>NC_091442.1:10461375-10830475 GCF_964237555.1 Oryctolagus cuniculus | reverse complement strand
GGAGACACAGCAGTGAAGCCAGGGAGCACTGCTCCTCGAGCCTGGGGGGAGACAAATGCAGCCCAACAGGCAGAGTGGGGGCCCAGGGGACGCAGCCGCGTGCGCGCCCCCACCAGCCTGGGGAGCGTCCTGGGAGTGTCAGGGTCTAAGTGACAGAACACCAACCGAACTCAAGAAATAGGTACAAGGGAAAGGAGACGAATTGGTTCATCTACGGAGAAATCGTGAAGACAGACTGCCTTCAAGACCCAGAGGTTCAAATCACGCACCCAAAAACCTCTCTCCATCTGCCCCTCCCTCTCTCCCCTCCCCGTTTTCCCCTCCCCTCCCCTCCCCTCCCCTCGCCTCCCTTCCCTCCCCTCCCTCCCCTTCCCTTCCCTCCCCTCCTCTCCCCTCCCCTCTCTCCCCTCCCCTCCTTCTCCTCCCCTCCCCTTCCCCTTCCCTTCCTTCTCTCTCTCCCTCTCAGCCCTGCATTCCTCGGTGTGGATTTATTTTGAGGGTCTCTCCCCATGGCAGCAGCAACTCAAGCTGGCTCTGATGGGACAGTCAGCAGCCTCAGTGACAGGGAGCCCAATGCCGGTGCCAGGCAGGCATCTCACCCATCTCACCAGTCCTTATGGCAGGGGCACGGACCATGCTGACGGGTCGGGCTCCCAGTGCAGTCAGGGGTCCCACCCAAACCCCTCCCAACAGGAGTGGGAGAGGGAATGGCTCCCCAAAGGAGGAACCAAGATGCCAACTTCTGAGCCGGAGAACAAAAACGCCGCCCGCCAAGGCAGATCTGCACCGCAGGAAGCTTCCTGGATGAGCTGACCTTCAAGCTAAAGCCTCAAGGGTATTGTGGCTCTGCCAGGTGACAAGGAGGAAATGACCAGAAAAGGTGCTCTGGGCAAAGATAGAAGCGAGTACAAAGGTCTGAGGGCCACCTCTTGTTCCGGAAAATGCCAGTGACTCAGACCGACACCGTGGGAGGAGGGGAGAAAGTGATGAGGCCTGTGAGAAAGGCTGGAAACCGAGCGGGGTACGGCGACCTCAGCCAGCCCCTTCCCACACCTCCCCCACGCTCACCCCACTCCTGGCACCGTGACTCAGTCATGCGGTTTTCACACTGACACCCTCAGGCCTGGCACAACCCTTGCAGTTTGGCCAATGTGTCACTCACCAGCAGATCCCGTCACCCTGGGCATACTCACCATGGTTCCGGAATGTCAGCTGATCCTCAGCTGGACCACAAAAACTTTGCACAGGGCAGAGGAATGCTAACTTGAACATCAAGGAAGCATTGATAAATACCGCTGGGCTTTCAGTCCCCAGATATTCCGGTCAATTCTGTTTAATGGGAAAGAAGAGACTGCATTACGCTAACTTGAACATCAAGGAAGCATTGATAAATACCGCTGGGCTTTCAGTCCCCAGATATTCCGGTCAATTCTGTTTAATGGGAAAGAAGAGACTGCATTAGAATTAAGTCTGGGGGCCGGCGCTGTGGTGTAGCAGGTAAAGCCACCGCCTGCAATGCCAGCATCCCATACGGGCACCGGTTCTAGTCCTGGCTGCTCCTCTTCCAGTCCAGCTCTCCACTATGGCCTGGGAAAGCAGCAGAAGATGGCCCAAGTCCTTGGGCCCCTGCACCCACGTGGGAGACCTGGAAGAAGCTCCTGCCTCCTGGCTTCGGATCGGCGCAGCTCTGGCCATCGCGGCCAACTGGGGAGTGAAGCAACAGATGGAAGACCTCTCTTTCTCTCTCTCTCTCTCTGCCTCTCCTCTCTCTGTGTAACTCTGACTTTCAAATAAAATAATTAAATCTTAAAAAAAAAAAAAGAATTAAGTCTGTGTCCACTGCTGCTCCCTGTGGATGTCCCTGGCCACCGAGGCTATTTGCCCAGCAGAAGAAATGTGTATGGGAAGGGATTTTGCTAGCTCCGTTTTACGGATGAGAACTGAGAAAAAGGCAGGCCAGTTCCCTCAAATCCCACTCACATCATCTCTTTTTAATCCTTGCCTTTAAGGAGAGGAGAGTGCTTGGAACTGCCTTCATTGTGTAAGAAAAAAACAAAAATAAAACCAAGCACCTGACTCTTAGCTTTGTGGGTGTGTGTTGTCCATTGTAAAGAACATTCGAGGGTGTAGCTCTATATGAGCTCTATATGTCAGTCGTTTGACAGGTACTGAGAATCTTTATTGGGTCCAAAGGCAGAGTTCGCAGTGCTGGGAGGTGTTGGCACTTCGTAACTGCAGCCCTATTCAAGATGCAGAAAAACAGAGTTGAGACACCTTGCCAGGACGTGGGGGCTGGCAGTGTGGCACGGTCAGGTAAGCCACAGTTTGCACCGCTGGCATCCCCTGTCAGAGTGCCAGGTAGAGCCCCGGCTGCTCCACTTCCAACCCAGCTCCCTGCTAACGTGCCAGGGAAAGTAGTGGAAGACGGCCCAAGTGCTTGGACCCTTGCCACTCATATGGGAGACCTGGATGGAGTTCCTGGCTCCTGGCCTCGGCCTGGCCTGAGCCACTGTGTTCACTGGCGGATGGGAGATGACTTTCTCTCACTCTGCCTTTTAAATAAAGAAGTAGGGGCCTGCACTGTGGCACAGCAGGTAAAGCGCTGTTTGCAATGATGGCATCCAAACCAGTGCATGGAAGATCTCTCTCTCTCTCTCTTTCTCTCCTCTCTCTCTCCCCTCTCTCTCTCTTCTCTCTCTCTCTCTTCTCTCTCTCTCTCTAACTCTGTTTCAATAAATAAATAAATATTTTTAAAAAATAAGCAAGTACTCATCTACTATTGGTGGGATGAACCGTGCGCAGCTGCTTTGGGGGAGAGAGCAGCGGTTCCTTCACGTGGTTAAGGGCAGGGCTCCGTCACCCGGCAATGCCACTGCTGGCTGCACACTTTCCACCATGGAACTCGTGGGGGCCCGCGTTGTGTCACAGCGGGGGAAGCCAACGTTTACGACACTGGCATGCTATATGGGTGCTGGTTCGTGTCTCGGCTGCTCCGCCTCCAATCCAGCTCTCTGCTGTGGCCTGGGAAAGCAGCAGAAGATGGCCCAGGTGCTTGGGCCCCTGCACCCACGTGGGAGACCCAGGCTTTGGCCTGGCTTTAGCTGTTGTGGCCACTTAGGGAGTGAACAAGTGGGTGGAAGATACGTCTGTCTGTCTCTCTCTCTCTCTCTGTAACTCTGCCATTCAAATAAACTAATCTTAAAAAAAAAAATAAGAAGAATGGAGAGCACGGGTCCACGCCCTCAGGAAGGGTCGAGGTGACATATTACTCATTAGTGTCCAAAGTGGAAGCAGCTGAAATGCCCTACGGCTTGCAGGCAGAGTGACGTTCATGTAATTTTGGAAGAAATACAAAGCTGTGAACATGAAATAGTAAGAAAGAATCCACTGACAAAGTTAGAAGGTAAAAATCCTTTCATGGGGCCGGTGCTGTGGCACAGTAGGTAATCCTCCGCCTGTGATACTGGCATCCCATAAGAGCGCCGGTTCGAGTCCTGGCTGCTCCTCTTCTGACCCAGCTCTCTGCTGTGGCCTGGGAAAGCAGGGGAGGATGGCCCAGATGCTTGGGCCCTTGCGGCCATATGGGAGACCCAGAGGAGGCTCCTGGCCTCAGATCGGCCCAGTTTTAAGCCATTGCTGCCTTTTGGGGAGTGAACCAGCGGATGGAAGACCTTTCTCTCTCTCTCTCCCTGTCTCTGTACCTACCTGTCAAATAAATAAAAACAAAACAACTTTCTTCTGAGAGTCTGTAGGCAAATTTCTGGAGTGCTGACACAGAAGAGCAGCCACCTGCCCTCACCCCAGAGCACTGGGAACTCCCAGCACCACCCAGCACAGGTAAAGCGTGTTCAGTCTGCCCGGGAGCCCCATAAGACTTTCCGGTATGTGCTGGAAGGATCTGCTGAGTGACTCCCTGGTCAGACGGCTGCATTCCAGACTGCTCTTTTTTTTTTTTTTTTTTTTTTTTTTTGACATGCAGAGTGGACAGTGAGAGAGAGAGACAGAGAGAAAGGTCTTCCTCTGCCGTTGGTTTACCCTCCAATGGCTGCCGCGGCTGGTGCACTGCAGCCGGCGCACCGTGCTGATCCGATGGCAGGAGCCAGGTACTTCTCCTGGTCTCCCATGGGGTGCAGGGCCCAAGCACTTGGGCCATCCTCCACTGCACTCCCGGGCCACAGCAGAGAGCTGGCCTGGAAGAGGGGTAACCGGGACAGAATCCGGCGCCCTGACCAGGACTCTAGAACCTGGTGTGCCGGCGCCGCAAGGTGGAGGATTAGCCTAGTGAGCCGCGGCGCTGGCCCCAGACTGTTCTTTCTAAGGGACAGTCCACACCCACGAAGCTAAGCACCACAAGCTTGGTTTTTGTTTTTGGTTTCTTCCTTTCTTCCTTCCTTTCTTTCAACAAAGAGAGTTTTAAGAAAATCGTGGAGCCGGCGCCGCGGCTCACTAGGCTAATCCTCCACCTTGCGGCACCGGCACACCGGGTTCTAGTCCCGGTTGGGGTGCCAGATTCTTTTCTGGTTGCCCCTCTTCCAGGCCAGCTCTCTGCTGTGGCCAGGGAGTGCAGTGGAGGATGGCCCAAGTGCTTGGGCCCTGCACCCCATGGGAGACCAGGAGAAGCACCTGGCTCCTGCCATTGGATCAGCGCGATGCGCCGGCCACAGCGCACCGGCCGCGCCGGCCATTGGAGGGTGAACCAACAGCAAAGGAAGACCTTTCTCTCTGTCTCTCTCTCTCTCTCACTGTCCACTCTGCCTGTCAAAAAAAAAAAAAAAAAAAAAAAAAAAGAAAGAAAGAAAAAAGAAAATCATGGGCCCAGAGCTGTGGTGTAGCGGGTAAAGCCGCCACCTGCAGTGCCGACATCCCATATGGAAGCCGGTTCGAGTCCCAGCTGCTCTACTTCCGATCCAGCTCTCTGCTGTCGCCTGGGAAAGCAGTAGAAGATAGCCCAAGTCCTTGGGCCCCTGCACCCACATTGGAGACCCGGAAGAGGCTCCTGGCTCCTAGCTTCAGATTGGTGAGCTCCGGCCGTTGCAGCCAACTGGGGAGTGAGCCAGTGGATAGAAGACCTCTCTCTCTCTCTCTCTCTCTCTCTCTCTCTCTGCCTCTCCTCTCTCTCTCTGTTTAGCTCTGACTTTCAGATAAATAAATAGATCTTTAAAAAAAAAAAAAAGGAAGAAAAAAGAAAATCGCCCTCTTCATAAAGACACAGATCCCTCCGGCAGAGCACAGAGGCCTCTGGAGTGGGGATGCCCGGCGCACTCCCCACTGCGGGCTGTGCCGAGGCTGAGCCCTCCCCTCCCAGCCTCCGCTGCCTTCTCCCGGTAAGGAGCAGAGCTGAGAGGAACAACGAGAGCCGAGAACCGTCTCCTGCTCACTGGCTCAGCACCGTGCCTGGAACCCGGGTCTAACAAACGAACGGCTGCTTTCCAGTCTATTTTATTCTACACTTCGAAAAATTCCAAAAGGGTAAAAAATGAGTCTCCCGCCCTGTTCCTCTCCCAGGCCAATCCCCTCCCCAGATGCAATCCCGCTCACAGGATTCACACAGGAACGTTGCAAGAATAATTCAGAGACTTTCAGTTGACAATATGCCCAGAATCACCTACGTTCAATGTTTTGCCGCATTTTCTTTTTTAATGTTATATGTATTTGAGACACAGACAGGGTGATCTGTTCTGCTGGTTCACTCCCCAAAGGTCTACAACAGCTGAGGCTGGACCCGGCCAAAGCTGGGAGCGGGGAACTCACATGAGTGGCAGGGGCCCAATTCTTTGAGTCTTCACTCAGTCACTGCTACCTCCCAGGGTCTGCGTTAGCAGGAAGCTGGAGCCAGGAGCTGGAGCCAGGCGTTGAGCCCAGCTCCCCCACTGGGGAAGGCACACATCTTAGCTACTAACCACTCGCCCCAGTCAGCATCTCTTTAACGAAGATTGCTACTCCTCAGGCTGCATTTTCGAATGATCCGTTCTCAGGGAATCCTTTTCTGAACACGCTCTTAAAAACTGCAACCCCCCCGCTCCAACACCTGTCTTGCACCCCAGCTCCCTGTCTCGGCTTCGTCTTTCTCTGTAGCACTCACAGCGTCTAACACAGTGGTTTGGCTGTCGTCTGCCCCTTTGCTATCAAGTCAGCCGCAGGAGAGCAGGGACCAGGCCTGCTGTCTGCACGGTTGCATCCCCAGCACCACGGTGCCTAGCAGGTGCTCAGTTCATGTTCATTGCACGAGTGAAGGGAGCACCTTTGTATCAACCAGGAGCCTTGCCTAAAGCCATGTACGTATTTGGTGCCCAAATAGTGTTGGTTGGATTAACAAATAGAAGAAGGAACAGCTCCAACCCCACGTGTGCGTTCACTCCCTGGTGGATCTGAAGTTGCCGCTGATGGAAATTTCCCTGTCTAAACAACTCTCTCCCACAGTCTCCCGGCTGATAACACAGACAGCCAGGCCGGCTGGCACCAGTCTGGACCCGGATGTGGTAAACAGGCCACAGTACTGGGGCAAGGAGAACTCTGTGGTCAGAGGCTCCAGGGGTGGGCGCCAAGTGGAATATTTGGAGAGGAAGCTGACGCCTGTAGCTGGCTGAAACAGAAACTGTGGTGGCCGGGCGAGGAAGGTTTGACCCCACCTGTGCCCCGCGGCCCCTGAGCCACTGCCGGCCTCAGCGGACCACAGATTCTTCGGAGGGGAAGCTTTGCCATTGAAGTGTAACACGTGTGCAGCAAGGTGCGCGCAGAGGGACAGCTCTGTCATTTCACGCAGGCAGCAGCACCCTGGGGGCAGCAGCCCCTCACAGAGCTTCCTCCCAGCCTTCTCCATCCTCAGGGACTGCCCGTGCCCCGAGGCCAGTCGCCCGGTTAGTTTTGCCCACTGCTGAAATGGCATCACGGAGCCCCAGTTCTAACCCCTGGGACGCTTTTGCTGCAAACTGCTGATTGGCGTGCGGGCCTTCCTGAAGTCCAGCGAGGGAAGGGGCCCAGCAGCCGCTCCCTTTGCTGCACAGCCGCCATTGGTCCCGGGGGCTGCGGCGTCACTGCTTCCATGTCACAGGTGGAAGTTGCCACAAGGCACAGAGAGGTTCGAGAATTCGCCCAGCCAGGAAGTGGGAGGGCTGGAACCGAACGCAGTGTGTCCGCTCCCCAAGCTCACGCTGGGGTCTGCCAGAAGAGTGGCCACTTCCCGAGCCCCCTCTCCGGGCTGGGCACTCGCTCAGAGCTCTGTGTCCATCGTCTCACGTGGTTTTCCCACTCCCTACAGGAGTATCACACCAAGACCTCTGCTCAGCCGACACTGGAAGCATGCCGAAGGTTTAGAAGCCCAGCCAAGGTCTCACAGCCTCGGAAGGCATGAAATAAAGATTTAGATTCCGCTGGAGGCGGGTGCCTGGCACAACTGCTAAACCACTTAGGAAGCCTGCATACATCCCACGTCGAAGTGCCTGGGTTCAAGCTCCCGCTCTGCTCCCAATTCCAGCTTCCCACTAACGTGCACTTGGGAAACAGCGAGGGATGGCTCAAGCACTTGGGTCCCTGCCACCCACGTGGGAGACCCAGACTGAATTCTGGGCTCTTGGCTTTGGCCTGGCCCAGCCCCAGCTGTTGCAGACATTCGGGAAGTCATCCAGCAGATCACTGTATCTCTGTCTCTGCCATTCAAATAAGATAAAATAACGACTCCTATTGCATTGACCCCCAAGTGAGTATAGGATGACACTAGCACCTGTCGACTGCATGCGCCTTTCAACTGTGTCTCCTGAATGTGTTTGAAAGAAGAGACAATGACAACAGCCATTATCTTTGCGGTGCTTCTGAATCAGGTGTTCTGGGCAAAGCTTGCAGGCGATTATCTAACTTTTGTTCTTTTTCATATATAAAGATTTATTTATTTATTTGTAAGTCAAAATTATAGAGTGAGAGAGAGAGAGAAAGAGAGGTCTTCCATCTGCTGGTTCCTCCCCCAAGTAATCGCGATGATCAGGGCCAAGTCAGAAGCCAGGAGCTGAGAGCTTCCTCCAGGTCTCCTACTTGGTGCCCAAGGGCTTGGGCCGTCTTCCACTGCTTTTCCAGGCCATTAGCAGGGAACTGGATTGGAAGTAGAGCAGCCAGGACTCGAACCAGTGCCCACATGGGATGAAGGCACTGCAGGCGGTGGATTTACCTGCAGCGCCATGGTGCCAGCCCCAATTTCTGTTCTTTGTTTTCCTAATCTTTAGTTTGACCTATGGTTCCCCATGGGTGTTCTATGTATCCCAGCTAAGCAAGGTCATGTGACTGCATTACAGCTCCTCCCCCACACCACTTCTGGGAGATGCGAGCCACGCCCTTGCCTTCACACTCCCCTTCCTGCCGGCTAAAATGGCAGACCCGGCGCTGCTCGCTGTCCTGGGTCACAGGGACAAGGACGCCTCTAGGGATGGAAGAGCAACAGAGAGGGAGCCTGAGCCCGCGTCCCGGGCAGCCCTGCCCTCCTGGCCCCAGAGCATGGACCCCGCACAATTCCAAGGAAGACTTTAAAAAGAAAATTTAAAAATGGTTTTTCATTGAATTACATAATTGTTAAATTTGAAAGGTAGAGTAACAGAGATGGAGATGGAGGTAGGGAACTCCTACCCGCTGGTTCACTCCCCAAATGCCTGCAACAGCCAGGGCTGGGCCAGGCTGAAGCCAGGAACCAGGAGGTCCATTCAGGTCTCCCACGTGGGCAGCAGGGGCCCAAAACTTGGGTCATCTTCCGCTGCTTCTCCAGTGCATCAGCAGGGAGCTGGATGGGAAGTGGAGCAGCCGGGACCCGAGCCCGTGCTCCCATATAAGGTGCCAACACCGCGAACGGTGGCTTAACCCGCAGCGCCACAACACCAGCCCCAACAGCACTGTTTAAGGACAGACCACTGACTCCTGGACAGAGACACTGAGGACAGCAAGTCGGGTCGCTGCTGTCCCAGGGACGGCCTTGGGTGGCCACTTCTGGGTTTCTGCACTAGGGGAGTTTGCGCGTGCGTCTTCTTGGTTTTGTCTACTCGATGAAAACCGCCCTGTCTTCTCATCTTAGCACCCCAATTTCCCCGGAAGCCCCCTGTTTTACTCCCTGTCCACGTGGGGCAGGTGGTGCCACGGGGCCAATGGCTCATGCTGGCCAAACAGCACAACTTCTACCCCAGGGCTTGGCTCGGCATGGGTGGTGGCCCCCTGGGCCGGTGCCTCCGCCCCTGGGCTTTTCCCGCGGTGACTGGGGAAGCACAGTTCTCTTTCTGCTGTGCGAGGCCCGTGTGATGGGGCCTAAAGCTCAGAGGTGGCAGCTGCTTGGAGAGTGAGACCGTGAGCCCCTGACCCTGGCTGTAGCGGAGGCGGCAGCAGATTCCTGAACACGTGGCTCTCCTGGAGCCTGCACGGTGCCTTGCTGGGCAGAAGATGTCGCCATCCATATCCCCGCCTTCATCATTTTCACGCGCAGTGACCTGACGGCTCCCAGCCCCTGTGCACTCTGCCTGCGGGCTCAGTCCCCCTGCACTGAGCACACCCCCTCCCCGTCCCCTAGGAGCAGCCGAGCAGCCCCTAACCAACGACGTGCCGCGCCGGGGTTGGGGTGTGAGCCTCCCTTTCCTCGCTGAGCCCCGTCACCCAGAGCGATCGCCTGCCCAGGGACTCACCTGATCCTGGCTTTTTCTCTTCCCTGTCTCACTTCCCACTTCCCCGCCAGAGCTTCTTGGGATCTGCTTCCAAACAAGCAAGTAGCGCACAGATCCCGTCTCCGATGTGCTTCTGCGGGAACCCAGCCTAAGCGTGTTCTGAGCTCACTCTTCTGTTGTGCACAGCGAGAACTGCTCTGAACCACACATAGTCCACGCACACGTAAACTGTGTGCCTCACAAGCCGACGCCTGTGACACTGGCTTCCCACAGCGGCACTGGTTCGAGTCCCGGCTGCTCCACTTCCAATCCAGCTCCCTGCTAATGCACCTGGAAAAGCAGCAGAAGACGGCCCAATTACCTGGGCCCCTGCACCCATGTGGGAAACCCGGAAGAAGCTCCTGGCTCCTGCATGGCTCAGCCCTGGCAGTTGCTGCCATTTGGGGAGTGAACCAGAGGATGGAAGATTTCTCTGTCTCTCCCTTTTCCTCCATAACGGTGTCTTTCAAATAATTAAACAAATCCTTAAAAGTTTGCCTCATGGGGCCGGTACTGTGGCGAAGCGGGTTAAAGCCCCAGCCTGTGGTGCCAGCATCCCTTGTGGGTAGCAGTTCGAGTCCCGGCTGCTTCATTTCTGATCCAGCTCTCTGCTGTGGCCTGGGAAAGCAGTGGAAAGATGACCTGAGTCCCTGGGCCCCTGCACCCACGTGGGAGACCCGGAAGAAGCTCCTGGCTCCTGGCTTCGGATCAATTCAGCTCTGGCCATTGCGATCATTTTGGGAGTGAACCAGTGGAATGGAAGACCTCTCTCTCTATGGTTCTACCTCTCTCTGTAGCTCTGTCTTTCAAATAAATAAAATAAATCTTTAAAAACAATTTGCCTCACGTTTTTCCAACACACTATTCAGCTGACAAACAGGGCACGCACTCAGCGAGGAGACTGACCGGTGCGCTCAGCAGAAAGGGGACACAGCATGGGAATCCCCCCAGGGTGACCCACCCTGGCCGCTTCCTCTTCCTCATATCCCAGCCGCTCCCCAGGCCATTCAGTCTGACGCCCTGCTAGCTCCCCATCCAGCCCCAGGATCAGCCCCGCCCCCACTGCCTCCGTGCTCTGTCCTGCGATGAGGACATCCTCGCAGTCTCCCTGCCCCTGACCTCCACCAGAGCCCTGCCCCCCCCCCCCCCATGCTTGGCGCGCTCAACCTTACATGGTCCTTCCTGGAGACAGAAGCAGTGGAAACACAGAGGTTCCTACGAGGTCGCCAGTCATCCATTGAACACATTTATTGAGGGCTTGGCCAAGGCGTGCTAACCTGCGGGCCACAGAACAGGGACTCCTTAGAGGTATCAGGTGCAGCCCGGGGCATCCGAGGCAGGACAAACACTCACCGCCACTGCTCAAGCGTCCCAACCGGAGCTCTCTGCGGCCACTGCTGCCTCTGTGCGGGACCTGGGAGGCCAGGGACCCGCTGTGGGAACTTCCCCATCGCCCCCGCAGAAACGCACATGTTGGTTGAGCGTTTATCTCGTATCAGACCTTTTCCTAGCCCGCCATCGTGTGTCATTGAATATGTGCCTGCAACCACCCAGAAGTAAGATTCTACAGACGATGAGCAAACGAGCCGGCTACTCTGGCCTGTTTCCTCCTACAGACAATGGGAGTACTAACACAGCCCGACGCAGCGTCGGCAGGATGACGTGAGGATGGACGTGAGTGTGTTAACCTTCGCTACCGTTAGTCCCACCTTATCGATGAGAAAGCTGGAGTCCAGGGAGACAGACCAACCTGCTGAGGTCACAGAGCCAACAGGGTGCAGGACGGCGAGGACGGAGGCTCGGGAGCACTGGGAAGCCACATCTGTTGCCTCAGAGCCGTGGGAGCGGGGGCCGGGGGGGGGGGGGTCCACACGGCCAGCCTGTTCTGGGGCAGGTACTAAGCGTTTCACGCTCACCCCCGTGCTGAGGCACGGATGACGTGGTTTTGTGGCTTTGACATTGACATAGGGGTGTCACACGGAATGCTGACGTTGGCGAGCTCCCTTTCTCATTCCACAGGAGGTATTCAGATGGAGGTCACTCATCCTCCCTGGTGGGCTCACCTGTTTGAGAGAGTGTCTCTGCGGGCACCTGTTCAGACGGTCCCACCTTTGACCTCTAAGGATGTGTGAAGTCGCCCGTCCGTGCTGCACATTTCAGAGCCACCCCAGGGCCCATCCCCGGGAGCGGAGCTGCTGCCAAAGGACAGGGCCTGAGGGCCTTGTTCCCACCAGGGGGAATACTGCCCCACCCCCACCCCATCCCGCACTCACAGTGGCATCGGTTCCCACCCAAGGCATCTGACCTGGCTGAACTCCTTTAACCCGGTTTAGGGACTGTTTTGTTCGTGGAGGCTCAGAGAGGTGAAGCGACTAACCCGAGGTCACCCAGCGGGAAATGGCAGAGTGGCATGAACCCAGAGCCTGGGCTGCTAGTTACGCTTTCAGACCCTGGCATTTATGAGCTGCAGCCAGTGCAGGGCTGGGGAATGTCTCCGAGTTTGTTGCCTCTTAGTAGGGACCTTGGGACTCTTCCCATGGCTGGCCAGTCGGGTGTCTGCTTTGGAAAATGCCTCTCTGGAGTCCTGGCTGGCCCTGGAGTTCCCATGTTCAAAGCAAACCCTGCTGGAGGCCAGGCCTCGGGCAGGGCCTGGCGCAGAGTGGACACGTGGTCAAGATGGACCGGCCTGAGTGGCAGCGTCTCCTTTCCCTTCCTCCTCGGAGCCTGAAGCCGCTTAACAGACGCTGCTCACCTCCTGGCCCACAGGCATTCCCCGCTCCGTGGCCACACCGTGGTCTGCCTGGCTGACCTCACCTCCCTCAGCTCCCCCACCCTTGTTTCTTATGCGGTCCTCCTGCCCCTTCAATTGGCCGCTGTCACACGTGCAGCTTCCGCTGCCTGGAACACGCTTCCTGTGGCGGCTGCGTCTCCTCCTCGGGAACTCAACTCAAATGCCACCCCCAGTCCCTCCGCGGGAGGAAGCACAGGCAGACCCAGACATGAACAGCCACAGGCTCGCAGCGGCTGCCTTGGCAGGACCATTGAAGGAGGGCATTTTTTTTTTTTTTGACAGGGAGAGTGGACAGTGAAAGAGAGAGAGAGACAGAGAGAAAGGTCTTCCTTTTGCCATTGGTTCACCCTCCAATGGCCGCCGCAGCCGGCGCGCTGCGGCAGGCGCTCCACGCTGATCCGAAGGCAGGAGCCAGGTGCTTCTCCTGGTCTCCCATGGGGTGCAGGGCCCAAGCACTTGGGCCATCCTCCACTGCACTCCCGGGCCACAGCAGAGAGCTGGCCTGGAAGAGGGGCAACCGGGACAGAATCCGGCACCCTGACCGGGACTAGAGCCCGGTGTGCCGGTGCCGCAAGGCGGAGGATTAGCCTAGTGAGCCACGGCGCTGGCCGAAGGAGGGCATCTTATCATGTGCCTGCATTTCCAGTGTTTTCTACGATGATGATGTACTCCCTACATGATTTCTGCTTTTTTTCAATGTATTTATTGGAGAGAGAGAGAGAGAGAATGGCCACTCGCTGGCTCACCGCCCAGATTCCTACAGCAGCTGGGGCTGGGGCAGAGCCCCAGGATGGAAACGGGGAACTCAACCCAGATCTCCCAGGTCGGAGCAGGGACGCAAGTCCAGAAGTCATCAGCGCTGCTTGCCAGGGTGTACAGCAGCAGGGAGTCAGGAGCCAGAACCAGGGATCGAACCCAGGCCCTCAGAGGTGTTACTCCAGCGTCCCAGTGACTGAGCCAGCACTCAAAGTGAATTAAGAGCCAATTCGGCCGGCGCCGCGGCTCACTAGGCTAATCCTCCGCCTAGCGGCGCTGGCACACCGGGTTCTAGTCCCGGTAGGGGCGCCGGATTCTGTCCCGGTTGCCCCTCTTCCAGGCCAGCTCTCTGCTGTGGCCAGGGAGTGCAGTGGAGGATGGCCCAGGTGCTTGGGCCCTGCACCCCATGGGAGACCAGGAAAAGCACCTGGCTCCTGGCTCCTGCCATCGGATCAGCGCGGTGCGCCGGCCGCAGCGCGCCGGCCGCGGCGGCCATTGGAGGGTGAACCAACGGCAAAAGGAAGACCTTTCTCTCTGTCTCTCTCTCTCTCACTGTCCACTCTGCCTGTCAAAAAAAAAAAAAAAAAAAAAAAAAAAAAAAAAAAAAAAAAAGAGCCAATCCCGAGAAAGGACAGATGTTTCTGGGTCTGTTTCCCATTTCTCAGGGCTCAGAACGAGACCCTAGCACTTCACAACCTCCAGGATCGCTCCCCACGCCAGCCCCCCCTCCAGTCTCGCCATGGTCCGCTCCTGGCGCTCAGTCCTAAGCCTGACGAGCAACGCCTCTGATCCACACTGCCTCCCCGGCCCGTAGACATTTCTCATCTGCAAAATGGGACAACACAAGATTCACTTCCCACGCATTCAGCATCACGGGTGCTTTAAAAGCACCTGGCGGGAGGCAGGCTGTTAGCGGGCAGAACCGTGCCTGGGGGACCTCAGGTAAGTCACTTGATCTCTCTGAGCCTATGTTTACTCATTTGTGAAATAAAGATAATAAAAATACCTCCTCAGGCCTCTAGGACGCCTTTTGCTAAAAAGACGGTGATAAAGCTCAGAGACTGAGCCAGAGTGGACAGCCCCAGCTCCCCGCATCGGACAAACACCAGGCAGGAGAGGGGGCATCCGGCAGCCCACCAAGGCCACCGAGGACACGGGTTCTTTCCGCCCCTCCGTCCACAGTGCCCGGCTCGTCCCCAGGCTTTCCCGCCGTGGTCACAGGCCGTCCATGTCCAGCAGGGACACAAACTCACTCGGGGGCCTCTCTGGAGAGGGAGGAAGACCTTCCCGAGATGCACCTGGACAACGTCTCCTCACTTCTCCTGGCCAGATGCGGCTCATGTGCCCATTCCTTGGCCAGTCTCTGGCCAAAGGATGCCTGCCAAGGGGTGGCCCAGGCTGAGTCTGAGCCTGTGGCTGGGCTGGGACAGATGTCAAGGAGTCGGCACCATGGTCATTGCCGGGGGAATGGAATGAGGCTGGGCTTACAGGCTTAGCACACAGTAGGTGTTCAACAAATCACAGTTCCCGCTCCTCCTATTACCCGGAGCAGCTTCCCCCTCAACAGGGGAAGCTCCAGTGGAACCCCGGGTTCTCCAGCCTGCGTAGGTGCGGCTCAGTGAGGGAGGCCCTCCCTTCGGGCTCCAGGGGAGGACTCATTATCGCCACTCAGTTCCCGGCATCCTTCTCAATAGGACCGGTTCACAGAGGGCACAGGATCCCAGCTGGACCAATGGCAGCAGCCCTAGATTCCGGCAGGGAGAGGGGTGCTCTGTGTTCTGTGGGACCCCTGAGCTGGAAGGAGAGGGCGGGGACTGCTGGAGACCACCCTGATCCCCTTATGGGGAGAGCCCGCCCGGGAGAGGTGGACCAGCACGGTCCTGTTTTTGGATCACGCTCTGTCGAGGCGATGGCGTCCAAACCCACCTGATTTGAGGCATTGGGAAGGGTGCAGCGGGGCCGGCGCTGTGGCATAGCAGGTAAAGCTGCAGCCTGCAGCACCGGCATCCCATGTGGATGCGTGTTTGAGTCCCGGCTGCTCCACTTCCGATCCAGCTCCCTGCTGATGTGCCTAGGAAAGCAGTGGAAGATGGCCCAAGTCCTTGGGCCCCTGCACTTGCTTGGGAGACTTGGAAGAAGCTCCTGGCTCCTGGCTTTGGATTGGTCCAGCTTTGTTCATTGCAGCCAGTTGGGAAGTGGATCAGTGGATAGAAAATCTCTCTCTCTCTCTCTCTCTCTCTAACTCTGCTGTTCAAATAAATAAATAAATCTTTTAATAAAAAGATGAATAAATATTTTTAGAAAAGAAAGGCGCAGCACCGTGCTGGCCTGAGTCCACGTGGCACCTGAGAGTTTTGCCCAGGCGCGCACGCCAGAAGCACCTGCCACTCAACGCCCAAGCAGCCTGGTGACCCCAGACTTTTACGCTGGAGAGGCACAGACTTTCCACGCAGAGGAAAACGCAACTGCAGGCTGCATCTTCGGCTCAAATACTTCCTCCTCGGGACGTCAGAGGCCCCTCGGCCTCCCTCAGGCTCTCGGTGCCACAGCGCCTTCCTCTCCTACGTGAACTGATTTTGTTTTCTCCTGCGCCTGCTCTCCTACCAGACCGCCAGCTCCCCGGGAGCAGCAGTTCTTTGCTGCGTCTCGGTGCCTTGAACCGACTGCCAGGCATCCAAATCGTGTTTGTTGGATAAGCATCATTCTGCAGTTGTCTGTTTTAATTTTGTTTTTATTTGAAAGACAGAGAGAGACAATGAAAGAGAGAGAAGAGGGGGGAGGGAGAGAGAGAGAGAATCTTCTACCTGCTGGTTCACTCCCCAGATGCCTACAATAGCCAGGGTTGATCTAGGCTGAAGCCAGGACCCTGAAATCCAATGTAGTTTTCCCACGTGGGTGGCAAGGACCCAAAACTTGGGCCATCACATGCCACCCCCTAGGGTGTGCAGTAGCAGGAAGTGGAGTGGGAAGTGGAGCCAGGACTCAACCCCAGGCAGTCCAACATGGGTGGCAGACATTGCAAGCAGGGACTTATGCCCTGCACCAAGCACCCACCCTGGCGTGTTTGTTTTAATTGAACGCATCAAAGGACTTTTCCAGGGTAATAGATAGGGATCTGCCTTGATCTTTGAGACAAATACATAGCAATCTATTGATTGGAAAAGCCATGTTTGTTTCCCAAACCCTCTTGACTGATTGTGGGCAAAGTAAATGGTCACAGGAGCTGGGTGATGGGAGAGTCATGCCTCCACTCCCGAAACAACGGTCAAGGCGGTGGGGAGCAGAAGCCGCCCCTCCATCAGGCAGCCCCTCGTGATTCGCAGGGAGGGACGAAAGCAAGCGAAGGGGCCTTCACGCCCAAGCAAGAATTACCCAGGCAAAGCAGCCCCACACCCGCCAAGAGGAGCTGACCCCCCGCCCCCGGAGGGCAGGGTTGCTGACCCCCCACCCCCGGATGGAGTTAATGTAGTTTTATTCTACTTATAAAAGTAGTATTGGCTCATTATAAGGAATTCTTTTTTTTTTTGGTCAAACAATATAGAAGACAGAGAAAAACAGCAATTTTAGAGCATTTTGTAAATGATCTCAGCTTTTTTTCCATGTATATATTTAAATTCAAAAGTGAATCTGGGGCCGGCACTGTGGTGCAGTGGGTTGATGTCCTGGCCTGAAGCGCCAGCATCCCACATGGGCGCTGGTTCAAGACCTGGCTGCTCCACTTCCGATCCAGCTCTCTGCTATGGCCTGGGAAAGCAGTAGAAGATGGCCCAGGTCCTTGGACCCCTGCACCCATGTGGGAGACCTAGAGGAAGCTCCTGGCTCCTGGCTTCGGACCGGTGCAGCTCCAGCCATTGTGGCCAATTGGGGAGTGAACCATTAGATGGAAGACCTCTCTCTCTCTCTCTCTCTCTCTCTCTCTGCCTCTCCTCTCTCTGTGTAACTGACTTTCAAATAAATAAATAAATATTTTTTTAAAAAGTGAATCTGCACTCTTTATTTAACAGTAAGAGCTAAGATTTACCCAGTACTGGGATTGACATTGTGGCGTAGTGGGTAAAGCTACCACCTGTGATGCCGGCATCCCATATGGGTGACAGTTTGAGTCCTGGCTTCTCCACTTCCCATCCAACTCTCTGCTAATGGCCTAGGAAAGCAGTAGAAGATGGCCCAAGTGTTTGGGACCCTGCACCTTCATGGGAGATCAAGAGGAAGCACCTGGATCCTGGCTTCGTATTGGCGCAGCTCTGGCCATTGTGGCCATTGGGGAGTGAACCAGTGGACAGAAGACCTTTCTCTCTGTCTCTCCCTCTCACTGTCTGTAACTCTACTTCTCAAATAAATAGATAAAATCTTAAAACTATAAATAGGCCGGCGCCGCGGCTCACTAGGCTAATCCTCCGCCTGCAGCGCCGGCACACCGGGTTCTAGTCCTGGTCGGGGCGCCAGATTCTGTCCCGGTTGCCCCTCTTCCAGGCCAGCTCTCTGATGTGGCCCAGGAGTGCAGTGGAGGATGGCCCGAGTGCTTGGGCCCTGCACCCCATGGGAGACCAGGATAAGTACCTGGCTCCTGCCTTCGGATCAGCGCAGTGCACCGGCCATAGCGTGCCGGCCGCGGCGGCCATTGGAGGATGAACCAACAGCAAAAGGAAGACCTTTCTCTCTGTCTCTCTCTCTCTGTCCACTCTGCCTGTCAAAAAAAAAAAGATTAAAAAAGGAAGGAAGGAAGGAAGGAAGGAAGGAAGGAAGGAAGGAAGGAAGGAAGGAAGGAAAAGAAAGATAAGAAAGAAAGAAAAGAAAGATAAGAAAGAAAGAAAGAAAAGAAAGAAAGAAAAGAAAGGAAGGAAGAAAGAAGGCCTGCTTTCCCAGGCCACAGCAGAGAGCTGGATTGGAAGAGGAGCAGCCAGGACTAGAACCAGCGCCCATATGGGATGTCAGTGCAGCAGGTGTAGGATTAACTTAGTGAGCCACGGCTTTCGGACCCTGAAATAAGTCTTAAAAAAAAGGAAAAAAAACCTATTCCGTGCACCCGGCCAGGTGCTGTTCCAGGAACCAGAGCCCCTGAGAGCTTCACGGGATGGCAGACAAGAGGAAGGGAGTTTAACAGGAGAAGGGGGGGGGGGGGCGTTTAGCACAGCAATTGGGATGCTGTATTAGCTTCCCATACCGAAGCGCCAACCCCTCTGCTTCCAGTCCAGCTTCCTTCTAACGTGCACCCTGGGAGGCAGCAAATGGTGGTTCAAGTGCGTGGATCCCTGCACCCACACGCGGGACCCGCACTGCGTTCCCAGCTCGCGGCTCCGGCCTGGCCCAGCCTCGGCTGTTGCAGGTATTTGGGGAGTGACCCAGCGGATGGAAGATTTCTGTCTGTTTGTCTCTTTCTCACTCTGTCACTTTCACTCTCTCTCTCTGTCTTTTAAATAAAAATAAATAACTAAATAAAATCTTTTAAATGTAGGTCTGCTTTTAAAAATGAAATAAATTAACAGCCAAAAAAAAAAAAAACCACCTCAAAACCAAAAAGACCACGTGCACTGTGATGGGAAGTTCGTCGTGGGCAGGTCAGATCGGGAGCAGAAAGTGTCAGCGATCCCTTCGACGCCGCGTCTTCAAATAGCAACACTCGGTGGCTGCCAGTCATGGTTTGTAAACCAGGAGCTGCCAGCTTGTGTTTATTTACACACAGGAAGTCAAGGCCATGGGCACTTTGATATTTCTGTCTTGGCACTCATCTTGCTGTGGGTGAGTCACCAAGCCCCGCCAATCCCCACCCGCCCCCACCTGCCCCCACCTGCTGGTCGCCTTTGCACCCTTGCCACCGTCCCCACCCTGAGGCCTGGACACAGAAGCAAACACAGGCTACCCTTTTCATTGTCCTTTGAGACAAACCCGACTCTTATGGCACACTGCGTGTCACCTGCACGAAAATTATTCAAAACTACAAACGAGCACAGGAACAGCGCGAGCCACAAGTCAGCGCTGACTCGGAGATGACGCGGTAGCCTCTTTTAGGTCTTGGTTTGAGATTTCATCTGCATTGAGGTCACACACAGATGTAAGCCGAAGAGTCAGATTTTCTAAAAACATAAATCCCCACTCCCCCCTCCTCCCATTTCCTGCTCCCCGGAGACAACCACTTTGGTCTTTTTTTTTTTTTTTTTTTTTTTTTGACAGGCAGAGTGGACAGTGAGAGAGAGAGAGACAGAGAGAGAAAGGTCTTTCTTTGCCGTTGGTTCACCCTCCAGTGGCCGCCAGCACACCGCGCTGATCTGAAGGCAGGAGCCAGGTACTTCTCCTGGTCTCCCATGGGGTGCAGGGCCCAAGCACTTGGGCCATCCTCCACTGCACTCCCTGGCCACAGCAGAGAGCTGGCCTGGAAGGGGGGGCAACCAGGACAGAATCCGGCGCCCCAACTGGGACTAGAACCGGGTTTGCCGGTGCCGCAAGGCAGAGGACGGCCGACAACCACTTTGACTTCTCTGAGTTGACATTTTTAGTCTTTAAGTCTGTACCTAAAGAACACACTTGTCTTGCCACTTTGTAACTTTGCAGTTTCAGTGCAGCCCTGGAGGGTCCTACCCCGGCACACTCCTCTTCCCCCCACCGCCGCCTCCTCCCCCGCCCGCACAATGCAGTTGCACGGTAACCTGAGACTGTAGTAGGTTCTATTTACATTACTTAAATACCATGCACAGCCAAGCTCCGTGGCAAACTACCCTGCCCTTTGCTTTCTGCACAGCTAGCTTTATTTTTCCTTAGTTAATAATTGTCCTGCTCCTCCTCCCCGCCGCCCTGTCCCCCGCCCCGACCTAGTATTCCCAATGTTTGTTGTCAGGTTCAGCTCCAGCGTCTTGGCCTCTGGTCCAGGTCTCTCAACCCTGTTCAGGGCCTCAGAAACTGTGCAGTCACCCCCTGGACGACAGTTCCCTGGAGCCCAGACCTGCCCCCATCTGGACAGGAGGAGCAAGCTTCCTGCCCGGCTCTCCCCCACCGACATCCAGGGATCCTTTTACTTCTCTCCCTGCTGTGTTTCCATTTCCTGGGTCATGTGTCTGACTCCTCCTCAGCCGGCTCCCCTCCTTGTGGGGCAGCACAGCCTCAAACTGGCAGGAGGCAGGGAGGAGGGAGAGTAGAGAGCTTGAGACTTTTTTTTTTTAAAGATTGATTTATTTATTTGAAAGTCAGAGTTACACAGAGAGAGTAGAGGCAGAGAGAGAGAGAGAGAGAGAGATATCTTCCACCTGATGGTTCACTCCCCAACTGGTTGCAACGGCTGGAGCTGCACCGATCCGAAGCCAGGAGCCAGGAGCTTCCTCCGGGTCTCCCACGTGGGTGCAGGGGCCCAAGCACTTGGGCCATCTTCCACTGCTTTCCCAGGCCATAGCAGAGAGCTGGATCAGAAGTGGAGCAGCTGGGACTAGAACTGGCAGCCATATGGGATGCCGGTGCTTCAGGCCAGCATGTTAACCCGCTGCGCCACAGCGCCGGCCCTGAGAGCTTGAGACTTTTATATGTGAAAATGCTTTCCGGATCCTCTGTTTCTTTGCTGGTGCTTGGCTGGGTATAGAATTCTCCGCTGGAAATCATTTTCCTTCAGAATTTCAGACATGACTTGATCGCTTTCTTACTGCCAGGCTCAGTTGTTCTGAGCCTGTAACAGGACCTGCTGGGGCCGGCGCTGTGGTGTAGTGGGTTAAGCTGCCGCCTGCAGTGCTGGCATCCCATAGGGTCACCAGTTCGAGTCCTAGCTGTTCTACTTCCGATCCAGCTCCCTGCTAATGAGCCTGGGAAAGCAGCAGAGGATAGCCCAAGTGCTTGGGCTCCTGCACCCACGTGGGAAACCCAGAAGGAGCTCCAGGCTCCTGGCTTCAGATCAGCGCAGCTCTGGCCGTTGTGGCCATTTGAGGAGTGAACCAGTGGATAGAAGACTTTCTCTCTCTCTGTAATTCTGCCTTTCATGTAAATAAATCTTAAACAAACAAGCAAACCTGACCTGCCTTCCCTCTGTCTTCCGGAGGTTGGCAGGGTCTCCAAGCTCAGTGTTTTGCTGCCACACTGACTTTTCTGGTGGGATCTGCCAGCCTGTTTGCTTCCCAGATTGACTTGTAGCTTTCTTTTTCTTTTTCTTTTTCTTTTTTTTTTTTTTTATTTGACAGGCAGAGTTGTAGACAGTGAGAGAGAGAGAGAGAGAAAGGTCTTCCTTCCGTTGATTCACTCCCCAAATGGCCGCTACCACCGGTGCTGCGCTGGTCTGAAGCCTGGAGCCAGGTGCTTCTCCTGGTCTCCCATGGGGTGCAGGGCCCAAGCACTTGGGCCATCCTCCACTGCACTCCCGGGCCACAGCAGAGAGCTGGCCTGGAAGAGGAGCAACCGGGACTAGAACTGGAGTCCACATGGGATGCTGGCGCTGCAGGCGGGGGATTAACCAAGTGAGCCACGGCGCCTGCCCCTATTTGTAGCTTTCTTATTTCCCTCCTCTCCTCATCAGGGCCCCCTCCCCATTTCGCTTCTGCTTTCAGAGGCACCATTGGTTTATGGAATCTGGGAGATGAATCGGGTTGATCTTGGCTTTCCCCAGTGCTGGCTGAAGAGTCAGCTTTCCCGGCTCTGACGAGTCGTTTTCCGGGTAACCCATTTGCTCTCCATCTTCCAAAACGTCCTGACTATTGCCTCCTCGCCTATTCTCCAGGTTTGCGCCTTCACAAGGTAAGCCCGAGGGCAGGTGTCACCGGCCCCCCACATCGGAGCACCTGGCTTGGAGTCCCGGCTCCTGCACTTCCACCCAGCTTCCTGTTCATGCACACCCTGGGAAACAGCCGCTGACGGCTCCAGGACTTGGGTTCCTGCACACAGGTGCGAGGTGGGGAGTGCGGTGCTGGCTCCGGGCTTCTGCTTGGCCCTGTCGCTGTGGTGAGCATTTGGGAAGTGAACCAGCAGATGGAGGATCTCTTTCTTTTTTTTTTTCACCTAAGATTTATTTATATATTTGAAAGTCAAAGTCACACACACAGAGAGAGAGAAAGACAGAGAGATCTTCCTTCCTCTGGTTCATTCCGCACATGCCTGCAACAGCCAGGGCTAGGCCAGGCGAAGCCAGGAGCTTCCTCTGCGTCTCCCACGTGGGTGCAGGGGCCCGAGCACTTGGGCCATCGTCTACTGCTTTCCCAGGCCATTAGCAGGGAGCTGGATTGGAAGTGGAGCAGCCAGGACACGGACCGGTGCCCACATGGGATGCCGGCACTGCAGGTGGCAATTTTACTTGCTATGCCACAACACCAGGCCCCTCTTTCTGCCTTTCTCTCTACCTTTCAAATAAATAAATACATCTCTTTTTTAAAAAGAGAAAAATGTGAAAGAAACAAGTTGAGAGAACAATAAAAAATAAGTCCCTGTATTGTGAATGTAGTGGGGCTTAGGAGCGCAGGGAAAGCAGAAACGTTGTGAGTTCCTCCACCTTTCCCAGAAGCCTCACTGGCTCATCTTACATAGTGCACTCCAGCCCTCCTCCGCTGCTTTCCCAGGCCATCAGCAGGGAGCTGGATCGGAAGCGGAGCACCAGAGGACGGCCCAGGAGCTTGGGCCCCTGCCACCCACGCGGAAGACCGGGCTCGAGTCCTCCTGTGGCTGCTTCACACTGGGGGCTGAGCTGACGCACAGAGGCCGCAAGGCCAGCAGAGCCTGCAGCATCTCAGAAGAGTCTGCTGACCCTCGCTTCCGGCTCAGTAGCCGGGGAGGTGACATCTAGGCCGAGACCTGAAGACAGAAAAGGAAGACTGGGACAGGTGGGCGGAGCAGTCACAGCAGAGAACGACAGGGGTTTGCTCATCCCACAACAGACTTCGGGAGACGGGCTCTGATGGAAAATGCCTGGGGGCTGAGGCCTAGGGGGCTGAGGCCTCCCAGGGTTGGGAGCAGGACCGCCTGGTGCCCAAACTTGCTGCGCCCTTTGCTGGCCCTGTCCTTGCTTGGCACAGAGCAGGAGCCCGAGGCACTGTATGTTGAATGCCTCTATTTCCTTCCTAGGGCAACGACCTGGGATTTGAGACTCATTCCCAGGACTGGGTGAGGAGAGCCTGGGACCCGTACGTGGGAGAGCTGGGAGCAGGTGCTCTGCAGCCACTTTGTTGTCAGGAAGCCAAGACCAGAAGCTCAGCATCTCCATGGCACTGAGTGGGCTTTGCTGGCAGGGGCTGGGGCAGCCCTTGGGGAATTCTAGCCAGAAGGGGGTTCTCGGGGTAGGAGAAAGAGTAGGGGTCCCGAGCCCTCAGTTAATAGGTGTGGCCAGGGAGAACCTGGCTCTCAGTCCCCTACGGGCCACTTCTTCTCCCACCAGATCCACACTGAGGGCTGTAAGTAGGTACTGGCCCCATTTTAGAGCCAGAAAAATCAAGGCAGTTGAGAGCAACGGAGCTACAGGGTGAAAACAAACCCTGCGCCCAAAGCCTAGTGTCAACGTTCGCTAGCTGGGTGACAGCGGGCAAGAGCCCTGGCCTGTCTGCATTTCAGCCAGTGGACAATGCCAGTACCTGCCAGGGAGATCTGGTAGGAATTAAGCGGACAACAGCCCGGCACCACACCCACAGGAAGGCTTCAATAAACCTTGGCGGATCCTAACCACAGCCCCTGTTGGCTTTGACAGAAGCCTGGGAGGGTGGAGAACTCCGGGTTGGAGCTGGCCAGGTCCCTTCTCCACCCGGTTTAAAGCCCTGACCTCACCCTAGACTCCTGTTTCTAACCTGCCACGTTCAGTCAGCAAGCCCTGCCTTCCACATGCACTCGCAGCCCAGGCATCCCGGCACCTCCACGAAATCACCTTCATCCAGACTCCATCAGCTCCCACCCAGGTCACGGCCAAGGCCTCCAGGCTTCCGCTGTCACTCACCCACCGCCAGCCAGCCTTCCACAGGTCCACGTCTCGCCCCTGTTCCAGGCCCTTCTGTGGCTTCCTAACGCCCCTGGAAGTCACTAACGGAAGTACTTGTTCTCTCAGTATGACTGCTTCTTGTTGAAGGGATGCTGATACTCCAGGGAGTGTTCTAGGTAACAGATAAAACGAGAAGGGTGAGACACGACGCATCTACAAGTCAAGCAAACAGCACGTGCCACGTCAGGCGGGGTAGACCCACGGAAGCTGGAGCCCGCGGGGTTTGAGCCGTGGGGCTCCAGCACACAGGGTAATTGCTCAACAAAAGCCCGGAGGTGGCAACGGCGGGCCAAAGGCTGGGTAAGGGCAGAGCATTCTGGACAAAGGATCTGAGCCAGAGCACAGGTGGAACCGTCCTGGCGTGTGGGGCACAGAGAGGACCTGTGACAACAGGGGGAATGCGGGGGTGGGGTGGGGGTGGTGGCGGTTGCAGGGCTGAAATCTGCCGCTGCCCAAGGCTTTCTCTGAGGCAGGAAGGTGTTAGATTCTGCAGGGGAGGGCCTGAGGCTGTTAACCCTCTCAGCCCTCTGTGCAAGACCCCAGGGCACAATGGCAGACCAGGGACCCCGCAGGATGTGCCAGGGTGTCACTGTGGCTACCAGGCGAGACGCGGCCAATCACACGGAAGCTCTTAGCTAGGCACTAGCCCGCCCGGTGGGTACCACTGACCCCTCCGGCCTCGCTTACATCCGGGGCCCCACAGGCCACTGCTAGGTGCTACTGACTGGTGTCAGCAGTTGTTCAGTCAGTGAACAAATGAATGAGCGATCCACTCCTGGACCTTCAGCAGCTACGTTAATGCCAGGCGCACAGCCTACACTCAGGAAACGTTTACACATGGGACACTGAACAGTCTGGCAAAGTCCACGTGGTTATGGCCCCGTAGAGCTGAGGGAAACTGAGGCTCAGGGGACACGCCCCCCTGGGGTCAGTCGGTGCGGCCCAGGGCAGAAGCTGAGTGTCCGTCCTCAATTCAGCACGGAGGACCCCAGGGCGCTGGTGGAGCGTGCGTCACAGCGACCCGCAGCACTTTCCCCCGTATCGCCCGGGGCTCACGCTCGGGAGAAGCCAGACTTTCCAGCGGCCGCGCGAGAGGGTCCTCCCACGCGCTTCCTCCCACCCTCACGCCAGCGAGACGAAGGGACAGAGAGTCGCCCTCGCGCGGCTGAGACCCCGCCCCCCTGCTCGCCGGGCCGCCGGCGCCTCCAGCGGAAGCCGGAAGCAACAGCAGGTCCTGCTAGCCCCGTGGCTCCGAACTCGGTGGTCTTGGAGGCTCCGCAGAATGGGGGAGAAGATGGCGGAAGAGGAGTGAGTGGGCTTTTTCCGGGGCGGCGGAGGCGGAGGCAGGGCTGGGCCCAGGCGCGTGACAGCGAGCTCCTCAGATCGCCCTCTGGCCCCTCAGTGCGGGACTCCTTGTGCCCGTGGGCCAGGGCTGACCCTGCCGGCGCCGAAGAGCAGGGAGGGATGGGCGGGCCCGGGCCCCCTAGGGCCCCCTAGGGCCGCACAGCCTCTCGGAGGTCGCGCGGACCCTGGGGCTGGCGTATGTGCCGCTCAGCGCACGCCCCGAGAGCCGTGTTGCGGCAGCCGTGACCCGCTTTCCCGCTTTCCCAGTTTTGGATCATCTGAAGGTTACTCAGCTCTGCCTCCTCCTCCTGGAAGCCTTCCCGGTCCCGCACTTCCACCCCCCAGCCCTTGGCCAGTCGCCTCCTCCTCGGTAGCGAGCAGTTTGTGTGTCTGTCGCCTCCACCGTTTCATTCATTCATTGGCTGTTGGCCATCCGCTCAGTTGCGGGCCCCGGGCACTGCGCCGTGCAGGAGGCCGGCCTGGGAGGGGCCCCGGGGAGCTTCCACTGTGGTGGGGAAAGACCACGGACAGGAACACGGTGCCCCGCCTCGGATCCGCGCTCCCCCGGGAGTCCGTGCGGGATCCGGGATGCGGGGACTGATAAGAGGGGCGGCCTGGCTGCGGCGCCAGCTGTCACCCTCCATTGTCCGCTGTTTGTGTACGCAGAGTGTGCGGGTCCAGGGGGAGCCCCTGAGTGACAGCCCAGTGGGGGTCGCCCCGTGTAAGTCACTCCCTGAGCCACCTCTCTGTCCCAGACATCAGCCCGGACCTCGGCAGAGCCAGGGCAAGAGCTGGGACCGCCCCGTGGTTCTTAGGGATTCTTAGGTTGGAGGCTGGAGTGGGCGGCGGGCTGGCTGAGATGTTGGCCGGGTTGCAGAACGTGTCCGGCTTGGCGACGCACGGCACGGGTAAACGGAAATTCAGAGCCCACCTCGGCGTGTTCAGCCAGAGGTGTGTTAGCTGGTCCCGGGCTGAAGCAGTGCTCAGTAAGATGAAGGGTGACAGTCACAATTAGCAGTGTTCCACCAGTGGGCTAGCCCACGGCCCCAGCGGTGTTCCACCGGTGGGCTAGCCCACGGCCCCAGCGGTGTTCCACCGGTGGGCTAGCCCACGGCCCAGCAGTGTTCCACCGGTGGGCTAGCCCACGGCCCCAGCAGTGTTCCACCGGTGGGCTAGCCCACGGCCCCAGCAGTGTTTCACCAGTGGGCTAGCCCACGGTCCCAGCAGTGTTTCACCAGTGGGCTAGCTCACGGTCCCAGCAGTGTTCCACCAGTGGGCTAGCCCACGGCCCCAGCACAATGAGTAAGAATTTAAGCCGAGGGCTGGATGAATGGGGGCGGAGTGGGCTGTTACAGAAGAGTTAACTAAGACTTTCGACGTCTCAGGAGGATTTTGGAGGGTGGGGTGCGGTGAGACATCTGACCTCAGCAGCAACCGGGCACAGGCGGGATCCATGAGCCCGAGAAATCAAGGTGCTAAATGGAGCGCTGGACCCGGGAATGGGGTGAGAGAGCCTAGGTGCCCCCCCAGTAGGTGCCAGAGAGCGGGCAGCGTTTCTCCTGCAGCCTGGTCCCCTCTGTTCACCCCGTCCGTGCGCCCACACCCAAAGCGCCCCTTCCCCGGGCCCTGTGCACTGTTCGCGAGACTTGTGAGCTCCGTGGAGCTCTGTGCCGGGGTCTCTGGTTTGAGGTCGGGAGCCCGAGGCTTCGGCGCTGTCTTGATTCTGCTGCTTTTCCTGTCCTCCAACAGGTTCCCCAATGCAACTCACGAGGGCGTCAATGTCACCCTGCGCAGCACCCTGGCTGCCACGACGCGGCTGGTGCTGCCGACCGCCGCCAAGCCCATCCTCCCGGTGCAGACCGGGGAGCAGGCGCAGCAGGAGGAGCAGTCCAGCGGCATGACCATCTTCTTCAGCCTGCTCGTCCTAGGTGACTGCCGGCGCCTGCTCTGTCCCTGTGTCCCCGCCTAGGTGACTGCCACGCGCCTGCTCTGTCCCTGTGTCCCCGCCTAGGTGACTGCGGGCGCGCCTGCTCTGTCCCTGTGTCCCCGCCTAGGTGACTGCCGCGCACCTACTCTGGCCCTGTGTCCCTGCCTAGGTGACTGCCGCGCACCTGCTCTGTCCCTGTGTCCCCGCCTAGGTGACTGCCGTGCCTGCTCTGTCCCTGTGTCCCCGCCTAGGTGACTGCCGCGCCTGCTCTGTCCCTGTGTCCCCGCCTAGGTGACTGCCGCGCCTGCTCTGTCCCTGTGTCCCCGCCTAGGTGACTGCCGTGCCTGCTCTGTCCCTGTGTCCCCGCCTAGGTGACTGCCGGGCGCGCCTGCTCTGTCCCTGTGTCCCCGCCGCGTGCTGCGTCTTCCTCCGGTTGGGTTCCCTCTTCAGTTCCTGGCGCCGCAACAGGAGCCTCTCTTTTCTTTAGAAAACCACGGCTTAGTAAGTCGGAAGAGGCTCCGGGGAAGGCCCTCAACAGCGTGCAGGGAAAGACTTTGACCTGCAAAGGAGCTTGGACATCTAATGTCGTGCGTTTTGCATTCTGATCGCAGGAGCCTGGGGCGGGGTGGCAGTGGTGCCAAGACGTGGGCGAGTCCGTGGGAGGGCATCCCAGCTTCTTTTTTTTTTTTTTTACAGGCAGAGTGGACAGTGAAAGAGAGAGAGACAGAGAGAAAGGTCTTCCTTTGCCGTTGGTTCACCCTACAATGGCCAGCACGGCCGGCACACTGCGCTGATCCGATGGCAGGAGCCAGGTACTTCTCCTGGTCTCCCATGGGGTGTAGGGCCCAAGCACTTGGGCCATCCTCCACTGTACTCCCAGGCCTCAGCAGAGAGCTGGCCTGGAAGAGGGGCAACCGGGACAGAATCCGGCGCCCCGACCGGGACTAGAACCCGGGGTGCCGGCGCCGTAAGGCGGAGGATTAGCCTAGTGAGCCGCGGCGCCGCCAGTATCCCAGCTTCTATCAGAGCTGCGTTTGGTTTCTGTGCAACGTATTTAGCTAAAGGTGTTTTTGTTTTTGTTTTTAAGATTTATTTATTTATTTATTTGAGAGGCAGAGAGAGAGAGAGGTCTTCCATCCGCTGGTTCACTCTCCAAATGGCCGCAACAGCTAGAGCTGCGCCAATCTGAAGCCAGGAGCCTGGAGCATCTTCTGGGTCTCTCACGTGGGTGCAGGGGCCCCTCTTCTGCTGCTTTCCCAGGCACATTAGCAGGCAGACGGATCGGAAGTGGAGCAGCTGGGACACAAACCAGCGCTCATGTGGGATGCCGGCACTGCAGGGGGCGGCCTTACCCACGATGCCACAGCGCCGGCCCCTAGTTAAAGGTCTTACTGCCGAGTGGGTCAGGGAGGCGCTGCCCGAGCTCTCTCCCAGCCCCTGTCTTTGCGGTGAGCGTGAGCGGTGGTCATGAGCCTCGCTGTGCCGTGGGCTGCCTGTGCTGTTCTGCCGGACGGCCATTTCCTGGAGCCACTCGGTCCTGAGACCCCACGGTGTTCAGCCTTCACGTCGAGGGGGAGAGGAAGTACGGGCCTGGAGAGGTCACGAGGCGGCGCGCCTGTCTGGTGGGAGCCGGAGAGCGAAATCCAGGCTGCCAGGGAGGTTGAGATAAAAGCCGGGCCCTTCCGTGTCCCCTGGGGGCGGCAGATGATAGAAAACCCTTAGACAAAAGAGGTCCTGTGGGCTCTGCGCAGCCTCTTTGGAGTCACTGTCTGGGGAAGTGGCTTGGGGTCGGGCCAAATTCCTCATCCACACTCTCCCTTGAGAGTGAAGGTGGCCCGGTCACATTTGAGGATACTGAAGTCACGTTTCTTTCTTTTTAACTTTTATTTAGCAAATATAAATTTCCAAAGTACAGTTTATGGGTTACAATGGCTTCCCCCCCCCACAACTTCCTTCCCACCCGCAACCCTCCCAACTCCCACTCCCTCTCCCATTCCATTCACATCAAGATTCATTTTCAATTATCTTTATATACAGAAGATCAATTTAGCATATATTAAGTAAAGATTTCAACAGTTTGCACTCACACAGAACATAAAGTGTAAAATACTGTTTGAGTACAAGTTATAGCATTAATTCACATTGAACAACACATTAAGGACAGAGGTCCTACATGAGGAGTAAGTGCACAATGACTCCTGTTGTTGACTTAACAAATTAACACTCTTGTTTATGAGAAGTCACGTTTCTTGTCAAAGTGAGTCTTCTCAGACCGGAGAGAGGTGGAGCCGAGTTTTCTGGACTGTTCCTCGGATGGCTGGGAAGGCGTTTTCAAGGAGAAGTCCGCCTGTTTCACCTAGGGAAGTGATTGTGATGGGAATCGTAAGCTCCATCCACGTGTCTGAGTTTCTAAAGCTTTTACATTGAGCACTGAGCAAGGACACAGAGGGGAAGGCTCTCCACGCGCCTGCCCTGTGTAGGGTGAGGCTGCGTCTCGGGGGCCGCTCCACCAGCCGGGCTCCGCTGTGTTCCGTCGACGTTGGCTGCCGTGGCTGAACCGGTGAAGAGAGCAGTTCTTTTCTGAGGTCTCCCTCCAGGATTGGAGTCCGACAGTCTCTCCGTGGCTGTGGGCGGGATGGCGAGTGTGAGCGCACAAAGGCGGGGGAGGGACGGTGGGACGACCTTCTCAGTGACTGTCGGGTGTGGCGCAGTTAGGGTTCACCTGTCCTGGAGACTACAGAACAGGGTGTCATTGTGTGCTTTCTAGTCCGGGCGGAATCCTGCCTGGTGCTTTGGGGCTCAGACAGGGCTGAGCTGTATCTGAAGGTGACACGTTTCCCTTTTATTGTCTGCTCTTCAGACAGATCACAAACCTGGTTCCTGGAGTTGCATTCCTGATTTTTCTTTTGATCCATGGTTTTGTTTTCATGAGACTTTGGGACTTTCTGCCCACTTACTTGTGGGCCAGCATGCATTAGCAGAATAAAATGATGCTGGCTTAGGGAGAGGGAGGGCTCTCATCCCGATTCACTCCGCAAAATGCCTGCAGCAGCCCGGGTGGGCCAGCCAGGAGCTGGCAAGCAGTGCAGGTCTCCCAGGTGGGAGGCAGGAACCCATCTACGGGAGCCTCCCTGCTGCCTCCCAGGGCGCGCATAGGAAGGGAGCTGGACTCGGGGGCAGCCCCGGGTGCTCCAGTGCGGGAAGTGGCTCCCCAGGCGGCGTCTGGGCCATCGTGCCAAACGCCTGGTGCTTGCTTTAAGTACACTTATGGTTACCATTTATTCCTGATTGTGTGTCCAAACGGTGTCAACCTGAGACATAAAGTCAGTTACTGTTAACAGGCCGCTTGTTGATTGACTGCAGACCGTACCCGAGCCATAGTTGCTGTGGGAATGCTAGCCCGTCATTATCCAGGTCTCGGAAGCCCCCGCCTGGAGCACGGTTGGCACTTGGTTGACTGTCGCTCCCCCTCTTCGTGGAGGAACGACACTAAGCCCTGCCTAGGCTTCATATCCGAGTCACGGCACCATTATGTCGCTCCCCCTCTTCGTGGAGGAGCAACACAGGACCCTGCGCTGTTCTTTCGTCTGCTCGGCCCTCCCCGGGTTTGCTGCTGGTTCTTCCCGGGTTGGCTACTATCCCTTCCACCTCCGTGGAAGGGCAGTTCCCCCTGGCCGCATTCCCCACTTCCGCAGGGGAGCGGCACACCACCGGCCGGTTCTCTCGGGGGCTGCACGGGTTCCCTTAGATGTTCCCCATAGATGTTCCCGGTGCATGCCGTTTCTCTCCTCCTTTATAGTCCTTCTCTGCCAATCCCAACTCGGCTGCCCACACGCCGAGTACGCTGCTCTCCAATCAGGAGCAAGTCCTACAGTTAATTGGTTGAACTGGAGGCAGCTGTGCGGAAGCTGTTTACTTCTCTCCCAGCGCCATATTGTGGGAGAGCAGATGCATAGAATAAGTCTTAATTCGAGTAACTTAGTCTAGTCCGGATTGCTCCCCACAGATCCCCCTTTCTTTTTATTTTTGGCGTTGATACGCGCCTGTCTTCGGTGTCCCGCGGCACACACTAGAGTTGCCACAGGCTCTTACAAGTCCTATCCATCAGGCAAACCGAATCCGGGTCCTCTCTTCGCCATGTTGTGAGGAGGTTTTTAGGCGCTGATGCGTGCCTGTGTTCGGTGCCCTGCAGCGCATACTCTGCTCTGCTAGAACTGCCTGCAGGTGTTTACAAAACCTATCAGGCAAACCGAATCCAAGCCTTCTCATTGCCGTATTGTGGGGGAGACTTATTAGTGTTGGTTTGTGCCTATCTTCGGTGACCTGCAGCTCATACTCTGGTCGAGCTTTGCTGGCGCTTACCGCCTTAAATCAGGCAGACCGAATCCAAGCCTCCTAATTGCCATGTTGAGGGGAGGCCTTATTTTTCTCTATTTCTCTATCTCCGGGCATTTCTATTTCTCCCATTTTACTTCTGTCTGCCAACATTCCTATTTCTCTTTTACTTCTAAACTTCTGTTTCTCTTATCCCCGCAGCTTTCCGGCACCTCGCCCCGCCGGCGGGTTCCCGGCTCTGCGCCGCTTCAGCCCGCGCGCCTCTCTCATCTGCGCAGCTTCCCGGCTTTGCGCGGCTCGGCTTTGCGCGCACACTCCGCGGTCTCGCGCTTAACCCTTTCGCGTCTGAACCACGGCCTACGCCAGCGTTCCCTATCTATTCACGCCCCGTGCTCTCTCTGCACGCGGCGGCTTCCGCGAGTAACACAGCGTAGCTTGCGTCTCCGCCACTAGGATTCAATCTAAGTTCCCCGGGCTAGCCTGGCGAATTCAACTCAGCGTACGTCTCCGCCCCACGATTTGGCTTCCCGTCCTTTGCTCCCCGGGCTAATCAGACGGATCCCAATCTGGCTTACGTCTCAGCTTCTGGTTTCAACTTTTCGCCCCCTATTCCCGGGCTAACTTGAGAACCCCAAAGTGGCTTTCGTTTCCGCCTCGGCCTGCCCCCCGCGGCTTCAATTTCCCTAACATTTTTCTCTACCCGGTATGTTTCCCCAAACTTTCCTCCAACGATATTCCTCCCTCATTTCTCCTGGCCTCTCCCCACAGTCCGCGTCCGAGTCTGTTTGTTCTAGCTTTCACTTTCGCTTTCGACCTTAGAGATTTCTCCCAGCTTCCCCCCGTAGTCCGTATCCGAGTCTATGCCTAGGCTTTCAATAGCTTCTTCCGGCTCCTTTTTCGTCCGGCTTTTCCCTAGGCTGTTTGCTAATCTCTCTCTCCGGTAATTTCCCAGTTCTTCCCGTTTCTTCCCTCCTAAGTTTCCTATCCGTCCTAGGTTTCCTATCCGAGTCACGGCACCACTATGTCGCTCCCCCTCTTCGTGGAGGAACGACACTAAGCCCTGCCTAGGCTTCATATCCGAGTCACGGCACCATTATGTCGCTCCCCCTCTTCGTGGAGGAGCAACACAGGACCCTGCGCTGTTCTTTCGTCTGCTCGGCCCTCCCCGGGTTTGCTGCTGGTTCTTCCCGGGTTGGCTACTATCCCTTCCACCTCCGTGGAAGGGCAGTTCCCCCTGGCCACATTCCCCACTTCCGCAGGGGAGCGGCACACCGCCGGCCGGCTTTCTCGGGGGCTGCACAGGTGTTCCCTCAGATGTTCCCCTTAGATGTTCCTGGTGCATGCCGTCTCTCTCCTCCTTTATAGTCCTCCTCCGCCAATCCCAACTCGGCTGCCCACACGCCGAGTACGCTGCTCTCCTCCAATCAGTAGCAAGTCCTACAGTTTATTGGTTGAACTGGAGGCAGCTGTGCGGAAGCTGTTTACTTCTCTCCCAGCGCCATATTGTGGGAGAGCAGATGCATAGAATAAGTCTTAATTCGAGTAACTTAGTCTAGTCCGGATTGCTCCCCACAGTTGACGACTGTGGTTACGACCGTTGTGTCCGTGAGCGTGCCGTGGGGCAGTCCTGCCGAGAGGGGACGGCAGCACTCGGCTCACCAGTGTGCTGAGTGTGTCATCCCGGCTGCTCTGACTCCGCAAGCAACTGGTGCGTCATCGCCGGTGACTTACGGGGACTTAACTGGTAACACCACTCGGCTCGCGGGCTTTCTGTGTGTGAAGGTAGTGGCGTTACGGACACTGGCATGTGTGCGTTTGTGTGTTTTGCATGATTACTGCTTCAAGTGGAGAATTAGAAGCACACTGATTGTGGTGGATTTACCCCTGTGCCACACGGGAGTGTTTGTGCCTTCTTGCTCTGTTGTTTCCAAGTATCTTTGGAGCCCTGTGCTCGTATATACATACATACATGTGGAGCCCTGTGCTCGTATATACATACATACATGTGGAGCCGTGTGCTTGTATGTACATACGTACATGTGGAGTCGTGTGATCATATGTACATGTGTACATGTGGAGCCGTGTGCTCGTATATACATACATACATGTGGAGCCGTGTGTTCGTATGTACATGTTCATATGGAGCATGTGCTCATATATACATATGGAGCCGTGCGCTTGTATGTACATGTTCATATGGAGCCTGTGCTTGTATGTACATATGTACATGTGGAGACGTGTGCTTGTATGTATGTGTTCATATGGAGCCTGTGTTCATATGTACATATGTACATGTGGAGCCCTGTGCTCGGATGTACATATGTGCGTGTGGAGCCGTGTGCTTGTATGTACATGTTCATATGGAGCCTGTGCTCAGATGTACATATGTTCATGTGGAGCCGTGTGCTTGTATGTACATATGTACATGTGGAGTCATGTGCTTGTGTGTACATGTTCATATGGAGCGTGTGCTTGTATGTACGTATGTACATGTGGAGCCGTGTGCTTGTATGTATGTGTTGTTCGTATGGAGCATGTGCTCGGATGTACATATGTGCATGTGGAGCCGTGTGCTTGTATGTATGTGTTGCTCATAGGGAGCCTGTGATCGTATGTACACACTGCACATATGTACATAGTCTGAGCACATACAGGTGCCTGTGGCCTGGAGTTTGTTTGTCTTAACATACATGGGCTCCCCTAACATACGTTTTCCTCTCACAGAACGTCTTAGAGATCTTTCCGTGTTGGTGTTTTTATATCCACGTCTTCCTTTTTGTATTACTCTTTTTTTTATTTTTTAAATTTTTTTGACAGGCAGAGAGAGAGAGAGAGACAGAGAGAAAGGTCTTCCTTTGCCGTTGGTTCACCCTCCAATGGCCGCCACAGCCGGTGCACTGCGCTGATCTGATGGCAGGAGCCAGGTACTTCTCCTGGTCTCCCATGGGGTGCAGGGCCCAAGCACTTGGGCCATCCTCCACTGCACTCCCTGGCCACAGCAGAGAGCTGGCCTGGAAGAGGAGCAACCGGGACAGAATCCGGCGCCCTGACCGGGACTAGAACCCGGTGTGCCGGCGCCGCAAGGCGGAGGATTAGCCTAGTGAGCCGTGGCGCCGGCCTTCCTTTTTGTATTACTATTATTACTGTGCTAACATATACACAACATAAAATTTACCATTGAAATCACTTTGAAGTATGACCATTCAGCAGCGCTTAGGTCCTTTACGATACTGTGCAACTGTCAACTGTGGACTTGGTCTAGAACATTTTCATCACCACAGAAGGAAACCATTGAAACCATGGTTGAGGGAGGGCATGTGGCTTAACACGTGGGATGCCCCCACATCAGAGTGCCTGGTTTCAAGTGCTGGCTCTGCTCCCAATCCAGCTTCCTGTTCACGTGCCCCTGGGAAGCAGCCGGTGATGGCTCACGTCCCGGGGTCCCTGCCACCCACATGGGAGACTTCCTTGGGTTGAGTTCCTGCTCCCACCCTCGGCCAGGCCCAGTGCTGGCTGTCCGGGGCGTGTGGGGAGTGAACCCGCAGATGGGAGCTCCCTCTGCCTCCCAGCTGAGTAGGTAGGCACCCGTGGCTCGGGCCGCTGCAGGCACGCGCTCCTCAACGCCCTCTTCCACGGCAGCTGTCCTTCGGCTTGCTCTCTCGAATTTGCCTGTCTGTGCTCTTTCACAGTGGAGGCGTGCAGTTGGTGCCTTTACGACTGGTTTTCTCCCTGGCATGTCTGCAGGGTCCGTGCACGTGGTAGCGTGGGTCGGCACGCGCTCCTTTCGGCTGAGAAACGTTGCGCCATGTAGATAGGCTGCTTTGCTTTCGGTTTATCGTCAATCCCTTGGCGAGCGTTTGGGTTGATTCCCCCTCCGGCTGTTGTCAATAGTGCTGTTAGGAGCACGTGGGTGCCAGTGTGCCAGTACTGGGGTGTTATTTCTCAGGGATGCATACCTAGGAGTGCAATTCTGGTGGTTATTCTATATTTAACTTTCTCCCGAGCTGGTAAACTGTTGCCCGATCTGCAGTGTCTTATAAGGCTGTCATTCTCTTCAGATTCTTTTTTTTTTTCTTTTCAAAGAAAGATTTATGTATTTATTTGAAAGTCAGAGTTACACAGAGAGGAGATGCAGAGAGCGAGAGAGGTCTTCCATCCGCTGGTTCACTCCCCAATTGACCATAATGGCCGGAGCTGCGCTGATCTGAAGCCAGGAGCCAGGAGCTTCTTCCCGGTCTCCCACGCAGGTGCAGGGGCCCAAGGACTTGGGCCATCTTCTACTGTTTTCCCAGGCCATAGCAGAGATCTGAATCAGAAGTGGAACAGCCTGGACTCGAACCAGCGCCCATATGGGCTGCTGGCACTGTAGGCAGCGGCTTTACCCGCTATGCCACGGCACTGGCCCCAATCTCTTCAGATTCTTGTCGTTGTGTCTTAAATTATAGCCTGCGTCCATGTGGGTGTGCGGCCCGAGCCCGGTTTGCAGGTGCCTTTCCCCGGTGATGATCATTGCTGCCGCTGGTGGCGCTGAGCCCCCAACCGCCTGCCCGTCCTCTGGAGAAGTCCATTCCGTCCCTGGTCCGTTCTGAGGTTGGGTTGTTTGTCTCTTAGCTGTTGAGTTTTATGTTCTGGCTACCGGGCCTTCCTCGGAGAGGATTTGCAGGTCTTTTCTCCTGTTCTAAAGGTCCTTTTCACACCGTGATCTTTGTGGGGACTGAAGGCCTTTAGCTGGTGTTGAACCTCACGTTCAGTGCTGTCCACGGACAGGCAGTTTGCCGTGTGCTCTGAAGGCCGCGGTGGCTGTCTGGTTGATGTCTCGGTTAATCCGTAGGACCCCGCTGCTGCACCGAGGAGCAGAGGCCGACCGGTCCCCGACCCTCTTGTCCCAAGTGCTCACACCCTGGGGCCGCCTCTCCATGTTTCCAGGTGTGCGGAGCCTTCCTGGGCCCGAGTCGTGCTTCTGTGTCGCGTTTGTCTTGCTCTGGGTGTTTAGAGCAGGGCTCCCTAACTAGGTTAAATATTTATGTTAAAGTAGCACCACAGATTGATAGTTCAAAGCCAGAATGAGAGGGGGCCACGATTTCCATATTTACAACTGCTGCCTCTCTCTGGCCACCTGGCGCTTCCTGCTGGGATTGAGGACTCCAGTTTGCCAGCGTGGGCTCCGCGGTGGCCAGCAGACAGCCCACGCAGACTGTTTAAAATTTCCTCTGGCCGGCGCCGCTGCTCACTAGGCTAATCCTCCGCCTGTGGCGCCGGCACCCCTGGTTCTAGTCCCGGTTGGGGCGCTGGATTCTGTCCCGGCTACTCCTTTTCCAGTCCAGCTCTGCTGTGGCCCGGGAAGGCAGTGGAGGATGGCCCAAGTGCTTGGGCCCTGTACCTGCATGGCTTCGGATCGGCATAGCTCCGGCCGTAGCGGCCATTTGGGGGGTGAACCAACAGAAGGAAGACCTTTTCTCTGTGTCTCTCTCTCACTGTCTATAACTACCTGTCCAAAAAAAAAAAATTTTTTTTCCTCTTAAAAGAAACTCACACAATTATTTTTAGTACCATCAAGATAATCCTGTAGTTGATCAGCTAGTACTACCACCCAGGTGCCTGACTGACAGAGACACACACACCAGTGTTTGGACTGAGAGATTACACTCAGGAATGATTTATACCAAAGTGCGCTTTTTTTGTGTGTGTGTGTGTTTTTTGTTTTTTGTTTTTTTTTTTTTTTTTTTTTTTTTGTCCAGAAATACTCCTTTCATGTAGTTCTTTCTGTCAGCTCCACTTCTCTCTCAGGCCTCGTGGTCTGTGGGAGGTGAGCGGTGAAGGCAGCCAGTGGGGGTGAGTGGGGGGCGGAGTCACTATGGCAGTGACACCTGCCGTGCTGTGCAGGCAAGCCCACTTCCTTCATCTCTACCCACAGCAGATAATGGTAGTCATGGCTGGTTCGCTGGGCACTGAGGGGTTGAGTGAGACAGTCTTGGGCAGAGTCCTGACTCCCAGGTGCCCCGGGGGGAGAGGTGCACCCGGTTAGAGAGCAGGAGTGTCCCGTCTCCACCTCTCTCTGATGTCCTTGTCACCAAACCCAAGCACCTGCTTTCACCTGTTTGTAGACGCCTTTACTTCCTTCTGTGTTAGAGAGCCAGTCACACGGGCCAGGACCTCCTGTCAGCTATTAGATTGACGTACGTGACTCTCTCCTTACCTTTTAGAGTTCTCCTTGGCAATTGCTTCAAAACAATTGAGAATCTTTTAGCAGAATCAGGAAGTTTTGAATAATTTTAAATATTTTTTAAGATTTATTTATTTGGGCTGGCGCCGCGGCTCACTAGGCTAATCCTCCGCCTAGCGGCGCCGGCACATCAGGTTCTAGTCCCGGTCGGGGCGCCGGATTCTGTCCCGGTTGCCCCTCTCCCAGGCCAGCTCTCTGCTGTGGCCCGGGAGTGCAGTGGAGGATGGCCCAGGTGCTTGGGCCCTGCACCTCATGGGAGACCAGGAAAAGCACCTGGCTCCTGGCTCCTGGCTCCTGCCACCGGATCGGTGCGGTGCGCCGGCCGCAGCGCGCCGGCCGCGGCGGCCATTGGAGGGTGAACCAACGGCAAAGGAAGACCTTTCTCTCTGTCTCTCTCTCTCACTGTCCACTCTGCCTGTCAAAAAAAAAAAAAAAAAAGATTTATTTATTTATTTGAAAGGCAGAATTACAGAGAGGCAGAGAGAGAGAGAGAGAAAGGTCTTCCATTCACTGATTCACTCCCCGAAATGTTTTTAAAGGATTTCATTTAAAATAAAAAATGTTATTGGGACTGGGGCCGCAGGTTGAGTCACAGCTGTGATGCCGGCGCCCCTGTGAGTGCTGGTTGGAGTCCTGAGTGCTCTGCTTCCAGTTCAGCTCCCTGCTCATGTGCCTGGGAAAGCAGCCGAAGATGGCCTAAGTGCTTGGGTCCCTGCACCCACACGGGAGACTTAGATGGAGCTCCTGGCTTCAGCCTGTGCCCGCCCTAGCCATTGTGGCCATTTGGGAAGTGAAGCAGCAGATGGAAGACCTCTCTCTCTGTCTTTCAAATAAATAAGTAAATCTTTTTTAAAACTGTATTTGTTTATTTGAGAGAGAGAGAGATCCCCCACCTGCTGGTTTACTCCCCAGAGGCTCGCGGTGGGGACGCTGGGAAGTCGGTTCAGTTCTCCCAGGTGGGTGGCAGAGGCCCAAACACCCTGATGCAGGACACCATGTGCTGACCGGGGCCTCAATTAGATTTCTGTTCCTCCTCCAGTAACCACTGGAAAGTGAACTATGGGGCCGGCGCCACGGCTCACTAGGCTAATCCTCCGCCTTGTGGCACCGGCACACCGGGTTCTAGTCCCAGTCGGGGCGCCGGATTCTGTCCCAGTTGCCCCTTTTCCAGGCCAGCTCTCTGCTGTGGCCAGGGGGTACAGTGGAGGATGACCCACGTACTTGGGCCCTGCACCCCATGGGAGACCAGGAAGAGGCACCTGGCTCCTGCCTTCGGATCATCGTGGTGCGCTGGCCGCAGCACGCCAGCCGCAGCAGCCATTGGAGGGTGAACCAACGGCAAAGGAAGACCTTTCTCTCTGTCTCTCTCTCTCTCTCTCTCTCACTGTCTACTCTGCCTGTCAAAAAATAAATAAATAAATAAATAATTAATTAAAAAAAAAGAAAGTGAACTATGGTTAAGGCACACAGAAGTATAGAGAAAATATAATGAACTCTGTATGTCTACCCCCAAGTTAAGAAATAAGATATTGGGTCTGGCGTTGTGGCGCAGTGGGTTAAAGCCCTGGCCTAAATCGCCGGCATCCCACCATATAGGTGCCGGTTCTAGTCCCGGCTGCTCCTCTTCTGCTCCAGCTCTCTGCTGTGGCCTGGGAAAGCAGTGGAAGATGGCCCAAGTCCTTGGGCCCCTACGCCAGCATAGGAGACCGGGAAGAAGCTCCTGGCTCCTGGCTTCAGATCACTGTAGCTCCAAATATTGAGGCCATCTGGGGAGTGAACCAGCGGATGGAGGACCTCTCCCTCTGCCTCTGCCTCTCTCTGTAACTCTGTCTTCAGGATTGGGCTGTACTTTTCTGACAGCGTGTTCTTCTCCCTGCAGCTATCTGCATCATACTGGTGCACTTGCTCATCAGGTACAGACTGCATTTCCTGCCGGAGAGCGTGGCTGTGGTTTCTCTGGGTAAGTGCTCGCGGTGATTCCCGTCGTAAAAGCAGTCACCGTGACATCCAGCCTGCGTGCCTCCCCAGTGCCAGGGCCCGTGAGAGTCCCGTCGCCTGATCGCACTGATTCCGGGGTATTAGGATCCCGTCTCTCAGAGGAGGGCCGGGGACCCGGAGAAGGGTGGCTGCCTCCTCACCCAAACACCCCTGTGGAAGCCTGTCTAAGCTCCCCTTTCTTCAGCCTCTGCTGCTCGGAGGACTCCCCTTGGGGCACCGCGACCCCTGCTGCTAGGCCAGGTGTTGGTGGAAGGTTGGAGATGGGAGCCAGGGCCAGGAGTCCAGTCCCGGCACTCTGATAGGGGACTCGGACACCATGCCTGCTGCCGCACGCCTGATTCTGCTCAGTGTCTTGCCTCAGTGCGCTCAAGCGTGCTGGGCACCTACAGTCTTAGTCATTGGAATATTTCCGCTTTCCTTTGCCTGTGATGGGCTGGGGGGTAAAGGCAGCAAGGTGGTGTGAAACCTGGGTCTGGCGACTGCTGAGATGACGGGTCCTCTCAATAGAAACCTGCCCCTCCTTCCTCCGATGCTGCGGAATGAGGAAGTGATGTCCGCAGCGCTGGTAGTCAACTTGAAACCAGTGTGACTCAAAGACAGATGCCAGAATGCTAAAAATTGCCAGGGGGTGGGTGAGAAGCTCAGATTCTTGCTTGCATTGTTGTTTTGTTGAATTGATAGCACGGGAGCTGCCCACCTCGCTCTACCGTCGCCTGATGAACATCCCCTGTTTAGGCAGGTGCTCTTGCACTTGCAGCTAATGTGGAACTCAAGGGAGGGGAAAACCCGGTTCAGATTGATTCCCAGAACGCAGATTGGTGGAGATGGGTCCCTGCCTATTGGCTCACAGAACCAAAAACACTGCAGAAGGGGTCTGCTTCAGACGTGGCCAGACGAAGGCTCCTGGACTCCACGTCCCCGGGCTCAGTAGTGCTTGCTTTTTTGTTTCCTGCTTCCTGTAGCTGTTTGCTAACTCAGGTGGTTTGGAAGCATAAGAGCACTTCTTGTACTGGGGTCCAGAAAGTACCAGTGTATTAGAGGATGTTTGGGTAGGACTCGGATGCTGGCAGAGTGGTCGGAATAGTTCTTTATCGGAGCAAGAGAAATTGAAGGGACACTTTTCTCCAATGGAGTCAGCTGTAGCACAATACTGAGGTATCCACTGTTTTGAGGCTGTCCAGCTTTTGTGCCTAAAAACAATCCAGATGAAACTCAGAGAAAGTGGGCTTTCACTCTTTCAGGAGTAAATTTTCTTAACCTGCCTCTCCCAGCCGGAAGTTTTTTTTTTTTATTTTTTAAAGGTTTATTTATTTATTTGAAGAGTTGCAGAGAAAGGGGGAGAGACTCCCCAGATGGCTGCAATGGCCAAGGCTGGGCCAGGCCAAAGCCAGGAGCTTTATCTGGGTCTCTCTGGTGGGTGGCAGGGGCCCAAATACTTGGGCCGTCTTCCGCTGCTTTTCCCAGGCCATTCCCAGGAGCTGGATTGGAAGTGGGGCAGCTGGGATGCGACCCGGTGCCCCTGTGGGATGCCAGCAGCAGCTCTCCCGCCGCCCTGCACACCAGCCCCCAGAAGCTCCTGTCTGTCGTCCTCTGGCGCAAGGGTCAGGCTGGCACAAAAGAGGACCATGGGCACTGTAGGAGCGCGTTCCCTCTGCAGCTCATTGAGTTTCCGCGTGAGCGTGAGCCGTCTTCTCACTCTCACAGAAGCGTCGCTGGGGCAGGGCTGGGATGCCGTCGGCACGCCTGTGTCCCGTGTCAGAGTCCCTGGGTGTGGTCCCGGCTCCACTTCTGATCCAGCTTCCTGCTCTGCCGGGAATATGCACAGCAGGAAGGGTTTTAGGTGGAAAAACCCTGACTAAAAGTAGTTCTGGGAAAAGCGGATCCAGTAATTGTGTTCTCATGGTTCTTAAGTGTTGAAAAACATTTTTTGAAAGATTTCATTTATTTATTTGAGAGGTAGAGTTACAGACAGTGAGAGAGAGAGACAGAGAGAAAGGTCTTCCTTCCGTTGGTTCACTCCCCAAATGCCCGCAACAGCCAGAGCTGTGCTGATCTGAAGCCAGGAGCCAGGAGCTTCTTCCAGGTCTCCCATGTGGGTGCAGGGCCCAGGGGCTTGGGCATCTGCTGCTACTTTCCCAGGCCACAGCAGAGAGCTGGATTGGAAGAGGAGAAGCCGGGACTAGAACCCACATCCATATGGGATGCCGGCACCGCAGGCAGAGGAGTAACTCACTATGCTACAGCGCCGGCCCCTGAAAAATTTTTAAAGCTTACCAAAGAAAAATCCTAATGTGTTACAACAACTTTGATTGCTTTTTAGACTATCAGAGTCTAACTAATGTTGATGCAGCTTAAACTGCTCGTGAGTTCTTTTTTTTTTTTTTTTTTAAGATTTATTTATTTAAGGGGCAGAATTACAGAGACAGAGAGAGAGATCTTCCATCCACTGGTTCACTCCCCAAATGGCTGCAATGGCCAGAGCTGAGCCAGTCTGAAGCCAGGAGCCAGGAGCTTCTTATGGGTCTCCCCCGTGGATGCAGGGGCCCAAGGACTTGGGCCGTGTTTTGTTGCATTCACAGGCACATTAGTAGGGAGCTGGATCAGAAGTGGAGCAGCCGGGACTTACACTGGCGCCTTATGCCACAGTGCTGGCCCCAAAACATACTTTTAAAAAGCTATTAATGTTAAGGGTCCTGAGTGTAAAAACTATTTTCAAAGAGTTATTTGTGGTTGGTTACAAAGTTTTTGTATATATATATATATATATACACACACATACATACATATACATATATACATATATATATATATATAAAGACTTATTTATTTGAAAGTCAGAGAGAGAGAGAGAGATCGAGAGAGAGATCTTCCATATGCGGGTTCACTCCCAAAATGGCTACAACAGCTGGGGCTGGGCCAGGCTGAAGCCAGGAGTTTGGGACTCCTCCGGGTCCCCTGTGTGGGAGCAGGACCCCGAGCACTTGGGCCATCTTCTCTGTCTTCCCAGAATCTTCGCAGAGAGCTGGGTGGAAGGGATCTGCCAGGCCCGGGGCGGGAACAGGTGCTGACGCAGGTGCCGATGCCCCCAGCAGCAGCGTAACCGCTGCACCACAGCTCTGGTCCCTGTTCCCTAATTTCTTGTCTCCGTTACGTCACAGCAGACCTCACTCCTCATGCTGCGGAGTCCAGTATCCTGCCAGTCTGGTCTTCGGTTTCTAGGCCTACTGGTCTGTCCAAAAGAGTCCAAGGAACCCAGAGGGCCCAGACAGCCGCCGTCGTGACTTCCTGGGTGAACCTGGCAGAAACGTAGCCTTCCGGGAGCCAGGACCTCTTGACCACTGAGCCCAGGCTAAGGGAGCGGCGCTTCCCCCAGCAGGAGCCCTCGCGCCCAAGGGGGTCACCTCTACTTCTGTCCACTTGGTCCTGCCTCTGCTTACCTGGTGGAGACAAGCCACACCATACCACGGCCGTTGGCTCACGGAGTGAGTGCATCCTGCTTCCCATCCCCACAGGGTGTTATCTCTGAGCCAGTGCCTCAACTCTGTCTTTCAGGGGCTGGTTTACCTCTCTGGGTGGTTGGTGGTTTCCAGGAGATGTGGTGTGTGACGTAAGACACTGAGGAGTCTGGCCACATGGCCACTGTTGTGTGACTCTAGGGACTCTAGGTTTGACACACCGCTATGCAGGATCCCACGGTGGTGGCTTTGACACATGGGGGCCCTTGAACGGGGGCGCTGGTCCACACAGGCACCAGGCAGTGTATGTGTCAGCCTCGGAATGGGCTGTGCCCTCTGCTGGATGGCAGGGGTGCGGCAGGCGGGGCTTCTCCGGGGAGGGTGCCATGGCAGAGACTGCGTTTCAGTCTCTAGGGCTGTCCAGTCGCGCATCAGCCTCGCGAGAGGGAGTTCATGCTGGGGCCTGTGCGTGGCTTCCATCTCTGCCATGTGGCGGCTGTGTTTGGAGAACATTGCACAGACACACAAACCACCAAGGCCAGAGCTGGCTGAGCCATCAGCCATGAACCGGGCTTGTATTTTCCTTCTCTGTCAGTTGTTCAAAAGGTGCCCAGCAAGGCAGAATGTGGGGGGAGAAGAGCGGTGTTGGTGTGACAGTGGGAGGAGTCACACAGCACACCTGTGCAGGTCTGATCTCCTGGACACTTTGATCTTAAAATTGGATGGCTGCTGGGCCTGCCTGGCCTCTTCACTTGCTGGTAAGACGCCTTCCCTGGAGAGCCCACAGCACAGTTTGGGACAAGCACTCGGGTCGGTTTGCGTCAGTCTGCTGCACCTGCCAGTTTGGGCTGGCCAGAGCAGCACACTAGGTGGGGCTCACTGTGCTTGGGCTCCGCTCGTGTGTGAGGGCAGCAGGAGGCTCTGCCCTCCCCTCCCCTCCCCTCCCCTCCCCTCCCCTTCCCTCCCCTCCCCTCCGGGATGCTGTGTTGGTTCCATCCGCGGCTTCGGCCAGAGAGCTACGGGGCGGTGTGGGGTTGTAGGCACTCCTCCCTCACCTTTCCTGCTGGAATAACTCTGACCTGGTGGGTCAGGAGCTGATGTGAGAGCTCTGCCAACTGCTGGAAGTGTCCCTGGGACTGAGGGCACGCCCATGAGGGCACCGCGGCTGACGGGCCTAGGCCCGGGCGTGCAGTCGCTCGCTGCTCCAGAGGGTGCTGCCTCGGATCGGAGGCCTGCTCCCTGCGCGCCCCGAGTGTTCCTCCTCCCCTGTCCGTAACTGCTGGCTGAATGGCTCCCGGCTCTGGGAGGAATGGGTAGCCGCTGACTGTTGACCCTTGCCAGGACCTGGCTTTGCCCTGAACCTGCGGGGTCTGGTCTGGGAGCTGGCCCTGGTCTGGAAGCAGGACAGCGGGTTTGACTTTGCGCTGGGGTGGCTGACCTTAGCTTCCCGCTTGCTCTTTCTGATCGTACAGCCAGGACCTCCGTGGCCCCTGCAGGTCAGACTTCAGTTGGCGCCATGTGTTTGCCACTTGCCTCTGCCTTCCCGGAGTTCTGTCACCCCGAGTGCCTCTGGGAAGCCTGTCTTCAGAATAGTGGGTCCTGCTAACCCTCGTAGAAAACAGCGTCCTTTGGCCAGGGCGTTCCTGGTTGCTTGGTCCTGCAGCTCCCCGCCCCCCTCCCCTCAGGAAAGTAGTCACCATGTGAGTTTTCCAGTCCTGTACAGTAGATCCTTCTTTGCATACCCACTTCTCTGAACCCTAACTTTTTTTGTTTCAGATTTATTTATTTATTGAAAGGCAGAGTTACATATAGAGAGAGAGACAGATTTTCCATGAACTGGTTCACTCCCCAGATGGCCGCAACAGCCAGGGCTGGGCCAGGCCGAAGTCAGGAGCCCGGAGCTTCATTCGGGTCTCCCATGTGGGTGTGGGGGCCCAAGCACTGGGGCATCCTCTGCTGCTGTCCCAGGTGCATTAACAAGGAGCTGGATCAGAGGTGGAGCAGCTGGGACTTAAACTGCCATCCATATGGGATGTTGGTGTTGCAGGTGGCAGCTTAACCTGCTGTGCCACAACCCCAGCCTCCTACCCCCCAGAAAAAAATTTTAATTGTCATTTTATTTGACAGATCAGATCCTCCATCTGCTGGTTCACTCCCCAATGCACACAATAGCTAGGGCAGGCCAGACTGAAATCAGGAACCCAGAACTCCATCCTGGGCTCCCATGTGAGTGGCAGAGGCCCAAGTACTGGGACCATCACCCACTGCCTCCCAGGGTGCTCATTAACAGGAAGCTGGATCGGAACCGAGACACTTCCAGTGTGGGATGTGGGCCCCCCAAGTGATGGCCCAGCCGCTGTGCCAGTGCCCAGTCCCTCTGAACCTCCCAGCCCTCCCTGGTCTCTGCTTCCTTTAATGCACCCATTGCTTGTTCCAAGCACCCAGGGGTGCTGTCAGCACTGAGTTACGGCCCTGGGCCTACGGATGAGCAGCCCCTGCTTTCTGCTGTGCCCCTCCCCATCTTTGGTCTAGGACCTCAGCATCTCCTCCCGGGCACACCTGCCAGCCGCCGTGTGCTAGGCCGGCCCTGCAGGTCCTTTGGTGTGCATCCCTCTCCCCTTAGCAGACCCAGCACTACAAGACAGCCCTCGTTCTTGGTCTCTGGTGAGGGAGGGAGGGTGAGGACTGATCTTCGTCTTGTAGGGAACTCGCCTCATTTGGGGCTTCTTTGTAATCTTGAAACAGCCTGCACAGCTCTGAATTCCATCAAGGAGCTGGGCCACGCGAGTCCGGAAGCTACAGGTGCTCCTGTGCACCCCCCAGATCCCCGTCCCAAGTCCGGGGTCCCCTCCTTCCCTGACAGAAGGCACCGGGGATTTGTCTGCGTGAACTGAGCTTTTTCAGAAGAGCTCTGCATTTCTGTTTAAGTCCTGTGCTGGCCTCCAGCTCTGTAAGCCCCCAGCTGCAGGGAGGGTCTGGAATGGCATCCGGGGGCCTCCCCCAGCCTTGTCCTTTGCCCAAAGTGGTGATTGTCTCAGCTCAGCGACACCACACAGTGCCACATCCTTAGACTTTTGATTTCCCATGAGCCTCTCCTTCCTAGGGCTACTGCCTGAGCAGGTGCGCTTCCCTCCCCAGTGTCCGACTCACAGTGGCTCTGCGCCCACGGGAGTGAGCAGCGGCGCTTCCCCACGGTCCCCACGCTGCCGGCCGCCTTCCTGTGACGGCCACCCCTTTCCTGGTGCCGGCTGTTTCAGAAGCAGTCTGGGACGGCTTTGGGGACCTGTAATTTACTCTGCAGGGATCGGACTGTAGGGAAGGGAGACAAGAACAGGGAAGGAGCCCAACACGGATGTGTCTCTGGTGGCGATGAGCCTGAGGGAGGGAGGCCGTTGGGCACTGGCTGGTGTAAGGTGTGCACAGCTTCTGCCGTGAGGTGCCCTGCACCGCTGAGCACATCTCTGGAGACGGGGGCGGTGGTGAGCATTTAGCCGCCAGCACTCTCAGCAGCTGGGGCGGGGCCTCATGAGTGAGTCTCCCCCAGGAGGCAACTGGCAAACTTCACAGAATGAAAGATACCCTACCTTGAGCCAGCAAGCCTCCCCGCCCCGGCCCCGCCGGCCAGGAGTTGCTGGGACGCGTTCACGTGGGTGAAATGCCCTTTACTCGGGTGGCGACGGCGACGGCAGTGTAGTGAAAAGCCTGGAACCGCCTCGGCCTGTACGTGTTTGACGTGCGGCAGGACGGAAGCTTCCCCGGCTTCCCTGGAGTGGTTTCCCAGAGAGCGTTAAAAGCGAATCAGGGACATGTGAATGCTGTCCTGCCACTTGTCTTAGAATTGACTCGATGTGTGCATACGTGATCATAGATTTAAGGTGGGAGAGGGCTGGGGGCTGGCCTCGAGGAAGTGTGCAGTTACCAAGGACTGGGGCGCTGGGTCCTCTGGAAAGGAGGAACGGAAACAGGCGTGGGAGGAGACTCGAGTCCTCACTGCATGCTCACTATTTAGTTATTTATTTGAGAGAGAGAAAGCCCGTCTGCTGGTTTACTCGCCATGTGCCTACAACCCAGGACTGGGAGTCAGGAACTCCACCCAGGTCTCCCGCGTGGGTGGCAGGGACCCAGCCATTTGAGGCCATCACTGCTGCCCCCAGGGTCTGCTGAGATCAGGAGTGGAGCCCGATACTGGACCTGGGCGCTCAGATGTGGGGTGCAGGTGTCGTAACGGCATCCTAACTGGTAGGCCAAACGCCCACCCTTTTTGTATGCTTTTTATATTCCTGTACCTTTTAAATTTTGTACCATGTGCATCTCTTACGTAATCAAGTAAAAATAAAATAATTCCTTTTTAAGGCAATTCTGGATCTGCTGAACACTAGCTGAGTAGGCTGGGCGGCCACACTTCCTCATCTGTAAAACACAGGTGACCCCACAGGATGAGACGTCAGACAGGTGATGTTCACACATCACTTACAGTGCCCGGCTGCTAAGTAATCAATAGCTGCTGCTGCTTTTTTCTTTTTTTTTTTTTAAGATTTATTTATTTGAGAGGTAGAGTTACAGAGAGGAAGGGAGGATGGAGAGAGAGAGGGCTTCCATCCGCTGATTCACTCCCCAAATGGCTGCGACAGCTGGAGCTGAGCAGACCTGAAGCCAGCAGCTTCTTCCAGGTCTCCCACCCAGATGCAGGGCCCCAAGTGCTGGGGCCATCCTCTGCTTTCCCAGGCCACAGCAGAGAGCTGGATTGGAGGAGTAGCTGGGACGTGAACTGGCACCCATATGGGATGCTGGTGCTGCAGGCATAGGTCAGCTACACCACAGCGCCGGGCCTCTGCTGCAATTTTTTTTTTAAGATTTATTTATCTATTTGAAAGTGAGCATTACAGTGAGAGAGGGAGAGACAGAAGAGAGAGATATTCTATCCGCTAATTCAGTCCCTAAGTGGCCACAATAACCAGGGCTGGGCCAGGCAGGAGCCAGGAGCCTCATGCAGTTTTCCACATGGGTACAGGAACCCATGCACACGGGCCCTCCTCCAGGGCTTTCCCAGGTACAGCAGGGAGCTGGGGGCTGGCGCTGTGGTGTAGTGGACTAAGCCTCTGCCTGTGGTGCTAGCATCCCACGTGGGCACCAGTTCATATCCCGGCTGCTCCTCTTCCTATCCAGCTCTCTGCTGTGGCCTGGGAAAGCAGTAGAAGATGGCCCCCGTGCTTGGGCCTCTGCACCTGCGTGGGAGTTCCTGAAGAAGCTCCTGGTTTCTGGGTTTGGATTGGCTCAGCTCTGGCCATTGTGGTCATTTGGGGAGTGAACCAGTAGATGGAAGACCTCTCTCTCTGTTTCTCTCTCTGTAACTATCGCAAATAAATAATTTTAAAAGCTAAAAAAAAAAAAAAAAAAAAAAAACACCAAAAAAACTTGCTTCCCTACCTTAAAAGAAAAGTGCAACAGCCAGCATGTGAGCCGGTGCCCATGTGGGATGCCAGTGCTGCAGATGGGACAGCGCTGGCCCCTGCTGCTGCTATTAATATTATCATCTAGAGGTGGCGCTGTAGTGCAGCACGTTAGGCTGCCACCTGCAGTGCTGGCATCCTGTATGGGCACTGGTGTGAGTCCTGGCTTTTCCACTTCTGATCCAGATCCCTGCTGATGCACCTGGGAAAGCAGCAGAAGATGGCCCGAGTCCTTGGGCCCCTGCACCCATGTGGGAGACTGAATCAAGCTCCTGGCTCTTGGCTTTGGACTGGCCCAGGTCCAGCCATTGTGACCATTTGGGGAGTGAACCAGCAGATGGAAGATCTATCCTTCTGTAACTCGGTCTTTCAAATAAATAAATAAATCTTTAATTAAAAATTATCACCTGCATTATTATGGTTTTGTAGGGTTGTTATGAGAATGAACTAAAATAATGGTGATAATACCCATTAGCACTGTGCTTGACCTGCAGGTTTTTTTTAAAGATTTTTAAAAAATTTTATTTGAGAGATAGAGTTACAGAGAGAGAAAGAAAGGCCTTCCATCCGCTGGTTCACTTCCCAGATGGCCACAATGGTTGGAGCTGGGTCAATCCGAAATCAGGAGCCAGGGGCTTCTTCTGGGTCTCCTACGTGGGTGCAGGGACCCAAGGACTTGGACCGTCTTCTGCTGCTTTCCCAGACCATAGCAGAGAGCTGGATCGGAAGTGGAGCAGTCAGGACTCGAACCAGTACCCATATGGGGTGCTGGCACCGCAGGTGGAAGCTTAGCCAACTACACTACAGCGCTGGCCCCAGACATGCAATATTGATGTGTGTATATTTTTAGCACAGTGCAAATCTACATGTATGTGTGTGTATGCGTGTGTGTGCACATGTATACGTTCAAGGGAGCTAGGAGGGCCATGCTCTGCGTGGTGTTTGTAACCTTACTATTAATACATGGGAGGCCTTGCCCCTGGAACCGTAACGATCAGGAACAGTACTTGACAGTGATGCTGGGGGCCCAGCAGTGCCCTGGGTGTGAGAAGAGCATTAGCCGGGCAGTCTCCCAGGGTCTTTAGCATCATGAGCTTGTAGGGAGTGCCTGGCAGCCTGCAGGCCTTTGCCACCTCCGGGCTCTTAGCTCTGAGCTAAGCTGCTTAAACCCCCTGAGCCTTCCTCCCTGCAGTGGTCCCTTGAGGACTGGAAATGATTTAAAGTGACAGATCCTGGACCAGAGGCTCCACAGACTCCCATCAGCCTCCCATCAGTTGTCCCCAATGCTCTGGGTGAGACCGGGGTGTCCATGCTGACGTGTGCATGACAGAAGAAGATAACAGAACTGTGCTTCTGTTTAGGTGTCATTTTTTTTTTTTTTTAGATTTATTTTTACTTATTTTAAAGTCAGAGTTACAGAGAGAGGTAGAGACAGAGAGAGAGAGGTCTTCCATCCGCTGGTTCACTCCCCAGATGGCTCCAACGGCTGGAACTTTGCCGATCCGAAGCCAGGAGCTGCTTCCGGGTCTCCCACGTGGGTGCAGGGGCCCAAGGACTTGGGCTGTGTTTTGTTGCTTTCCCAGGCCATAGCAGAGAGCTGGGTCAGAAGAGGAGCAGCTGGGACTAGAACCGGCACCCAGAAGGGGTGCCGGCACTGCAGGCGGTGGCTTTACCTGCTACGCCACAGCACTGGCCCCTCTGTTTTATTTTTAAATCTCACTACTTTATAAGCTTTATTTTTGGGTATATTTTTAAATATACAATGATTCTTTTTAAAGATTTATTTATTTATTTATTTGAAAGGAGAGACAGAGAGAGCGGTCTTCTGTCCACTGTTTCACTCTCTTGGTGACACCACATCAGCCAGCGCTGGGCCAGGCTGGAGCCAGGAGCCAGGAGCCAGGAGCCAGGAGCTTCATCCAGGCCTCTTATGTGGGTGGCAGGGGCCCCAGACACTTGGGCCATCTTCCACTGCTTTCCCCAGGCTATTAGCAGGGAGCTGGATCTGAAGCATCCGGGACACGAACTGTCACCCATATGGGATGCAGCATTGTGGGTAGTGGCTTAACGCATTATGCCACAACACCAGCTCCATGCATTGACACTTTCATAAAATCAGTAATAAATAAAAGTTTGTAACCTGAGGGTCCTTGCTCCAGTTCCTTTTATCTAGAATTATAATTAAAGCAGTATTTGCCTTCTGAGGCCAATTGTGTGATATAAATAAATTTCCCCTGTAGAGCAAATTGATGAAATTTCACTTTGAACTTCAGTCTTAATTTATTCATTTACTTTAAGATTTATCTATTTATCTGAAATGCAATTATAGAGGAGAGAGAGAGCGGGCTTCCATGTACTGGTTCGCTCCCCAAATGACTGCAGTGGCCAGGGCCAGGCAGGGCCAAAGCCCGGAGCCGGGAACACCATCCAGGTCTCAAATGGATGACAGGAGCCCAAGTACTTGGGCATCTTCTGCTGCTTTTCCTTGTGCGTGAGCAGGGAGCTGGATTGGAATTGGAACAGCTGGGACTCAAACTGGTACTGGCATTGCAGGCAGTGGTTTAACCCACTGCACCACAACGCTGGCCCCTCCCTCTTCAGTCTAAATTGAATGCTGCACAATAGATTAGTCCCAGACCAATCTCAAAAGGATAACTCGAGACCCAGGTTGTGGTATAGAGGAATTAAGCCACTGCCTGTGACACTGGCATCCCATAGAGGTGCTGGCTCAAGTCTTTGCTGCTGCACTTCCCATCCTGCCCCTTGCTAATGGCCTGGGAAAAGCAGCAGAAGATGGCCCAAATGTTCAGACCCCTGCTGTCCACATGGGAAACCTGGAAGAGGCTTTTGGCTTCGGCCAGACCCAGCCCTGGCTGTTGTGGCCATCTGGGGAGTGAACCAGTGAGATGGAAGATCTCTGTCTCTCCTTCTCTCTGTGTAACTCTGACTTTCAAATAAATATATAATTCTTAAAAAAAAAAAATAGATGACTCAAGTAACACTAATAACAGTAGCAACGCATGGTGTTTTACGAAGCTTTCCAGTGACTCAGAGCAGAAGAATGACTGCTTCATGTGTGACTACAGAAGTGTTCATTGTGATATTGCAGTTTGTTATACATTAACCAAGGAAGAGGTTTAGGTTTTAGTAGAATAGAAAAACACTTTAACAATGACATCTGCCTGCAGAGAAGGGGGTTCCCCTCACCGAGTAACGAGAATGATCACTATAGAAACTGAATCCAAATCCAAATTGAAATGTATTTTTAAAGTTTTTTCCCCGGCTGGGGGCTTGGCGGAGGCAATGTTATTCTCTTCTTTCCTCCTCCTTAAGTTGAAGTGTTTAAAGTACAGTTTTGCCCGCACATTGGCAGAAATGTTGGCGTCTGCTGACTGCCCATTCCCAGTGCTGGGGGGGGGGGGTGCTTTCCGATGGAGATCTAAGTGGGTACAGCCACTCGGGAGGGTAATTTGGCAACATTTTCAGAAAGGAGGGTGACCGTGCTGTGTCCCCACATTCCTGCCTGCATCAGCCCTCGCGCACGTGGGAGGGTCCTTACACGCAGACACAGGCTGGCTGATTTGTTCCCCACGACTGTTTACAACAGACAGAGAGGAATGGTTAAAAAGACTGAGTCTTTTAAAAATTGAAATATAATTAATATACCATGAACTTCATTTGAAAGTATACAATTGTGTGGCTTTTAGTATATTTAGAGTTGTGCAGACATCACCATTGATTGTAGAACTTTTTCCTCACCTCAGAAAGAAACCCCATACCCATTAACATTTCGCCCTGCTCCCAGCCCCTCAAAACCACTTACCTACTTTCTACCCCTGAATTTGCCTCTTCTAGACAGTCCATATAAGTGGAACTGTTGGCCGGCACCACGGCTCACTAGGCTAATTCTCTGCCTTGCGGCGCTGGCACACCGGGTTCTAGTCCCGGTTGGGGCACCGGTTCTGTCCCGGTTGCTCCTCTTCCAGTCCAGCTTTCTGCTGTGGCCTGGGAAGGCAGTGGAGGATGGCCCAAGTCCTTGGGCCCTGCACCAGCATGGAAGACCAGGAGGAAGCACCTGGCTCCTGGCTTCGGATCGGTACAGTGTTCCGGCCGTAGTGGCCATTTGGGGGGTGAACCAACTGAAAAAAGAAGACCTGTCTCTCTCTCTCACTGTCTAACTCTGCCAGTCAAAAAAAAAAAAAAAAAAAAAAAAGTGGAACCATACAATCTGTGACTATTAAAAAAAGTCGGGGGGGAACAGCTTTGAGATTTAGTTCACGTAGCACAAAATTCACCCATTTTAAATGTACGATTCAGTGATTTTGTGGAATATTTACAGAGCTGTGCAGCCATTACTATGATTAATTATAGAATGCTTTCATCACCCCAAAAAGAACCCCCGGAGGCTTTGGCTGTCATCCCTAACCCTGTCCTTCCTCACCATTTCTGTCTCCGTGGATTGACCTAACCAGGGCATTGGATACAATAGGAAGGTAAGACCCATGGTCTTTGCGTCTGGGTTCCCGAGACGAATCCCTGTTGCAGCAGCCGGCAGTGCTTCGTAGTTCCGTACTGCCAAGCAGGCCTCCGGCGCAGGGTGTTTACCCGCTCACTGCCCGGTGGACGTGTGGGCCCTCTGCACCGAGCCGTTGGGAAGGATGCTGTCCTGAACATCTGAGTACCTCGTTTTGTGTGAGAACCTTTTCAGTTCTCCTGGCGGCATTGCTGGGTCCTGGGGTCACCCAGCCGTTTGGGGGTTGCCGCACTGTTTTCCTCGGCAGCTGCACCTCTTCGCGTTCCCACCAGAGATGTGGGAGGGGTCTCGTCTCTGCCCACAGCAGTGCTCGTGCTTGGCCACTTCTTACATTCTCCCATCTTGCGGGATGTGAAGTGGTGTCTTGTGATGGTTTTGACTTGCGATTCCCTGATGTCTGATGAAGTTGAACTTGTGATTATCGGCTACTTGCGTATCTTCTTGAGAGAAATACCTCATCAGGTTGTGTCATTTTTGTGCTGTGCCGTAGAGCTGTTAAAAGAACGAAGCATCTGTCTGAAAGGGGCCGGCGCTGTGGCGCAGCGGGTTAAAGCCCTGGCCTGCAGTGCCGGCATCCCATATGGGCGCCGGTTCATGTCCTGGCTGCTCCTCTTCTGATCCAGCTCTCTGCTGTGGCCTGGGAAAGCAGTAGAAGATGGCCCAAGTCCTCGGGTCCCTGCACCCATGTGGGAGACCCGGAAGAAGCCCCTGACTCCTGGCTTCAGATCAGCTCAGCTCTGGCCTTTGCAGCCATCTGGGGAGTTAACCAACAGATGGAAGACCTTTCTCTCTGTCTCTATCTCTCTCTGTAACTCTGTCTTTCAAATAAATAAAATAAATCTTAAAAAAATAATAATCTCTGGCTAGATCTTTAAGATGTAACACTGCGCAAAATAGCAAGTAGTAGAATGATGCATTCCAATACCACAAATTTCATGTAGATTACACTCAGGAGTGCCTTTTGTGTACATATGCACACATACACCAGTGCCAAGTGTTTAAATATAGACTTATTTATACATATATATACATGTATATCTACATATACATGTGCAAGATATGTGTATATGTATATGTAAAAGGATAGAGAAGGGTCTGGTAGAATATTCCCCCAAACTACCAAGGTAGTTAAATTATCTTGGGGCAGGGAAAGAGAGGACAAGGATGAGCTTGGGGGAGCAGGTGTGTGGTGCAGTGGTTAGGGCACTGCTTGGACACCGCATCCTATGTGACAGCACCTGGGTTTGAGTCTCTGCTATTGATCCAACTTCCTTCTCATACACACTTTGGGAGGCAGCCGGTGATGGCCCAGGTACTCAATTTCTTCCCACCTATGTGGGAGACCTGAATTGAATTCTAGGCTCCTGATTTTAGACTGGGCCAGCTGGGACTGTTGCAGGCATTCAGGAAATGAACCAGCAAATGGGAAATGCACCTCTCTCTCTCTCTGTCTCTCTCTGTCTCTCACTCTCACTCTCAAATTAATTCATTAAGAAAAATTCTTTGAAGAATAATGTATGCTCCATATTGTCTAGCAGGTGAATGTTCTGGGTCTGGTGTTGTGTCGTGGGTAAAGCCACCGCCTACAATGCTGGCATCCCATATAGGTGCTGGTTCATGTCCTGGCTCTTCCACTTCTGATCCAGTGCCCTGCTAATGGCCTGGGAAAAGCAGCAAGATGGCCCAAGTCCTTGGTCCCTACACCCATGTAGGAGAGCTGGATGAAACTCCTGGCTTCGCTCTGGTCCAGCCCTGGCCATTGTGGTCCTCTGGGGAATGAACCAGTGGCTGGAAGCTATCCCTCCATCCCGCCCCATAACTCTTGACTTTCAAATAATAATAAAAAAAAAAATCTCTGGGGGGAAAAAAATGAAAGTGTATTCCTTGACTCTCTTAATACCGTGGCTGTATTTTGTCTTGGTTACTTTTTCTATCCCAAAATAATACATACAAATGTCAATAGTGTGGAGATTTATAAAGTTAAACTTATTCTCTGTTTACCTCGAACCACACCCCTCCCCACACAGAGCTCTCCGTGCAGTGCAGCCCTTTTTCTGATGAACTTGCCTCCAGTCCTAGGTGGACTCCGCAGCCTTGTGTTGTCCGGGGAGCCAGGTCCTGTGTGATGCTTAAGGTCCCTGCACTGGTGCACAGGCTGCCTTTGTGTCCCGCCTCCCAGAGGTTGCGGCATTCTGCTTGGGCGTCTTTGTCAGAACAGGCTCCGAGCCAATTTGAATGGGCCCAGTGGTGAGGAGTTGTGCATCTGGGGCCTGATGGGGCCATTAGGAAGCGTGACCATTGGGGCCAGCTCTGTGGTGTAGCGGGTAAAGCCGCTGCCTTTGGCACTGGCATCTCACATGGATGCTGGTTCAAGTCCCAGCTACTCCTCTTCCAATCCAGTTCCCTGCTAACGTGCCTGGGAAAGCAGCGGAAAATGGTCCAAGTCCTTGGGCTCCTGCATCCACGTGGGAGACCTGGAAGAACCCCTGGCTGCTGGCTTTGTATGGGCCCATCTCTGGCTGTTGTGGCCATTTGCGGAGTGACCCAGCAGATGGAAGACCTCTCTGTCTCTCACTCTGCTTTGAAGAAATAAATATTAAAAAAAAAAAAAAAAAAAAGCCGGCGCCGCGGCTCACTAGGCTAATCCTCCACCTAGCGGCGCCAGCACACCGGGTTCTAGTCCCGGTCGGGGCGCCGGATTCTGTCCTGGTTGCCCCTCTTCCAGGCCAGCCCTCTGCTGTGGCCAGGGAGTGCAGTGGAGGATGGCCCAGGTGCTTGGGCCCTGCACCCCATGGGAGACCAGGAAAAGCACCTGGCTCCTGGCTCCTGCCATCGGATCAGCGCGGTGCGCCGGCCGCAGTGCGCCGGCCGCGGCGGCCATTGGAGGGTGAACCAATGGCAAAGGAAGACCTTTCTCTCTGTCTCTCTCTCTCACTGTCCACTCTGCCTGTCAAAAATAAATAAAAAAGAAAAAAAAAAGAAAAGAAAAGAAAAAAGGAGAAGGAGGGAGGGAGGGAGACAGAGAAAAAAGAAAAGAGAAAAGGAAAGGAAAAGAAAAGAAAAGAAAAAGAGGGGCCAGCACCGTGGCTCACTTGGCTAATTCTCCGCCTGCAGCGCTGGCATCCCATATGGGCGCCAGGTTCTGTCCTGGTTGCCCCTCTTCCAGTCCAGCTCTCTGCTGTGGCCCCGGAAGGCAGTGGAGGATGGCCCAGGTCCTTGGGCCCTGCACCCGCATGGGAGACCAGGAGAAGCACCTGGCTCCTGGCTTCGGATCGGTGCAGTGCGCCGGCCTTTAGTGGCCATTTGGGGGGTGAACCTACGGAAGGAAGACCTTTCTCTCTGTCTCTCTCTGTCTGTAACTCTACCTATCAAATAAATAAATTTAGAAAGAAAAGAAAAGAAGAGAAGAGAAAAAAGAAAAGAGAAAAGAAAAGAAAAGAAAAGAAAAGAAAAGAAAAGAAAAGAAAAGAAAAGAAAAAGACAAGAGAAGAGAAGAGAAGAGAAGAGAAGAGAAGAGAAGAGAAGAGAAGAGAAGAGAAGAGAAGAGAAGAGAAGAGAAGAGAAGAGAAGAGAAAGAGAGGGAGGGAGGAAGGAAGGAAGGGAGGAGCCATCGGATAATTCTTTGTGGTGGGTACTTCCCGGGAGGGCTGTGAGCCTGGCTGCTCTGGGGCAGGGTGAGCTTTGAGGGTCAGTGTTCTTCCAGGAATTTCAAACAGCTGTTACTTCAGGTTGTTCTCAGCACTGATGTTTTATCTTTAATCAACACTGAATGTAGAGCAGCATCTGAGGCTAAGAATGCAATTTTGGTTCTTTTTTGGAAATGGTGGCTACAGAGCAAACTTGTAAACTTTCTGCCATTTCACGTGGACCGTGAGTGGATGTCACAGAATTGACAGGTGTCAGTCCTCCATGCAGGGTGGGCAGTGGGCCTAGTGCTGAGGTCACCACTTTGGGATGCCCACATCCTGTATCAGAGTGCCAGGGTTCAACCCCAGTTCTGCTTCCAGTTCCAGCTTCCTGCTAACACACAGCCTTGGGAGGCAGCAATGATGGCTCCAGGACTTGGTCACTGCCACCCATGTGGGAGACCCAGACGGAATTCCTGGCTTCAGCCTGGTCCAGCCTCGGCTGAGGGGGCCACACGGGGAATGAACAAGCAGATGGAAGATAGTGCTCTCTTGCTCTCTCTCTCTCTCTCCCTGCCTTTGAAATATATATATATATATAAAATATATGTTTGAAATATATTTGAAATTGATATTTTCTTCTTTTTCTTTAAATATATATATATATAAATATATATATATTTTTAAAGAATCGGAAGAAAATATCTTCCATGCCAAGCTGAGTATCCTTGTGTCTTGCCTGGTAAGCTTTTCCTTCCCCCAGAATTGTGTTGACTTCATTATAGGGTGTTTGCCTGAGATGCAAGTGAGAAATGCATGGCTCATAAAACCCCACACTCATTTCCATTAGATTTTCAGACGTAAAATTTGCCAGAACTCCGTGACAACCATTTACAGACACAGTGAATAATGTTCAGCTTCTCTGGAAAAATAAACCGAAGCAATCTTTCCCATATCTTATGTTTATGTTAAACTTTGTTTTCTCTTCTAGGTATTCTTATGGGAGCAGTTATAAAAATTATAGAGTTCAAAAAACTGGCGAATTGGAAGGTAGGTTTGCCTAACTGCATTTTTAAACATAATCACAAGCTTTGGTTTTCACACTGATGGTTATACTGGCTTTCTGATCGTTACTTGACTGTCAGTGAAGTTGTTTATGCTGTCCCATTGCTTTTGAACATTCTCAGGTTGATACCTTTACATCTGAGATTTTAGGGCAAGCATGACTCTCACACTGGTGTGAATAAACATGAGAGCACACAATGTTTATTTGTTGTTTGCATTTTTATAATCCTTATGCTTCTAATTGATAGGGGAAGAGGCTAATTAGCATTAAACATGAAGCAGTGTTTACTGCTCCCAGGGCCACTCTGACAGGTAAGGACAGCTGCCTGTTCATCTGGCACTGTAGCGCTTAATTTACTTAAGACACATGAGCTGGAGCCAGCGCCGTGGCTCACTTGGTTAATCCTCCGCCTGCGGCGCCACCATCCCATATGGGCGCTGGGTTCTAGTCCTGGTTGCTCCTCTTCTAGTCCAGCTCTCTGCCCGGAAGGGCAGTGGAGGATGGCCCAAGTGCTTGGGCCCTGCACCCGCATGGGAGACCAGGAGGAAGCACCTGGCTCCTGGCTTTGGATCAGTGCAGCGCGCCAGCCATGGCAGTCATTTGGGGGGTGAACCAATGGAAGGAAGACCTTTCTCTCCGTCTCTCTCTCACTATCTAACTCTATCTGTCAAATAAATAATTAAAAAAAAAAAAAAAAAGACACATTAGCTGATGTCCTCATGACAGCCTTGTGAGATAGCCAGGTGCTGCACACCTCATTTTTCCAGAGGAAGAGAGTGGCACTCAGAGAGGCTGGGGCGTGTGCAGTGTCACAGCCAGGTTGAGTCTCGTGTCCAGGCTGTCCAGCCTGAACGGGCAGTGTGTTCACCAGCATACCAGCTGGCACAGGTCGCTGATTCCATAGCCTTGTGTTGACACAGTGCTTACTAGCGGGTGAGCGTCATCCTGGAATACACGGACCAACAGCAGCTCAAAATTCAACTTAAACTTGAGCATTCTATAGATCAGAGCGATATTAGTAGACGTGTTGGAAAATTCAATTTGTGGAGGAAAATAAGGTCCATTCCAAAGTAATCAAGCACTAAATGGCTAAAACCATCACACTGAGCCCCCAACTTGGTTCTGTTTTAACCGCCCTGGGCTGTTCCTGTGACAGAGCAGGTGAAGCCACCGTCTGCAACACCAGCCCCGGCTGCACCACTTCACATCCAGCTCCCTGCTAATGCGCCTGGGAAAGCAGCAGATGGCACCCGTGTGGGAGACCCGGATGAAGCTCTAGGGCCCTGGCTTCTGCCTTGCCTGGCCCCGGCTGTTGTGGCCATTTGAGGGAGTGAACCAGAGGATGGAAGCTCTCTCTCCCTCTCTCTGTAACTCTGCCTTTCAAATAGAATCAAATAAATCTTAAAAAACAGTAATAATAAAGTTTTAACTGCCCTAATAGTGGGGATCCGAAATCCCTTTCTCTAGTTCTAGGCTAGATATAGCCCGATGGGTAATTATTACCCATTAATCTATTTGATTTGATTTGAAATCAGTTGTTCAAAATTTGAATTGATATAGAAAACAGTTCAGATTTTTAGTTTGATTTTAAAATACTATTAATCTATATAAAATTTGGCAATTTCACATAAAAATCTGAACTTCTAGCTTTTCTTGAAAAAGCGAAGCTCTTTTAACATTAGGCCCACCAAAAGAGACCCATGGACCAGCGTATGGCGTAGCTGGTAAAGTCGCTGCCTGTAGTGCAGTCATCCCATATGGGCACCGGTACAAGTCCCTGCTGCTCCACTTCTGGTCCAGCTCTCTGCTATGACCTGGGAAAGCAGTAGAAGATGGCCCAAGTCCTTGGGCCCCTGCACCCACGTGGGAGACCTGGAAGAAGCTCCTGGCTCCTGGCTCTGGATCGGCACAGCTCCTGCCCTTGCAGCTATTGTTCTCTCTCTCTCTCTCTCTCTCTCTCTCTCTGCCTCTCCTCTCTCTGTGTAACTCTTGACTTTCAAGTAAATAAATAAATCTTAAAAAAAAAAAAAAAAGAAGAAAGAAAGAAAAAACCAGAGACCCTGAGCCGTGGCTGTGCCCCTGGTCTGGCAGCGTGGCCCCAGGAAACCTGGCATCGGTGAGCCCTGCCCTGAGCGGTAGCAGGAGGGATGGGCAGGTATCTCTCGCTTTTAGTTTAATGTGCTTCAGTGTTACTGATTGCCCCACAGATGTGACTTTGCAAGATAAAATCATAGTAATGTGTACAGCATGGTAACGTGATCAGCAGCTGAACCAGAGTTGACGGGCAGTTTAAATGCCTGAAGAGCCATTCGGGCAGCCAGGGCCTGACCTGGGGAAAGGCGGGGTTTCTAGGCTGGGAGGCTGGGGCCAGCCTCCTGGAGGAGCAGGCATCTGTGGAGAGCAGGGTGGAAAGAGGGCATCGGTCTGGGAACTCAGGAGCAGGAGCAGCAGGAGACAGAAACCAGCGTGAAGCTCCGCTTCCAAACTGCCCTCGGGGCCACCTCCATCTCCACTGTCTATGTGCAACACACTTCTTTATATGAACTTGCTGTTTTACTTATGTGTGTTTTTAGCAGTTTTAAAAAGGATTTTATTCGTTTATTTAGTTGAGAGGCAAAGAGAGAGTTCCACCTGCTGTTGCACTCCCCGAATGTCTGTAACAGCAGGGTTGGGCCAGGCTGAAGCTGGCCCGTGTGGGTGGCAGGGACCCAGCATTAGCAGGAAGCGGACATTGGGAGCAGAGCTGGGACTTGAATGCAGGTACCCCGTTATGGGATCTGGGTGTCCCAACCCAGCACCCTAATGGCCAAACAGCTCCCCCCTTTTTATTATGGTAAAGTGCACATAGCATGACATTTAGTTTTAGCAATTTTAAGTGTGTCATTCAGTAACGTTCAATATTTTCACAGTGTTGAGCACCCATCAAACTGTCTATTTCCAGAATTTTTCACCATCCCAAGCAGAAACTCTGTGTCCACGAGCAGTAACTGCCCATTTCCCCATAACCAACACCCCCAGCACCTTTAACCTACTTCCCACCGCTATGAGTCTGCCTGCTCAGTACCACATATCAGTAAAATCATACAGTGTTTGTCCTGGCATATTTACTAGCGTGATGTTTCCCGCTTGCCACAGCAGGTCTGAGAATTTGGTTTCTTTTTGTGGGTGGATGGTCCTTATTTTGAAGTATGTGCCGCAGTTTGCCTCTCCATTCATCTCTTGATGGAGCCATGGGCTGTTTTCCACTTTTCAGCTACTTTTTTTTTAAATTTTTTATTTGACAGGTAGAGTTAGACAGTGAGAGAGAGACAGGGAGAAAGGTCTTCCTTCCGTTGGTTCACCCCCCAAATGGCCGCTACGGCCAGAACTACGCCGATCTGAAGCCAGGAGCCAGGTGCTTCCTCCTGGTCTCCCATGCGGGTGCAGGGCCCAAGCACTTGGGCCATCCTCCACTGCCTTCTGGGGCCACAGCAGAGAGCTGGCCTGGAAGAGGAGCAACCGGGACAGAATCCGGCACCCATATGGGATGGCGGCGCCGCAGGCGGAGGATTAACCTAGTGAGCCACGGGCGCCGGCCCCTCAGCTACTTTGAATAGAGCTGCTGTGGACATTGGATACCATGAAATCTTAATTTAAGTCAGGAACCAAGTCTGTTTTCATAAATACAGTGATGTCCGCCATGGCCCTGGGGATCGGCACGTTGGAAAGAGCTTTAGCATGGCAGTGCTGAGCTCAGTTGTCCGATTTATTTGGGATTGAAAAAGAAGGGCAGGGGCTTGGCTTCCTCAGTCTGTGCGGTGAGCGGTACTGGATGCACACGGCTCATGTAGCGCCTAAAGCCACTCCCCCCCATTTAGGGGAGACGGCGCCACGAGAGCCTGGGCCTTCTCTGTGACAGCTTCCCTGAGAGGTGGGGGAAAGGGACTCACTTCAAGGCTGCAAACAAAGGACCGGTAGCTGCGGCTTAAGACACGGATTCGTTCCCTCACAGTCCCGGGGCCCCGGCACTCACGGCCTGCGACTCGGCCGGGTCTTAGGCCTGCTCCTTGGTCCGCGGTCCTTTTCTGTCCCTTACAAGTGCCCTTCTCTTGGATGTCGCATGATCTCGTCCCATCCTTACCTTAATCACAGCTGCAGGCACAGTCGCCACGCAAGGCCACGTGCTGGGGGCCCCAGGGCATGGGTTGGGGTGAGGTGCCCTGTGCAGCCCCACTACAAGTAGGCTCTCCATTCCCCCGGGGAATCTGGTGTTTGAAATAGGATCTGTGCGGTGCTCCCACTGGACAGACCCCAAAAGTAGCGGCCCCACAATCACAGCGCTTAGCCTCTTCCTCTTCACGTGGCCCCGGCTGAGTCTGAGCTTATCATGCCGTTATTTTGAGACGTAACAAGGCATTTTTCAGAAGTCATCATTTGCTTCCATTTTGAGCCTTTTTTGATGTTATTTTGGTCTTTGTGGTAACAGCTGTACATTTGCGAGATGACATTTAGTCATCCCTCTGAGTAGGGGTTTTGATAAGAAATCAGACTGTCGAGATGGTGGCACGGAGCTGTTCACGTGACAGAGCGCTGACTGTGAGATGAGGGAGACTCCTACAGGTCACTGCTGGGGTCTAAGGGCCGCGACAGACTCATTCCCTGGTCTCACAGCAGTTAGACACAGGTTAATACAGAGCATGAGGTTCTCCTCTAGGAGTGCCTTTCAGAGTGGCACTAAATGTCTGAATATTTGAATCAAAAGCATGGCAAGGGGCTGGCTTCAGGGCCACACCCCCGGTTCCCAGGGGGTCAGCTGGGGACTGTCTCCTTGCAGACGGACTTAGGAAGGTGGCAGCACGGGGTGTGTTTGTGCACTTGTTTTTCAAACTGCTCATTATGAATCAAAACTTTCTACTTTAATTTTCTTTCCTAAGCAACAAGAACCGTGTCCCGAGTGTGTGGAAGCAGTTCACTGTGCTCTTTCTTTGTGGGTTGCCTTTTAAAATCTCCTGGCCTGCATTTTAAAACGCAGTTTAGTTTGGGGGTGGGTTTCGGGTGAGGGGCTCTCCTGCTTGCATTTGTGGTCAGGTAGTCATCTCCGCGTCCCCGCTGGGCTGGGCCCCGAGGATCGTTTCAGCTCGTCATTGGTAAATCCGTTTATTAACTACACAAAGCCGTGCCTCTGAAAATACCCATTTTGTGTTTACAGGAAGAAGAAATGTTCCGCCCCAACATGTTTTTCCTCCTCCTGCTCCCGCCTATCATCTTTGAGTCTGGCTACTCGCTGCACAAGGTGAGGCTCAGGCGCCTTCTCGTGTCGGGGAGGCAGGGTCCTTAGCGTGGCCGCCCGTCCAGCAGGGGCGCGTCTGTGTTCCGTCGTGTGCAGTGGGGTCCAAACGCAATAGATTGGCTGCTGTGTGGCCAGTCCACCCCGTGTTCTCCATAGAGGAAGTTGGCCAGATTAAACCTAAGTGGCACACGGATGAAACCTTAGCTCATCTTGTTGGACAGACTGACACAGGTCAACAGGACAGCCTGTCTTGGGACAACAGGGACATGCGCCCCAGGCCTTGGCTTCTCTCACTCACCCCGCAGGGCCTCCCTCCCTCCTCGGCCGGCCGTCCTTCCTGGTCCCCTCTCTGTGCCCATCCCCCAGCCTTCTCCTCTCCTGCCTACTCCATGCCCCGCTGCCCCCCAGGCCCGAGCCATCCTGCCCCAGTCGTCCAGTGCGGAGGCTGCGGCACTGGGGCCCAGAGCCGCTCTGCCTGGTGTCGCTGTCCCGGCCGGGACAGTGAGCCGTGGCCGCGGCCCCTGCCGGTCTGTCTTGGCTTTGCTGGTCTCTGTCTTCCCAGAGTCGCTCCTTCTGCCTGCCCAGGAACTTCTCACTTTAAGCTTGTGTGTTGCATGGCTTTTTCCTGGTCTGTAAATTTCCTTTGAATATAAAAATATTTAAGTTTTAAAATAAGGTAATTTCAACTTAAAATACTAATAATACAGCATTTATTTTGTGTATGTAGTAAAACACCTTGAAGGATAGAGAGGAAGGAACCTGGACTTTGGAGCCAGAGAGGTGTGGGTCTGGTCACGCGCTGCCCCCTGCAGGTTCCATTTTAGTAGAGTGGAAATTAAAGACTAAACCCAGACAACCCCAAACCCCGCTTCCTGGGTGGCTTTGGGGTTTACACGGGGTGAAAGGATGTGGGCAGCGCCCCGCCCACCACACCCAGTGAAGGGAGTGCTCCGTCCTTGTGATTAACAGCGTCAGGGTCACCAGGAGCAGGAGTCTCAGCTCATTAAGTTAACCTTGAATTTGTCACAAAGTTTTGGTAAAAACATACAAATTAAATTTTTAGTTTTCTACCTGGATATTAAAACAAAGATATTTTAACATTTTTAGTTCAGATTTTTTTAAGTTCTTATTTTCTTGGGCATCTATTTAAAGAAAATGTGGGGGGGAAAGCATAATGTAAAAAAAAAAACAGATCTTACAGTTACTGATGTCAGATAATTATTAAAAAAGAAAAAAACAGACAAAAGGAGTTGAAGGTCAACATCTCTGCACTTTCATTTTGTAAACAGGCTTTGTAGCCAGGTTTTGAAAATGTTTCAAACACATGTGACAGGGTGTGGCAGGGACAGATGTGAACTGGAATCCCAGTTCATTTGTTTGTCCTTCCTGCCCTCCTATAAAGGAGTTAGGCAGTGACTTTGAATTTAATGTTTTATCTTAGTGTTGGCGCACTTGCTCATATAAATATACATTTCAGGAACACAATCATCAGTCATTATGCATTAAGTAGACAGCTACTGGTTTTGTTTTTTGTTTTTTAAGATTTATTTTATTTATTTGAAAAGCAGAGTTACAGAGAGAGAGCTCTTCCATCCGCTGGCTCATCCCCTAAATGGCTGCAATGGCCAGGCCACAGCCAGGAGCCAGGAGCTTCTTCCAGGTCTCCCACATGGGTGCAGAAGCCCAAGACCTTGAGCCATCTTCCACTGCTTTCCCAGGCACATTAGCAGGGAGCTGGATCGGATGTGGAGCAGCCGGGACTCAGACCGGTGCCCGTATAGGATGCTGGTGTTGTAGGCAGCAGCTTTACCCACTGTGCCACAATGGCAGTCGAGCTACTGTTAATCAGATTGTAAATGTTGTATAAGAATCGGAAGTTGGAGAGAGAGGTAAGTGTGCTCTGTGTGGCAGAGGGGTGTTCTTTTAGTGGGGTAACTGTAATTTGGGAAAGTTTTAGTATCAAGGTTAATACTAACCAACGACATAATTTATATCTGAATTAGATCCCTGTAAACAGTACAAGGCCAGTTAGTCTAATGTGTTTTTAAATAACAAAATAAAGCAGGTATTCGCAAAGAAAAAATCATAGACAAAAGCCCTTGGTTTAGAAAAAAACAAATCATTGTGTTTGCCTTGAGTTATTTTAAAATCCTTTGTGCACTGAAGATTGATAGGCCAACCAAAGGAAGTGAACATCCGATCACGAGCCGCTGAGCCAGTCTACAAAGGAGTTTCCTGCAGGAGCGTGGCTTAGTGGGGCTGTCAGTACACTCACTCCTCTGAAGTGAGCGGTCAAACAGCAGACCCCGTCCACGCTGGCACCCAAGGCCCACCAGGCCCCTGAGTCGATCAGTATGGTTCTAAGAGACAGCTTGATCTCCTTAACTTTGGAAGAGGTAGCCATGTTCCTTAGACTCAAATATTTTCTCTTAATTGCTGTGAAGTGTAGATAGAAGCATACTTTGTCTGTCATACTTGATGATGATACTAATAGAGGGAAATAAAATTATTTAAAAGTCCTGAACAAGAAAAAGGAAATTTTGGTAGTAGTATAACCTATTCTCTAGATGTTCTTTGTAACAATGCACCTTTTCTTAATTAAGTGAAAAACAATAGATAGATTTTGGGGTTTTTTGTTTGTTTGAGTCTCTAGTTCATTCTCAAAGGCATGCTTGTAACAGCTGGGGCTGGTCACTCCACCTGGGTCTCCCATGTGGGTGGCAGGGTGCCCGTTAGCAGGGAGACGGATCGGAAGTCGAGCCAGGACTTGAACCTGGGACCTATTTGTTACAGGGTGTCCTAAGTGGCATCTTAGCCACTGTGTCAGACATTCACCCCAGATTCAGGGTTTTGATCAAACATGAAAAACAGTTCATTCTTCCAGTTCCTGCTTGTTGGTCGTCTGCCATCTGACAGGCAGCGTGGCAGTGACCACTGTGCAGAGGCAGGTGTGGCCATTGCCCCACTGAGCCTGCAGCCTCATTGGGAAGACAGACATCCATCAAACAGATGCAGAAATAAATGGAAGACCTCAGCCGTGTCAGATGAGACCAGCAGAGGATTGCTGCGTGTTGAGAGCCTGGAGCAGGGTCTGAGCTGGAAGCTGTCTCCATGGTCGGGAAGAGGGGAGATGCCCTGAGGTCTTGGGATGCTTGGTGTTCACCAGGAGAGACAAAAGGCAGCTCGGTACCAGAGGGCGCCACAGGGTCACTCCGTTCCGTTAGGTGCAGCTGCATCTCCAGTGGGGGGTGGAGTGGGGGCGGCACAGTCAGGTTAGGTGCAGCTGCATCTCCAGTGGGGGGCAGAGTGGGGGGAAGCACAGTCAGGTTAGGTGCAGCTGCATCTCCAGTGGGGGGTGGAGTGGGGGCGGCACAGGCAGGTTAGGTGCAGCTGCTTCTCCAGTGGAAGGGGGCGGAGTGGGGGCGGCACAGGCAGGTTAGGTGCAGCTGCTTCTCCAGTGGAAGGGGGCGGAGTGGGGGCGGCACAGTCAGGTTTGTCCTTTGGAAGGTTCCTCTGGAGAAGGCAAAGGGACGAGGGCAGCCGGGAAGAGCCTCCTGGGCGCTGTGGCCACGTCCAGCTGAGGGATGCTGTGCGTGGCGTGGGGCGCTGCAGTCTGTGTGGAGTGAGGGCTTCCCAGACAGGGCAGTGCTGCACCGTCACCGAGCCAGGCCTGCGCCCAGAGCCAGCCTCACTGCTGGGCCGGCCTTTCTAATCGTTTCTGATTTCCGTTCTTTCGAACAGGGTAACTTCTTTCAAAACATTGGTTCCATCACCCTGTTCGCTGTTTTTGGCACGGCCATCTCTGCTTTTGTAGTAGGTGGAGGAATTTATTTTCTGGGCCAGGTAAGAAAAACATTTTTTTTTTAACACTTGGGAATCATATCCTTAGAGCGAGTGCAGGGAGGCAGGGCTGGGTGGGGCCATCTCATGGGGCCTGGGTTTCACTTTCAGGGTAAACACCCCAGAAGGAAGCCCCAGGCCACAGGAGGCACAGGAAGGCATGGGAAACTGTTTCCAGGTATCCTCCCAGAACTTTGGAATTGGGTCGATCTTTTCTGTAATCCCTAAAGTATTTGATTTTATTTGCAAGCCATCACTGTGTGAAATTGGATGCCTAAAAATACATAGCATCAAGATCTTCAGACTGTAACGGTATTACTTGGGTTGTCAGGTGGGCCAAATCAGAGTTGAAGAGTTTTTTAATTAAGATTTGCATTTTAAAATCAAAGATAATTCTGAATCTGTTCACTCCATTCTAAGCTGTCTGCCTGTAGGATTTTTTAAAGATTTATTTATTTATTTGTATTTTTTAAAAAGATTTTTTTTATTTATTTGAAAGACAGAGTTAAAAAGAGAGGTAGAGAGAGAGAGAGAGAGAGGTCTTCCATCCACTGGTTCACTCCCCAATTGGCCGCAACGGCCGGAGCTGCGCCAATCCGAAGCCAGGAGCCAGGAGCTTCTTCCAGGTCTCTCATGCAGGTGCAGGGGCTCAAGGACTTGGGCCACCCTCCACTGCCTTCCCAGGCCACAGCAGAGAGCTGGATTGGAAGAGGAGCAGCTGGGACTCAAACAGGCGCCCATAAGGGATGCTGGCACTGCAGGCGATGGCTTTACCTGCTACACCACAGCGCCGGCCCCTATCTGTAGGATTTTATACTCTGGATTCTGCTCCGTGCCAAAGCCACTTCCCAGTGGCATCAATTGAAAGTCCCATACTTGAGACTTCAGATTACTTTAAATGAATTTAGAGCAGACCTAGGCAGGACAGTCAGATCTGTGGCTTCACATCACGCACGGCCATGCGTGTCGCAGCGCTTTTCCTTCGGTGTCAGTTGCAGAGAGATTGCCTGCCCCAGTTCTGAAAACTAAGTTGAGGGTCAGGCCCAGGTAAGCGGCGGATCGCTCACGTGGGCCAGCTGTCTTCTCGTGACGGCTGAAGCCCACGCCGCCCGATTTTCACCTGTGTTTCCGCCTCCATGGCACCCAGGCAGTCTGCAGCTTGGTGCATTGCTCAAACACGGAAACGTGGGAGAAGGAAACCGCGTTGGTCGGGCTTGGGACACGCAGCATTCCCGCTCATACTTGCGTTGTGTGCTGACCAAACGCAGGTTCAGATGAAGCGAAGGCGTGTTCTTTATTTCTCAAGTGGTTTGGGCGGAGGAGGTGATGTCCGCATTCGTGTGATGAGATGCTGACGGGCATTTCATCTTCTCCACTGTTCTCCAGGGGTTTTTGTGTCTGTGTGTCTGTGTGTTCTATTTTACAGGCTGATGTAATCTCTAAGCTCAACATGACAGACAGGTAAATGCCTCATCCCGTGACACTATGAGACCGCTTTGCAGACTGGGGAGACTTTCTCCACGTCGCTCCCTGGTGTGGTTCTCTCTGTCCCTGCTGCCGCTGGTGATTTCTGCTGTGGAATTTACTCCACGCGAATCTAATCTGTGTCTCTGAAATGAATAAAAAGTCCTTTGAGGCTTTTGGGAGACCCCTAGAGCACCTCTGACTGAAGTGATTCGTTTGGTTTAAGCTTACAGGGAAGACCTGCGCTCGGTCAGCCGCCCACCCTGTCCACGTACTGTCCCGCTGCCCCATATCGAGAGTCACCTTCGGGTCTTTCCCCGGCCCTGACGACAGCTGTGTCTTCTTGGGAGATCCGGGGTGGGGGTGGGGGCGAGGCGGAGCTCTGCTCTGGCGTTCCCACCACGCCGGGGTCGCGGAGCAGGCAGGGCCAGGGAGCTCTCTGGCTCTCCCTCTGCGTCCAGAGCTCCCGGGAGCACTGTCTAGTGAGAGCCATCTGGGAGACCTGTCTCGGAGTTTCCACAACGGGCTTAGCGAGAAGCAACCTAGACAGCTGTGTCCCGGGCGGCTGGACAGGGGAGCTGGCCGAGTCCTGCCCGCTGCCCCTCGCTGGGAAGTGCCCCATGCAGCTTTGCTTGGTGTTCCTGCATCCCTTAGCGCCCGGCCCGTTCTGATGGCACAGCTGGGGGCTGGGGAGTGAGGCCGCGGGCTTTAGCCCCACATCCCTCCATGGCCCAGCCAGCCAGCCAGCGCTTCCGGTGCTTAGCAGCAGCTTAGCGACTGGCGAGTAGAATCTTAGAACCCTTTCCCTGGGAAATGTGTCCCTGATAGCAAGTCCATCCCAGTCCCACCCCTGTCCCCGCCCTGGTCATGAATTTTTGGAGCTTTTGTTTGTTATAAGGCAATTGTTATAGATAGTCAATCCTCCAACTCCATGGGTTCCACGTCCAGGGATCCAACCAATCACAGATCAGAAATAGCTGGAAAAAGAGGCGTGTCTGCATTGGACATGTGCGGGCTCATCGTTTCTCCTCATTGCTCCCTGCACAGGCCAGTACAACATCGTGGACGTAGTGTTCGTGTTGTGTTAGCCGCATGGCAGTGCAGGGGTGCGGTACAGTCCACAGGAGGATGTGTAGGTGACGTGCCGATCTCCACCACTTTATATGGGGAGCTTAGTGTCCCCGCCGGAGGGCACCAAGGAGCGTCTGTGTACAGGAGCACTCAGAGCCAGGAACTGGATGTAGAGCAGAGCTTAGGCCCCGCTTTTGCAGCTATTTTCAAGTGAAAGGAAGTGCCCCGGACGTAAGGGAGGCCTCGCAGACTCAAGCCTTCAGCACATTGAGGAGCAGCCGGCCAGAGATCCAGACAGTGCTGCAAAGTTTCTATAGCTTATTTTACCTTGAGAGGCGGAGAGCGTGCTCTTACCCACTGGTTCACTCCCCCAGACGCCTGCAGTGACCCGGTTTGGGTTGGGCTGAGCTGGCCGCCAAGAGCTCAGTGCAGGTCTCTCTTACGTGTGGCGGGAACCCGGTTACTTGGCTTCACTTCCCTCTCAGGGTCTGCATTAGCAGGAAGCTGGAGTCAGAAGCCAGAGCCGGGTAGGGAACGTAGGTACTCTGATATGGGAGGCAGGCATCCTGTGAGGTCAAATGCCCACCCAGATAGTAAAATTGATTGATTGATTGGAGTGCCAGAGAGATGGCGTTCCCATCCGCTGGGTCACTCCCCCAAGTGTGTGCAGTGACAGGGGCTGGGCCAAGGCTGAAGCTGGGAGCTAGGAATGCAATTCAGGTCTCCCATGTGGTTGGCAAAATCGCGATTCTTGGAGCTGTCACCACTGCCTCCCAGGGTCTGCATTGGCAGGAAGCTGGAGTCAGGAACCGGAGCCAGGAATTAAACCCAGCAGCTCCAGTGTGGGACAAGGGGTCTTAATCACCAGGCTAAGCACGCACTCCCTTTTTGCTTTAACGCGAGTAGATGTCTGTGCAGTTGAATTGACCCGGTGGCTGGAGTGTTGAGGAGGGAGAGGATGAGCCTGGCTTGACATGCGCAGGTAGCGTGTCTTCCTGCTCACACAGGTGCTCCCTGTGCCCCATTTCCTGTCAGGAACTGTACCCCAGAGGAGGACTGCTTTGGAGGCCCGAAACCACAGAGCTGAGGGCCTGGCAGAGCGCTTGGCAGCGCAGAGCCGGCCAGGTGTGAGACAGGCGGACAGTGGCCAGCAGAGAGCACAGCTGTCGGACGGGCCACGCCCCAGCCCCCCCAGTGATTACCGTGTGGAAGCAAGGGCCCAGACGTGCTCGACAGTTAACTTTTTTTTTTTTTTTTTCAAAAGAACCAAGACTTGTATACTTTTATAAGGAGTTTTCCAGATTTTAAATGTTGGCAATTTAATAAGTTTTGCAAAAACACCATTCGGGCCAAACATGAGACTCACAGACCACTCACTGCAACTCTGCGCTCTAGAAAACAAAACAATAACTTGGACGCACAGAGTTTTGTCTTGGTGATATTTCTGCTGGAGAACGATTCCACTCCTGGACACCTGAAGTGTTCTCTATCCGGTCTGTTTGTCTTCCGTTTGTCAGGCTTGCTACCTGTTGAGGTGACGCAGGAAAGAAAGCGTGTCTGCAGGTTGCACCCGTGGCTTCTGGCCTCCTGAGCACGGAGCCACGGAGCTGGGCAGTGTGCCCAGCAGGCTGTGAGCCCTCGGTGTGCACCTCCCGGTGTAGAGACAGCCCCCGATTCAGACGTCCCAGATTCCCTGGCAGGAATCCGCTGCCCTCGTTTGACTCCCAAGAAAGCCGGCTGTGTTTAATGACGTACAAGGAGCTTCCCCCTGGCCTTTTGTTATGAAACATGTCAAACACGCAGAAGAGGCGCAACACAGAGCAGTCACTCGCCCACGGCCACCCCGAGACCCTGCAGTCTCCGTTCCACCGGGTGGGGCTATTCTCCCTGTGCCCAGAGCCCAGTCACTCGCCCACGGCCACCCCGAGACCCTGCAGTCTCCGTTCCACTGGGCGGGGCGTCCCCTGTCCCTCCCTCTCTGTTGGTTGGTCCTACAGTTCCTCCCTCTCTGTTGGTTGGTCCTACAGTTCCTGCCCCGACTGCCAGTTCAGGTGCCTCAGGATTATGGCCAAGCATCCACCAGGCCTTGAGTTCTGTACATCTCAAACCCAACACAGGCTCGTTGGTTTTGTTGTTGTTGTTGTTGTTTTTGACAAGCAGAGTGGACAGTGAGAGAGAAACAGAGAGAAAGGTCTTCCTTTGCCGTTGGTTCACCCTCCAATGGCTGCCGCGGCCGGTGTGCTGCGGCCAGCGCACCACGCTGATCTGATGGCAGGAGCCAGGAGCCAGGTGCTTCTCCTGGTCTCCCATGGGGTGCAGGGTCCAAGCACTTGGGCCATCCTCCACTGCACTCCCTGGCCACAGCAGAGAGCTGGCCTGGAAGAGGGGCAACCGGGACAGAATCTGGCACCCCGACCGGGACTAGAACCCGGTGTGCTGGCGCCGCAAGGCGGAGGATTAGCCTATTGAGCTGCAGCGCCAGCCTGTTTTGTTTTTTTTTTTTTTTTTTTTTTTTTTTTTTTTTTTTGACAGGCAGAGTGGACAGTGAGAGAGAGAGACAGAGAGAGAAAGGTCTTCCTTTTGCCGTTGGTTCACCCTCCAATGGCCGCCGCTGCAGCCGGCGCACCGTGCTGATCCGATGGCAGGAGCCAGGAGCCAGGTGCTTTTCCTGGTCTCCCATGGGGTGCAGGGCCCAAGCACCTGGGCCATCCTCCACTGCACTCCCTGGCCATAGCAGAAAGCTGGCCTGGAAGAGGGGCAACCGGGACAGAATCCGGCGCCCCGACCGGGACTAGAACCCGGTGTGCCGGCGCCGCAAGGTGGAGGATTAGCCTATTGAGCCACGGCGCCGGCCTTGTTTTTTTTTTTTTAAGAGAAGCTTGTTGACACAGGACTGTGGCGGCGCCAGGTGGTGGCTTCCTGCAGGACAGCCTCCAGGGGCTCTGTGGTAGTTCTCCCACTGGGCCGCAGCCCAGCTCTGCCCTGACTGGCTTCGTCCTCGGCACGCTCACCCCACATGGCAGCACCGATGGCTCCAGGCTCATGTCATCCTCATTCAGCCAGCCTGCCCCCAGTGACCCTCACTGACCCAGCCTGGGCCCCATGCCTGTGCCCAGAGCCCAGTGTGACTGTGATTGCAGGGATGGCCCCTGGGACAGACTGGGTGCTGTCGCCAAGCCCGGGGGCTGCCGAGCAGAGAGAAGCGTGGCGGCCACCTCCCGTACTTCCCTTGGGAATGGGAGGGCCGCCGAGGCCCACAGGCATGCACGCAGCCCTTCCCGGGCCTGCCGCCACCTCCCAGGCCTGCGGGCTGGACGGTCCCGGCATCCTTCGCAGCCCTCATGATGTTGCTGTAGGTGGTGAGGGTGAGCAAAGGCGAGAAGCTCCGTGTCCCGGCTCAGCATGAGGTCCCAGGGCCAGTCCCAGCGGGGGGCTATGCCTTCCTCCCGCTGCCACCCTCTGCAGTGTCTGACCGCGCTCAGCACAGATCCCGGGAACACACCTGTGCACGCTCACGGGCGTGCTCACCTCCGAGAGGACAGCTGGGATCTGCGCACTGAGGTCTGGACAGAGATCATCTGTGGGGTCCACAGGCCCTCCTGGGCGAATTCATGTAATCCCACCCCCAGGGAGCTACCATGGAAACTGTGGCTCCAGTTACCCGATCTCGGGAGAGAGCGCTATTGACAGGACGGCCAGGCCGGGCTGTGCTCAGCCTGTGCGGGGCCTGTGCGGGGCCTGTGTGCCCCTCCCCGGCTGCCCACTGCAGAGCGCAGTGCCTGCGGGCCGTGTGCAGTCTCTGGCTTGTGACTTGCAGGGCCATCCCCGCGGGCTGGCCATGTTTTGTCTCAGGTGTAGTGGAAGAGGGCAGAGCTCTCTGCTGAGCGAGGGGAAAGCCGAGCTTGGTACAGTCTGAGGGAAGAGGAGGGACAGTGTCTAAGGGAGGAGCCCTCAGGCTCACGTGCACCTCCCCTGCCTGTGTCGCCTGCTCACCTGCTGCCGCACGCGACACCGGCCGTCCGCTCGTCGGGCAGCCAAGCTCGCTGCCTCCTCGGGTTGCTTGCTGTTACCTCAGCCTGGCCGGCGGCTTCCTGTCACGTAGGTTCTTGCTTAGATAAGTGTCACCTCTTTCTTGACACTGACCCCTCCCCCCTTCAAGGTGACCAGGGCTACTCTGTCTCATGCCACCCTGATCTATTGCCCAGGTCACTCTCGCGTTCTCTAGGTGTGTCTGAGTCCCTGGGTATGGCCGTGGCCACCGTGGTGGTGAGAGCAAGGACGCGAGCCTGCCTGTAGCCCTGGTCTGCCACTTGCTACCTGACTGACCTTGGACGGGCTGCGTCCTCTCGTGTCCCTCAGCGTCCTGCTGTGTCCCTGGGACGGTGGCAGTGTTGTGTCCTGCAGTTGCGGTGTGGGTCATCGAGGTGCTCTGTGACGAGTGCCGGGTCAGCGCCTGGGCGCGGTGCGTGCCATGGAGAGCTTTGCAGCCTCAGTTCGCCTCAGTGCCTGAGACCCCGTAGGCAGCTGATCGATCTTCACGGGTGCTCTCAGCAAGACCCTCGGGCCTGGCTAGGAGATGGCGTTGGGCAGTCTGGGACGTTGCTGATCGGAGTGGAAATGAGGCTGGGTCCCAGATGGCACTGCGATGTTTGGCAAAGCCAGCAGCTCCTGGGCTCCAGCCGCCCTGGCCAAGAGGCCTGGCCACTGTATGATGTGTTTAAGTGAATATCTTCCATCCGTGTTTGGTCAAAGTCAAGTCTCAGTGCTGCTGGTGGGTAGCCGTTGCTAGCCACTCGCTCTCGAGTGGGCCTTGCGCAGTGCCGTCCACCGTGTCAGCCAGCAGACAGTGGGGAAATCGCACCGTCTCCTGTCGCTACTCCACTGCAGCGCGCCCTGTTCCGTCCCGTCCCGTCCTTGGCTTTAGTGCTTTCCCGCGTGGACCGGCCGGTGCGGGTTAAGATCCCCAGCCTTCTCTCTTCTTGCAGTTTCGCGTTTGGCTCCCTGATATCTGCAGTCGACCCCGTGGCCACGATTGCTATTTTCAACGCACTGCACGTGGACCCCGTGCTCAACATGTTGGTCTTTGGAGAGAGCATCCTCAATGACGCCGTCTCCATCGTCCTGACCAAGTAAGCGTGGGGAGGAGAGAGCAGGCCGCCCTCCTCGAGCGCAGAATCCAGAGTCCCTAGACCAGAGGCTCGGGCGTTTACCCCGGTTGCGGGAGCAGTGGCCTGTCCTCGGGGGGCGGGGCTCCCCCGGGTCCTTCCCTGTGCGTCTGCCCTGGCAGGCCACGTCGGGCCACAGGAATATGTCAGGGTCCAGGGTGCTTCAGAGAGGAGAGCTCGCCGTTAGTGCTTGCTGAGCCCCGACGTCACCAGCGTCAAGGAGGGTGCTTACTAAGTGTGGCTTCCGGCCCCGCCCTCGGAACTTGGGATTCAGTGGGTCTGGGACGAGTCCCAAGGCCGTGGGGTTGAGGCAGGGGCCCCGGATGTTGACGCAGCGGCCCACTGAGGGGCCTGTGTCTGGGCAGCATGGGCAGAGCCATTTCACAGCTGTGCGGCGGGGCAGTCACACTAACGGCTGGCCCGCCTCCAGGGCCTGCTGTGTGGGAGCCGCTTGGTAAGCCGCAGGTCTCTTCCCGGGCTCCCGGGCGTTGCTGCCCTGCTTGCTGGGATCTGAGACGTGAAAGATGAGCCATACAGTGTCAAGAAGTCGCAGGGGAAAGGAAATGCATCTCAGATAACTTTCCTCGCTGCAGGGCGATTCCTTGCACTCTGCTTTCTGTGGTGGCCGTAACACGTGGGGAAGCCGGGGGGCCTGGGGAGCTGTGCCAGAAACGGCACAGTCCATCAAGGAAGTGGGGAAGAGAGCCCTGGTGTTGTCAGAGACGAGCCGAGAGACTTGGAGAGGCCGGTCTGGCGCTGTAGAACGGTCTGTCCTCTGGGGCGTTCCTGGCCAAGCACGACCACTCTGCGGTGGTTAGCGTTTTCCTGAGAGCTGATTGCAGACTAGAAAACATTTTATAGTGAAGAGAGTCCAGACTTGCATGCAGGCCACAGAGACGCCACCCGCCGCTGTGTGACCCTGGGCCGGCTCTGGCTCTGGCTCTCTGGGCTGTGAGTTCCTGAGCCATAAAGTGAGGGTGATGCTGCCTCAGCCTGGGCCCGGACAGGAGGAATGAAGAGTTGCACGGCACTGCCGTATACCACGTGGCACCCAAGCCCATCCCCCAGCCACCTTTTGGCCACGTGGGCCCCGGTGTTGCCCTAACTGCGGGAAGAGCCTACCAGACGCTGGTTGCAGGGATGCTCCCCAGACCTTAACAAAAAGCCAAGCCAAAAAAACAAACTCTAAAATACTTTGTTATTCTAAAGGTAATCCGTGTATTCATGTAAAATTTAGAAAGAAAAATGCAAGCACAAAGGGAGAAGTGTTCACACACTGCTGCTGCCTGGAGCTGATTGTGGCTCCTCATTGGGGCGAGCGCGCGGGTACTTAAGTGGGCTCATGCCCTCGGAGTGTCGGTCGCCCTCTGCACCATCGTGTTGCTGGTTATTCCATCATGTTCCTGGTTGTACGCTGACCGATCGCACCAGGTCCCTGTTGCTGGCTTTTTCTGTTTCTCTTAGCAGAATTTCTGTACCACTGATAGGAAGTTAGCATCCATCGTGCCGCAAGGCCTTTGAAAACCCTGATGGCAGCATTTCTCCTCTGGGATCCACTCTGAAAGCTGCTCAGCCTTCTGCTTGTTGCTTTTCTCTCACATCCTGGCTGCACAGACTGAACATTTGTGATAAGGACTTGCGCCCAACTTGGAGGTGACATCATGAGCTATTTTTGTACATTAGGAGCTAAACTCAAAAGCTTTGTCTCTGATTTATTTAAAGATCAGAAATCTGTCAGAAGTAGGACTGCTTCTGGGCCTTTTCCACATTTCTTTGCTGCACAAAGGGCCCAAGATGAGATCGTTTCTTTTTTTTTTTTTTTAAGATTTATTTATTTTGAAAGTCAGAGAGAAAATCTTCCATGCATTGGTACACTCCCCTAGATGACCACAATGGCCAGGGTTGAGTCAGGCCAAAGCCAAGAGCCTGGAGCGTCACCTGGGTCTCCCCCGTGGGTGGCAGGGCCCACACCCTCGGGCCATCTTCCACTGAGGTTCCCAGGCCATTAGCAGGGAGCAGCCGGGACACAGACCAGCACCCACGTGAGATGCTGGCGTGGCAGGCAGCGGCTTCACCTGCCACACCGAGATCTTCGTTTATAACAGCGCCACTACCAGCACTACTGTGAGTAGCCCGAGGCCCTACCTGGAAAGGCACCTTTGGAGACGGGGCTCACCTGTGGCGGTGTTCCCACGGCGGGACCTGGGCACCCGTGCCCACAGCGCTGTCAGCACCTGCTCTTGCACCCCCTGCACTGCGGAGAGCCGGCTGACTTAGGGATGAGCTCCCACCCTCTGCAAAGATGCCACAGGCCGGGGTCGCTGTCCGTCATCCTCGGGGGAGGGCCCTGTGCGCCGGATGCCTCTGAGACCAGGGGATGTGAGGGGCTCAGTCGGCACGGTGACAGCTGCGTGGAGGAGTGGACCAGGGGAACACAGCCAGGAAGGACCGAGCAGGGCTCCTCCCCCGTTGTGTGCAGAGCCCAGGAGCTGGGGCAGGGGGCTGCTAGCTGTCTTTTTAAAAAGTTATGTATTTGAAAGGCAGAGCAGTGGGGTTGGGGAGGGAGAGAGCTCTTCCGTGTGCTGGTTCACTCCCCAAGGCTGGGCCAGGCTGCAGCCGGGGGCTCCCACGGGCCCCACCGGGGTGCTCTGCCCCGCAGCCCGGCGCTGCCTTCGCACTCCCTGGGTTGTCAGGGGAGTCAGCCTGTGGAGGGCGAAGCTTCCAGGCTCCTCACGGGAGTGATGCGTTTGTCCTTGCAGCTGAATGTGCGAGCGAGTGACCCCTTTGAATGTCATCTCCTTAAGTGCCAGAAAGGGAACCGTCTTCTGTTTCTGCATTAGCCTGAGTTGCTGTGACTTTGACTTCTGCGATGACAATTCGCAAACTCCTTGCTGTGGACGAGACTTCTGGTTTTCCCCAGCTGCTGCTGACATGTGTGAACGGATGTGGAGGCAGTGTTGTCTCATTCCTTAGGGTGTGAGCGGGGGGGGGGAGGTGAGGTGCAGCCCCTACCGGAGCACCGGGGCCGAGCTCCTCCCCCACTGCTGCTCTAGCACCTACCAGGGCCCCTGAAAGGCAGCTGGGGCTGACCTGAGGCCTCGGGTCCCTGCCACCCACGTGGAAGACCAGGATGGAGTCCTGGCTCCTGGCTCTGGCCTGGCCCAGCCCTGGCTGTTGTGGGCATCTGGGGAGTGAGCCAGGGGTTGGGAGATCTTTTTGTCGCTGCGTCTCCCTTTCTCTCTCTCACTCTGCCTTTCAATTAAATAAATTAAAAAAATAATAATACATGTAGCAAATTGCCAGTCCAGACAGAGTCCCGATTCTGCCCTCATTTTTCTTTTTTAAGTTTTATTTTTATTTATTTGAAAGAGTTACAGAGAGAGGTAGACAGAGAGAGAGAGGTCTTCCATCCGCTGGCTCACTCCCCAGATGGCCACAGCAGCTGAAGCTGTGACAATTCAAAGCCAGGAGCTTCTTCCTGGTTCCCCACGCGGGTGCAGGGCCCGAGGACTGGGGCCATCTTCTGCTTTCCCAGACCATAGCAGAGAGCTGGATGGGAAGAGGAGCAGCCGGGACTAGAACTGGCGCCCATATGGGATGCTGGCGCTTCAGGCCAGGGCGTTAACCTGCTGCGCCACAGTGCCGGCCCCCATCTGCCCTCATTTTTCTTGAGCGCAAAACCATTGGCCAGCCTGGTTCTGCTGCCGACCCCAAGTGACCTCACCGCACTCCTCACCCTCTCTGGGCCTTGGCCTCCTCCTGGCGGGGAGAAGGCAGTGGAGTCGGAGCCCTGTGGGGGGGTGCTGCACACGATGGGAACGGTGGGTGGCCGTGGCCTTCCCACGCACCTTTCCCATGAGGGCCCTTGCTGGCTCTCCTGGGAGAGCAAGGAGATGGGAGGAGAAAGTTGGCTTCCTCTTTGCAGGGCTTCTCGGAGCCTTCGTTCTGCCGTGTCCCACCTTGACCTGCGCTGTCGGTTTCCTGGGTGTGACCAAGCCACTCTCCCACCCGAGACCATCCTGCTTGAAAAGGAAGTGCTGGGTGTCCCATGCACTGCTCCTGGTTCCATTCCCTGTTCAGCAGAACCGCACTGAGTGTCCTGTGCGTGCTGGATCTGCCTCGGGCTGTGGCCACGTGGCTGTGACCAGGAGGGACACAGGCATGGTTTTCACGTGCTGTGATCAACAAGTCAGGCCCACGAGAGGCTGCTGAAGGGCCAGGCGCCTGGAGAGCGTGGACTGGCCCTGGGTTTGAGGGATGGATAGGGAGCTAACTGGGGCAAGGGAGAAGGAGGACCCTACAGGGAGGTGCCAGTGACACTGTGGCCCTGCCCCACGCGAGGAGGAGAGGCCGGAGAGCAGTGGTGGGGAGGCACGTCAGCACAGGTGGTGCGTCGTAAGGCATAGTTTAAGCTGCCGCGTGGAGGAGGCAGGGACAGACCGAGGTGAGCAAGGCCCAGCCCTGGGAGGAGGGGTGAGGGAGGGGGAAGCAGGTGGATTAGAGAGCTGGGAGGCAGAGCCACGGGAAGAGCCCCCGCAGTGGAGTGATGATGGCTTTCCCTGTGGGAATAAGCCCAGCGACTGCTTCATGACTGCCGTTGACTGTGCTCTGTTGCAGTGAGAGGGACGTCCTCCCCAGCCTTCCTCTCTAATGCCTCCCAGCGCCCTCCCGTCGGCCCACCGTCTGACGGTGCTTCTCCGGCGGCTCCCTTCTCTGCCTCCATTTCAGGTTTATCACAGGATTCCCACTGAGCCCCTGGCTTCAGGATGCACTGCCAGAGCCCTCCTCAGCCCCCAGCCCCTGTCGCCGTCCCCCTGCCTGGCCACCGCCAGGCTCAGCTCCGGGAACCCGCACTGAGTTCCCACGCCAGGCCGCGTGTTTGGGCTCCCTGCTTTAAACATGCTGCTCCCTCACCCACGGGCGCTTTCCCTTGTCTCCTCCCCTGGTAACCAAGCCCGGCTCACACATCGTCACACACCCCCAGGCTGTCCGCTGGCCCTCGGGTGGGTCCTCGGCCTGGGCCCTTCCCCCAGGCTGTCCGCTCCCCCACCCCGCCCCGTTCTCACTTGGCGGACGGGGGGCACCAGGGCCGTGGCCCTCACCTCAGAGTGCCTGGCAGCTGCGGCAGTCGGGCCAGAGGAGGGGACAGTCAGCCTGGGACTGATCAGTGATGGCTGAGTGAGAGGATGCGCTGGGCGCCGGGAGCCCCGGGGCCCCTCGAGAACCGCGTCCATCACATTTTGACTTCTGCTTCCGTTTATTTCCTAGCACAGCTGAAGGTTTAACAAGGAAAAACATGTCAGACGTCAGCGGGTGGCAGACCTTCCTGCAGGCCCTCGGCTACTTCCTGAAGATGTTCTTCGGCTCGGCGGCGCTCGGCACGCTGACGGGCCTGATCTCTGCGCTGATATCCTTTGCCGGAGGCGCAGGCGCGGCGGTGGCGGCTCTGAGCAGGCCGAGCTCTGGCCGGTTCTCCGGCCCTCAAGGAGCCCAGCCCGTTGTAACCTCCGGTTTTGTGGAAAAGAGGAGCACTATGCCTAGCTTTGGGGTGGGAAACGCCCAACTCAAGGATTTAAAATGCAGCAGGTGCACTAGAGGGTGTCAGTTTTCTTTTTAAATATTTTATTTATTTATTTATTTGAGAAGTAGAGTTACAGAGAGAGAGAGAGAGAGAGAGAAAGGTCTTCCGTCCGCTGGTTCACCCCCCAGATGGCCGCAATGGCCGGAGCTGAGCCGATCGGAAGCCAGGAGCCAGGAGCTTCTTCCAGGTCTCCCACGTGGGTGCAGGGGCCATCCTCCACTGCTTTCCCAGGCCATGGGAGAGGGCTGGATCGGAAGTGGAGCAGCGGGGACTAGAACCGGCACCCATATGGGATGCCGGCTGCAGGCGGAGGATTAACCCACTGTGCCAGGGTGTCAGTTTTCAACCCGAGCCCTGCTGAGAGCATCCGGGATGTGGGCCACCAGGTGTGATTTTCCCCTCCCGCTAACTCAGGCTCCTGGGCAGAAAGTTGGAAATGAATTGCCTTTGAAAACATTGAAGGGCTAGGCCGGCGCCGTGGCTCAATAGGCTAATCCTCCACCTTGCGGCGCCGGCACACCGGGTTCTAGTCCCGGTCGGGGCGCCGGATTCTGTCCCGGTTGCCCCTCTTCCAGGCCAGCTCTCTGCTATGGCCAGGGAGTGCAGTGGAGGATGGCCCAGGTGCTTGGGCCCTGCACCCCATGGGAGACCAGGAAAAGCACCTGGATCCTGGCTCCTGCCATCGGATCAGCGCGGTGCGCCAGCTGCAGCGGCGGCCATTGGAGGGTGAACCAACGGCAAAGGAAGACCTTTCTCTCTCTGTCTCTCTCTCTCACTGTCCACTCTGCCTGTCAAAAAAAAAAAAAAAAAAAAAAAAAAGAGGCTCAAAGACCAGCCTTCTAAAAAAAAAAAAAAAACATTGAAGGGCTGAAGAGGGCTCCCAGCGTGCTCCGGCTCCGAGCTCCGGCCAGGTCCTTTGCGGCAGTTTGGGCGCTTCACCTCCCATGAGCTTTGCCAGCCACTAAGAGGCTTGTTAAGGCCACTGACGCCGTTAGTGCTGGAGAAAGTTCGTTCTGTTTAACCTAGGAGCAGGCCCCACCCCAGCATTCCGCGGCGCCTAAGCCCGTGTCAAGGAGAGACGTGGCTTTGTCCATGCGCAGTTTGCCCCACTGATGGCCTGCAGAAACTCTTGGCCTTTTGCGGGCATGTGTTCCTGCCGTCAGCTCCTTCACCCCGAAGTCTGAAGGCTGACAGCTTCTCCTGTTGTGCCAATAGGCAGAAGGAAGAAAGGAGAAAACTCGGTTCCAGTTGAGCGTTTTCCTTCGTGCCTCATAACCTAGTGGAGTGCCCTGAGCGTGCACGCACCGTGAGCAAAGTCGGGGCAGAGTCAGTGCCCAAGCCCCGTGCACGCACTGTGAGCAAAGTCGGGGCGGAGTCAGTGCCTGAGCCCCGTGCATGCACCGTGACTGAGGTCGGGGCAGAGTCAGTGCCCAAGCCCCGTGCATGCACCGTGAGCGAGGTCGGGGCAGAGTCAGTGCCCGAGCCCCGTGCATGCACCGTGAGCGAGGTCGGGACGGAGTCAGTGCCCGAGCCCCATGCATGCACCGTGAGCGAGGTCGGGGCAGAGTCAGTGCCCGAGCCCCATGCATGCACCGTGAGCGAGGTCGGGACGGAGTCAGTGCCCGAGCCCCGTGCAGAGTCAGTGCCCGAGCCCCGTGCACGCACCGTGAGCGAGGTCGGGACGGAGTCAGTGCCCGAGCCCCGTGCACGCACCGTGAGTGAGGTCGGGGCGGAGTCAGTGCCCAAACCTCGTCACGGGACACTGAACTGGGACATTGAACCCCAGCGAGAGGAAGTCAGGGCGGTGCCCATCCGTGCTCTGTCTGATGTCCTCAGGTGGGGGTGACAGCGCTGAGGGGCCCTGGCAGCGGGGGCTGGTCCTCTCTCTGGCTTAGTCTCAGCGTTAATATCCTTCTAACAGGCCGGCGCCGTGGCTCACTAGGCTAATCCTCCGCCTTGCGGCGCCGGCACACCGGGTTCTAGTTCCGGTCGGGGTGCCGGATTCTGTCCCGGTTGCCCCTCTTCCAGGCCAGCTCTCTGCTGTGGCCAGGGAGTGCAGTGGAGGATGGCCCAAGTGCTTGGGCCCTGCACCCCATGGGAGACCAGGAGAAGCACCTGGCTCCTGCCATCGGATCAGCGCGGTGCGCCGGCCGCGGCGGCCATTGGAGGGTGAACCAATGGCAAAGGAAGACCTTTCTCTCTGGCTCTCTCTCTCTCTCACTGTCCACTCTGCCTGTAAAAAAAAAAAAAAAAAAAAAAAAATCCTTCTAACATGACCGACGCAGAGCCAAGGAGCTTGCTCCACTCCCCGGGCCCCCGACACATTCCCAGTCCTCTAAGTCAGCAATTTTTCTTTTTTAAGATTTATTTATTTATTTATTTCAAAGGCAGTTACAGAGAAAGAGAAGGAAAGATATGGGGAGAGGTCTTCCATCTGCTGGTTCGCTCTCCAAATGGCCTCAATGGCCGGGGCTGTGCCAGGCTGGATCCAGGAGCCCGGAGCCTCTTCCAGGTCTCCCCCCGAGAGCGGCGGAGGCCTAAGTACTTGGGCCATCTGCTGCTGCTTTCCAGTCCAGTGTTTTTTAAAAGAAAGTTCTTTCATTCTTTAATTTGAAAGGAGAGACAGAGATCTCCCACATCTCTGCTGGTTTATTTTCCAAATGCCTGCAACAGCCAGGTCTGGGCCAGGCTTGCCGGGGAGTCATGGACTCAGTCTGGGTCTCAGACCCCAGTGGGTGGCAGGGACCCAGGTCCTTGAGCCATCACCTGCTGCCTCCCAGGGTGCACATCGACAGGACGCTGGAATCCAGAGTGGAGCTGGGACTTGAACCAGGCTCTGGTACGGGACGCAGGGTCCCACACAGCGTGTACCCGCCACGCCGTACACCCGCCCTAAGTCAGCATCTTCAAATGAGTCAACTTGGGCTGATTCTCATTCTGCCCAGTGTTTGTCTCCGGGCTTTAGTGTCTCAGTGTTCTGTCGGATCCCCTTGCTTTAGTGACGGGCTCCCTGCAGAGAAAGCCCCATAGGGACGAGTCCTCCCTCGCAACCTAGGGTGTCCCAGGATCCTGGTACCTGTTGTTTAGCTTGCGAAGACAGCCGTCTGTGACTTCTGTCTGCCGCCGGCTGGCGCTCGCTTCTCTTTCCTTGACGCTGGCCCACGTGCTGAAGCACATCGACTTGAGGAAGACGCCGTCCCTGGAGTTCGGCATGATGATCATTTTCGCGTACCTGCCATATGGGCTCGCGGAAGGGATCTCGCTCTCAGGTGGGTGACAGAGGCCTGGAACTGCGCTGTCAGGCCGGATAGAAGGGCTTCTGTGGGCGGGGTCACTCCCGGTCGCCAGAGCCAATCAGAGCTCAGAAGAGCGCAAGCCGGAGAGGGGGGATACATCTGGGGGCAGGGCCGCCGGATCCGGGGGCTCGCTCACTCCGTTGGTGTCGTTGGTGTCGTGGCCACGTTTTGTCCCTCCCGCCTCCTCTCATTTCCCCTCGTCAGCTGCACGACGTGGGCGGGAGGTTCAGCCCGGGAAGTCCCCCCCACCCCGTTTACTGATGAGAAAACCCCTGCCAAGAGAGCGGAAATACGCTGCACAAGGTCACAGCTGCATTCTCACCCGCTGTCTTTGACTCATGAACTGGCACCCACCAGCCCCTCTAACACAGCTCCCTCCAAAACCCAGAGGGGCAGGCAGGGGGTGGCGGCAGCCCAAGGATATGAAGGTGGCGTCTGTGGGACACACCTGGCCTGCAGTCGGCTTTTTTTTTTTTTTTTTAAGATTTATTTTATTTATTTGAAAGGCAGAGTTACAGAGAGAGAGAGAGAGAGAGAGATCTTTGATCCACTGGTTCACGAGCCAGAGTGCAGGGGCCCAAGCACTTGGGCCATCTTCCACTGCTTTCCCAGGTGCATTAGCAGGGAGCTGGATCAGAAGGGGAGCAGCCGGGACTTGAACCGGCACCCACATGGGATGCGGCACTGCAGGCAGCTCCTTTACCCGGTACGCCACAGCGCCTGCCCCTGTATTTGACGTAACATTCCTGAGATCCTAAGAAGGTGACATGCGCTCAGGGTGCAGGGGCAGTGAGATTCGGGGTGGACCGTGTGGCCCGGTGCCTTGCGTTGCACCTGGGGAGGAGGCTGGCAGTGCCCTGCGTCAGAGCTGGTGCCCGGCGAGGACAGTGCGCACCAGCTCCCGGCTGGCCGCTCAGCCCTGGGCCACCAGACTGGGCTTAGTCGGTGTCCCCACCCACAAGTGGGCGGGCAAGTCTGCACCCAGTTTCTTAAATTGATGGTGAGGATGCCATGTTTGCACGCATCTCGGAGTTCTTACTTTCTCGTTGCGGCACAGCGGATGGGTCGTGTGGCCGTTCGAAGGACATTGGGTGTTTCCAGATTTGGACACTGATGCATTTACTGTTAGTTGTCCAGCTTTGAAGGTGGTCTCCCGCTGACCCATGACGTCCGTGACTGTTTGCTGCGTGATTTGTTTTGCTTAGCGTCTCTTGCTGTGTCTTCAAGTTCGCTGAGCTTTTCTTGTGCTGTGCGGGGTCTCCTGTTAATCTCATTTCAGCTTTCGCGTTCACACACAGAGATGCCCTCCGGGTCATTGCTGCAGCCTCCACGTCTCGCTCCTCCATATCCTTGGGCCCGGGAGCATCCGTGTAACAGCTATTCAGATACCTCGTCCCCTACCTGCGCCATCTGCGTCAATCCCACACGCGTTCTGTCCGTTAACTTTTCTTCTACTCCTGGTCTTTGCATTTTGCATCCGACTTTTGATTGGATGCCAGGCACTGCTGCTGAGCGTGAGATCTCGTATTGTTTGTGAGTTCTGGCCATTTCTTTCCGTGCGTACGGAAGTCCCTCGGGATCAGGTGAATCCGTTTGAGGTTTGCCTTTGGACGCAGGGCGAGCGGGTCCAGAGCAGCACTTGCTGAGGCAGTGCCCTGCCGCGCTCTCCCCGAGTTCTCCCCAGGTCACAGGGCCCCGCCGCGTTCTCCCCGAGTTCTCCCCAGGTCACAGGGCCCCCGCCGCGTTCTCCCCGAGTTCTCCCCCGGGTCACAGGGCCCTGCCACGTTCTCCCCGAGTTCTCCCCGGGTCGCGGGCCCTGCTGAGTTCTCCCCCAGGTCGCGGTCCCTGCCGCCATCTCCCCTGGGTTGCGGGCCCCGCCGCATTCTCCCCAGCTGCTGGGATTTTGTCCCTCGCACACAAGTCACTCAGCCAGAGATTCAAGGGCGCTTTGCTGCTGACCTCCAGAGCTCTTTCCGCGGCTTCCCCGCGGGAGTGAAGTGTGGCTGTGTGGAGGCTCCCGCAGGGACCTGACAGCAGACCACCGAGTGGGAGGTCCGTGCGGGAGCCCCGTGCACAGTGTGCGACTCCAAGGGGGTCCAGATGGTTGACGCTTAAACGGCCTCTTCGCAGGGAAGGGGAGGGGGGAGAGATTGCTGGAGGCGTGAGAAAGTAGCTCGGAGTTGACGTCCGGATCTGCCGTCTGGGGACGGTCGTTACCTGTGACGGGTGGGCTCAGTGTGGCTGCAGCCTCGGTCTCCTCCGCGGGAGCTGACACTTCAGGGGCAGGTGGGGGACAGCTGTGTCCTCTGCGTCCTCTGGCCGGTCCAGTGTGAAGGCAGAAACAAGAATCAGGGGCCTCCCCACCCGCACGGGGGAGAGGCTCAGGAGGTGAGAGTGGAGGGGGAACACTGGTTCTCAGGCACACCCAAGAACCACACTTGGGGTGTCATTTCTCTGAGCCCCAACATTTCACGCCCCACTCTGGCGGAGGGGGACCCAGACTGCTCCTGCCCCGAGCCGCCTTGGGTGTTTCTTCATCCAGCTTTGTGTGTGTGCATCCCCCACGCGTGCAGACCAGCACTGGTCCCAGGCTGCTGGCCCAGCGCCGGGCCCCTTGGCGCAGCCACACAGGCTGTGGGCCCCTGGACACTGGCACTGAGCCCCACTGTGATCTGCCCGCAGGCCGGAAGCCCAGCAAGGGGCCGCAGCAGAGTGGCCACCCTGTTTGCTTCCCTTTTGTCCAGAGTCAGAGAACTGCCAGCGCTCCTCGTTGTTTCTGGCGGCACAGCGATTTGCGTAGCAATTATCTTCCTGGGCTCAGCGAGAGTCCCGGTGGTTCTTGTGCCTCAGACAGACGGAGTACTCTCTGCTGCAGCTCCGTCTGGGGTCACCCAGGGCCCTCTGCAAGCAGGTCTTGCCAAGGAGGAAGCAGAGGGGACTGGCTGTTGTCACTGGAGAAAGCTCTGTCCCGTGGGGTGTGTTTCTAAGCCTGAGCCAGCTCGCTGGCCGTTTCATCCAGGGTCCTCCACCAGCCTCCCCCTTAGGTTGACTTCGGTAAACCTCACCCGCGAGTCACCCACCCAGCCCCGCTGTCCTACCGCGGTCTGTGCGGTCTCCCGCCCTTGAGATGATCCGTGAGCACCTGTTGGCAAGGACGTGTGTACTCCGGCCCCATTTGGGATTTGTGAGGAAGACAAGGGGTGGGCTTTCTTGTTTTTCCTTCTGGGCAGCCGGGCTTTCTGTCAGCAAGATCCCATTTCCTTAGGCGCCTTGCTGCCCACACTGGGGACAGAGAGAGCCACGCAGGCCAGCAGCAGGGGCGGCGCCTGGGGGAGGAAGCAGCCACATTGGCCCTGGGAGAGTGTCATCCAGAGTCTGTGGAGAGGCGCCTCCTAGTGGCAGGAGCATGCGAGTGGGAAGCGCGGTGGTTTTGCTGTTTCTTGCCTATCGGCTGCCCCTTTTCCTGACCATCACAAAGGACCAGTGGTGAGTGGCCCCACGCAGGACTTCCCCACTGGGGTCCCGAATCACGGGCTAGCTAAGCACGTAATGTCAGGGCTGAGGCGCTGCCGGAGCCAGACAGCCAGGGGTGAGTCTCGGCTCTTGTTCTCATTAGCTGTGTGACCTCAAACTACAGACACAGCACTCTGCGTATCCACTTCCTGGGTCCTAGCGTAGGCGCCATAAGGGGGCAGGCCTAGGCAGGTGAACGAGAGGGCGGCCACGAGAGGCCCCGGCTTGCCCTTGGTCCAGCGTTCTGTCTCCCAGCAGGATGAGTTAATAACACCCTGTCTCCCATCCACTGTTTCACTCCCCAGATGGCTGCAAGAGCTGGAGTTGGGCCAGGCTAAAGCCAGGAGCCAAGAACTCCATTCTGGGTTTCCCACGTGTGCACAGGGGCCCAGGCACTTAGACGTCCTCTGCTGCTTTCTCAGGTGCTTTAGCAGGGAGCAGGATCAGGAGCAGAGCAGCCGCGACTCTAACCAGCATCCCTAATGGGCTGCCAGCATTGCAGGCTGCGACTTAACTCCCTGCACCACGTGCAAGCCCCGTGTTTCTGGAAGTGAGCCCCAGCCGTGCTGTCAGCCGGGTCCCTGCCGACCGGGTGAGGTCCAGGCCCGATGGTGGTCTCCCCCCTTGTATTTTTAATGGCGTGCGTACTCGCCTGGTGTTGCAGGGTCGGGAAGGGTCAGCTGTCCTGCGGTCACCTGCAGGAATGGGCAGAGAGGAACAAAGGAATTCAGAGCCAGGCTGAAGGTCCCCGCCGTCGGGAGTGGCTTTGCTGCTGGTAGCGCAGGGCTCCGGAGCCCGCTCGAGCTCCTGGCTGTCTGCGCGGTACCCGGAGCCAGTGAGCGCCTCCCGCCCCTCCCACGTACCTGCGCCGCCCTGCGGTCTGAGGGGAAGCGCTGCCCCAGGCTCCTGGTCTGGACTCCTTTGTAGGGAACACGAAAGAGCGGAGGAGTTTGCCGTGTCCTCAGAAGCTGGGAGAGGAAGTGTGCCAGTTTCTGCTATCACCCGGCCAGCACACACGTGCTGGGCGACACCAAGAGCAGGTTGCCTGCACTCCTGTAGGGTAGTGTGCATACAGTAGGTCTTGTAGGGTAGTATGCATGCAGTAGGCTGTGTGGGTACTGTGTATACAGCAGGCCACGTTAGGGCAGTGTGCATACAGCAGGCCATGTAGGGCAGTGAATGTACAGCAGACTGTATAGGGCAGTGTGTATACAATAGGCCATGGTAGGGCAGTGTGCATACAGCAGGCCGTGTAGGGCAGTGTGCATACAGCAGGCCATGTAGGGCAGTGTGCATACAGCAGGCTGTGTAGGGCAGTGTGTATACAATAGGCTGTGGTAGGGCAGTGTGCATACAGCAGGCCGTGTAGGGCAGTGTGCATACAGCAGGCCATGTAGGGCAGTATGTATAGTAGTGTTTGTCCAAAATGAAGCTCCTGGCTTCAGCCTGGCCCAGCCCCAGCCATGTTGGGGTTTGTGGAATGAACCAGCAGATGGAAAATCTCTGCTTTTCTAATAAATAAGAAAGAAATTTTGGGCCGGCGCCGTGGCTCACTAGGCTAATCCTCCGCCTTGCGGCGCCGGCACACTGGGTTCTAGTCCCGGTCAGGGCACCGGATTCTGTCCCGGTTGCCCCTCTTCCTGTCCAGCTCTCTTCTGTGGCCCGGGAAGGCAGTGGAGGATGGCCCAAGTGCTTGGGCCCTGCACCCCATGGGAGACCAGGAGAAGTACCTGGCTCCTGCTATCGGATCAGCGCGGTGCGCCGGCCGCAGCGCGCCAGCTGCAGCGGCCATTGGAGGGTGAACCAACGGCAAAAGGAAGACCTTTCTCTCTGTCTCTCCCTCACTGTCCACTCTGCCTGTCAAAAAAAAGAAAAAGAAATAAATTTTAAATAAATAAATAAGCTTTAAAAACAAAATGGCATCCTTTTCTAGTATAACAGTAACGCGTGATTAAGGGAAAATCGGAAGGTAAGGTGTTTAAAAAGGCCATCGGCATCTCGCTGCACTCCGAGTCCAGATTCTTAATGCTCCGCGTCAGCCCCCGAGTGGTTTCTCTGTCCCCGCGTCTGCCGGGGCCAGCGCCAGCGCCCGCACACGCCTGTTCAGCCCTGGTGCCGTGAAGGGCGCGGACACAGCTTCTCTCTGCTTTCTCTCCCCACGGGAGCACCAGCGGGTCCTATTGGTTCCACCGTACAGATGAGAAAACAGGCTGGGGGAGGGGCGTAACTTGGACCGCCCGCCAGCCAAGCCAGCAGAGCGGGGGCCCTGGGCGTTTTCCTGAGCCCCTCGGGCTGCGGGGCCGTGTGACCTGGGGTCGGGCGGCAGGTGCTCCTTGGTCTGCTCACGTCTGCGCTCTGCCCCGTCCCCTGCAGGCATCATGGCCATCCTGTTCTCTGGCATCGTGATGTCGCACTACACGCACCACAACCTCTCCCCGGTCACCCAGATCCTCATGCAGCAGACCCTGCGGACCGTGGCCTTCCTGTGCGGTGAGTCGCCCCTCGGCGCTGGCCGTGGCCTCCCCAGGGCAGTCGCCTGCCCGCGCCCCGTCCTCGGCGCTGGCCGTGGCCTCCCCAGGACAGTCGCCTGCCCGCGCCCCATCCTTGGTGCTGGCCGTGGCCTCCCCAGGGCAGTCGCCTGCCCGTGCCCTGTCCTTGGTGCTGGCCGTGGCCTCCCCAGGGCAGTCGCCTGCCCGTGCCCTGTCCTCGGCGCTGCCGAGATTCTCCCTGGCAGCAGAGTCCCTCGGGGCCAAACGCTGCTCTGTTCCCTGGCTTTGCAGTTCTGTAAAGCAAGCCTAACACCCGGAAGTGGGACATTCGACACTTGGGATTTTAAGACCCAAAATGAGGAGCGCAACTGACCGCGAACGTCTTAGATGTGCATTTGTCACGTATGCAGGAAACATTTCCAAAAACATATTCCTTGGAAAGGACACTGGTGAGGTTGCATGTAAAAGGCTCCAGAGTTAAAAAAAAAAAAAAGGAGTTGAAAATCCTGGGTTAAATCGAGTTAACAAAGTCATCAACTGCAGATGTTGCAGTGACCGGGCAGTGGGACTTCCAGGGGGGTGAAGTTCCGGCATTCCCCAGACTTGGCCTCAGAGCTCCCGGTTCACAGAGCATCCTTGCAAACTTGACCTTGGGGGAGTCTGTGTTGGAGGCATCACTTACTGGGCTGGCGTAGACCATGGCACATTTTGCTTTTAAGCCACTTCTCTTTGAGCTCTTACTTCCTCCACACTCGGACCTCCCCCCGCCCCTCCCCCCAGTTTCTGCGTGGGGGTGAAAGAGCCACTGACACTGTCCCTTCAGGCGGGCCCCATGTGGCTGTGCCCTGGCCGTCACCACAGCATCTGCCCTGCGTTCCGAGCGGCTTGCCTCACTTTGAAGCCCTGTCACACGCTGGTCCAGGCTTGCAGGCAGGGCCTGGCCACGCGGAACCTTAAGTGAAGAGAGCGCAGGTGACCTGCCCGGTCTCGTGGCCGAGAAGCAGGTCTGGAAGCCAGGGCTTTGTTTCCGTGCCAGTCATTTTTCCATACCTGCTCTCTCAAAACGGGACTCCAGATTTGGACCCTGACCTCACCGTAGCTAATGGCCCGCAAATGGCACCCAGTGCTGTTCTGTAACCATCTTATTGGCGGAGTTGCGGTTTGGTGATAGCCACTCTGGCACTGGGGTGTAGGAGTCACGCCTTGGTGACGGGCGTGTGCCAGCACCATGCCGTTTGCATGTGCACCCTTTACTCAGCAGGTCACCCGGAACATCCGGGGATGTTAGCTAGAGCTCGTAGTAGCAAGAATACGGGCCACCTAACCGCCCAGCCCCAGAGGGTTGGTTACGCCGTGTCTGAAGTCCTAGGATTCATGCTGCCGGGAGAAGCATAAAGAATGGAGTGTGTTCCCAATGTGCCAATTCGGAAAGATCACACAAATATTTACCAGATAGGAAAAAATTCCACTGAGGAAGCTGGCGGATCTGTGTGCGGAGACCCCCGATGGAAGGCGAAGCTCTGCCGTTGGCGCGGCTGGGCCGCTCGGACACAGCCTTTGTCCCCAGACTTGCTGGGCCGGGCTGGGCACGTCGTGGTTGAAGCGGAGCCGAGGAACGCGTGAGGTGTTCTTAGACCACACAGGCCACTGCTCAGCTCTTCTGGCTCGCGCGGTGGAGGCAGGAGACAGAAACGTCTCTGCCTGGTTTGGAGCCCGCTCTAAACTTGGCGGCAGCGTCCAGGACGGCCGTCCTTGGCAGGAGAGTGACAAGGGCGCGTTCCCACTCCTCCCGCGGCGGCGCCGTCTGCGGGAATCCTGGCTAATCACAGTGATCAGCAAATGGGCAGATTCCCGTGTTTATCGTCTTCCCCGGGGGGAGCGTGCGCGTTTGCCGAGGGATTTGCCAGCTGGTGCATTGCACTGGGAGGGTCTCACCAGCAGGGAGGTGGACTGGGAGTACGAGCCTGACCGAGATGGCAGCTGCAGGGCTTCCCGGAAAACGAGACCCTGACTGCTGGGTGTTCGCTCACGGAGCGGCTCGGTGCCACGTGGAAGGGCGCGGGCGGCTGGGTAATCCACCTTTGGTCTGTTTCAGAGACGTGCGTGTTTGCGTTCCTCGGCCTGTCCATCTTTAGTTTCCCTCACAAGTTTGAAATTTCCTTTGTCATCTGGTGCATCGTGAGTATTTTGCTTGTTTTTTATTTAACTACTGATTTGTAGGTCAATAACCATGCGTTCCAGATTCCTTATGTAACTGTCAACTGTCCAGAGTCAACAGCTACATAGACACTCTTCTGTGTAATGTTTCTTTTGCTTAAAAAAAAGTCACAGACATATAAGGGGGGAAAGGTAATTTTCAACATCCCTAGTGTGAGGGTCTTTCTAAGAAGTACAAGTTCACGTGTAAAGGCAGATTTCAGAACTGACTCTGAGTGGTCACAACCACGCAGAAATACTCCGTGTAGAAGAGCGGAGCCATGCCAGGCAGGGAGCCACGTGCTCAGTGGCCGTGCAGCTGGGCACCGTTCCTTTCTCTTCTCCATCCTTCCCGGGTGATCCAGCGTGAAGGTGCTGGCCATCCTAGCACGGCTCCTCCGAGCTGTCTGTTGCAAAGCCTGACCCCGGACGCCGGGTTTAGGATTAAGTCCGGGGCGGGGGGAGGGGTGCTGTGGCATAGTGGGTAAAGCCGCCGCCTGCAGTGCCAGTGAGTCCCAGCTGCTCCACTTCTGGTCCAGTTCTCTGCTATGGCCTGGGAAAGCAGTGGAGGATGGCCCAAGCACTTGGGCCCCTGCACCCACGTGAGAGACCCGGAAGAAACTCCTAGTTCCTGGCTTTGGATCAGCCCAGCTCCAGCCATTGCAGCCTTTTGGGGAGTGAACCAGCAGATGGAAGACTCTCTCTCTGTGTTCCTCTCTGTCTGTAACTCTACCTCTCAAATAAATAACATCTTTAAAAAACAGATTACATCCATGCTGCAGGGTCAGCCCAGAGGAAGCTGTGACGGGGCAGTGTGATTGGCCTCACGCCCCTTGACCAAAGGGAGGCCTGTAATGGAGTCACTGCCACAGAGTCCCCGCTTTGGGGGAGTGCAGTGGGGATAGTGCGCGTCCCACGGAAGGCGCCACTCTGCCCAGGCTTCCCACGGAAGCTCGGTTCCGCCAGGGCTCCCAGCCCCCCTTCCTGACGGTCTGCTCCCGCTGAATGCCCGCCCTTGTCCCTAAGTGGATCTCCGTGTTGTCCTTTTGTACCCTCTGTTCCCTGAAGGCACATGGAGGCCCATGGCTGCTCCCTAGCGTCCTGACTTGTGACTTGTCGTCAGTTAGCTTTTATTGCCAGCTGCCCTTAGCAAGCATAGCTGCAGGGGTTCTGTGTGGTGCTGTCACCTGTGTGCCCAGCTGTTTGCATCTGGGGACACTGAGACCAGAGGAGGGGCCGGGGGAAGTCGCTCCCGCTGCGGTCTGGGCCGCCGCGCTGCCTGTCTCTGTTACCTGTCCAGGCTCGGGGTCCAGGACTTCAGGGTCGGGGGTGTCTTTCACAGAAGCACAGTGGTCCTTAGTGTGCTCACTGGGCGAAAGGGGCCACCTGCGGTCAAACCTGAAACGCAAGTCTGGCAACGGGAGATGGGATTTCAGTGCCGGAACAGGAAGGGGAGGAAGGGGAGAGGCCGCCCTGGGGGGAAACTCAGTTTCCCTGAGCTCCTGGGCCCAGGCTGGCCCTGCGTGGGAGCACCCATGCTCGTCACACGTCCTGGTCCCACCCTCCAGGTTCTGCCCCGCGCTCAACAGCTGGGGCCTTGATTCTGACCCAGGCTGAAAGACTTGGTTGGATCTGCCACCGCCTTCCTGACCGCTGGGACCTTTTCCTTACACTGTCTATGCCCCAGCTTCCTTGTCTGTAAAATGGAGGCCATAACACGGACCTTACACAGTGTAAGGGCGTCATAAGGGTTAAAGTTAGCAGCACAGCACAGGTGGAAAGCCAGCGCCCGCTGCGTGGCCTGGAAATGTCGCACTGGGTGGCAGTCCCTGCCGACTCGACTCTGCCCAGCACGCTGCCCAAGGCATGCTCCAGTCTCACTCGCTAAAGAATTAACCTTTTGTTTTTCAAAGATTTATTTATTTATTTGAAAGGCAGAGTTACACAGAGAGAGAGAGAGAGAGAGAGATTTTCCATCTGCTGGCTCGCTTCTCAGATAGCTGCAATGGCTGGGGCTGGGCCAGGCCAAAGTCAGGAGCCAGGAGCTTCTTCTGGGTCTCCCACATGCGAGCAGGAACCCAGGCACTCGGGCCAGCCTCTGCTGCTTTCCCAGGTGCAGTAGAGGGAGCTGGATCAGGAGTGGAGCAGCCGGGACTCAGACCGGCGGCTTTACCCACTACACCACGGCGCCGGCCCCAAAGAATTAACTTGAAGCTAAAGAACACACAGGTGAATGGCATCCTTTTCAAGTCCTGGTGAGAACCAAGAGGAAGAAGATGAAAGCAAATTGATAAATGGGCCTGAGAATCCACCGGGACGTGACTTCAGCTACATCCTGCCCCAGTTACGACTGCCACACCTTTGCAGGTGGTGGGAGCCAAAAGCTGTAGCAGCCACCAGCTAGGCCCCGTGTCCGGCCTCCTGTAGAACCTCCCACGTGTTCCCTTCCATGCCTGGGAGGGCCCGTAGCAGCCTCTCCTCCTGTGGGCCACGGGGGCGCTGGAAGCACCTTGCCTGGCCCTGCACAGCTAGCCTGTGGGGGGGTCAGCACAGGCCTGTCCCCCGGGGCACCTCTGGAATCAGGGTGCCTTAAATTAACCTCTGGACACTTCTGCACGGCCTCTCGGCCCTCGCTTTGTTCTGCTGTCTTCACTGGAGCCCTCACGGACACCTTGTTAGCCTTCTCTTTCCCTCACTGAAACGCAAGGTGCACCTTGGGAGCAGGCGTCGCCAGCAGCACACCCCCCGGCTGCGGGCCGCCCTGCCCTGGCGGCGGGCGCGTGGCGCGCTCGGCATTAGCTGACAGGCGTCCGCCCGCAGAGCCAGGCGGTTTCACCTGAGACTCGCTCCGTTGCCGTGAACAGGTGCTTGTGCTGTTCGGCAGAGCCGTGAACATCTTCCCCCTCTCCTACCTCCTGAATTTCTTCCGCGATCACAAGATCACCCCGAAGATGATGTTCATCATGTGGCTCAGTGGTAAGCCCCTCCTGACCGCCCCGGGGGCGCCGAGACCTGGAGGAAGGACCCCGTGCACAGAGGGCCCGGAACCATGGGCGCGCCCACTCAGCGGTGCCCCTCCATGGTCGCTCTACAGATGAGGGAGCCTGGCTTCAAAGAGAGAGCAGAGGCCTCGTTGGGGATCGTGTGATCCCGCAGGCGGAGCCAGGGTTTGCCTCCCCGGCCTCCGTTTCCTGGAGGACGGTGCGAGCAGCCTGGGGGAGTCGTGGGCGCCAAGTCAGACAGGTGCAGGTTGGGACAGTTTTTGTCCACATGCCAGTCTGAGTCCTCGGTTCCCTTCTGGCGTGAGGCTCTGGTGGTTTGACTCGCATTACTTTAGCCGCGGTTTTATCCTGTTTCTCTGCTTTTCCCACGATGGGGATGATTTCATAAATCCTTCTGCATCTTTACGTTTATTTTTGAGCAACACAGAGGTGTTGTGTTTTGGTTTGTTTGTTTATTTATTTATTCATTTATTTTGAAAGGCAGAGAGACAGATCTTCTGTCCACTGATTCACTCCCCAAACGTCCCCAATGGCCAGGGCTGGGCCAGGCCAAAGCCAAGAGCCAGGAACTCCATCCAGGCCCCCCAGGTGGTGCAGGGTCCACGCACCGGGCCGTCCTCGGCCGCTTTCCCAGGCGCGTCAGCAGGGAGCTGGGTGGGAAGTGGAGCAGCCGGGGCTCAAATCGGTGCTCACATGCGGAATGCGTGCTTCCCAAGCAGCGGCTTAGCCTGCTGTGCCCCGGCGCCCGCCCTGCCCGCCAGCTCTGCAGGCCTCCCTGTGCACAGCGTTCCCGCGGGGCTGGGCGGGGCCGCTCCTGTCCTCTCGCCAGCAGCGCCTTTGTCACTATCTCAGATGTCCATCTTTTTTTTTTTAAGATTTTATTTATTTATTTGCAAGGCAGAGCCACAGACAGAGAGAGGGAGAGACAGAAAGAGATCCTCCAGCTGCTAGTTCACTCCCCAAATGGCCACAATGGCAGAGGCAGGCCAATCCGAAGCCAGGAGCCAGGAGCCTCTTCCGGGTCTCCCACATGGGTGCAGGGGCCTAAGCACTTGGGCCATCTGCCACTGCTTTCCCAGGCCGTAGCAGAGAGCTGGATCAGAAGTGGAGCAGCTGGGACTTGAACTGATGCCCATATGGGATGCCGGCACTGCAGGCCAGGGCGTTAACCCGCTGTGCCACAGCGCTGGCCCCAGCTGGGGCACTTCTGACTGGGGATTTGCCATCTCCCCACGTGGCCTGCGTCCCCGCAGCCAGAGCTCCGGCAGCCCCGGCTACACCCTGTACTCTTGGGCTCGGTCCTAGGTTCTGTGCTGTCTTCATGCAGAGTCGCTGTCTGCCGTGCGGAGTCGCAGCACCTGCGGGGTTGCCTGGGGCGGCCAGCGGCCCACAGACACCCCCCCCCCCCACGGGCACTGGGCAGTATTGTCTGCCCAGGCTACCCGACCCGACCTGCCCAGCCAGCCTGCAAAGGGGGAGGGGAGAGACCAGGGGCCTGGGCCCCCTCCTCTGCACCCTGCCGCCCTCACTCCCCGGGGCTCCCTGGAGTGAGCGCGCTCAGTGGTCTGCCAGAGAACGTGTGGGCCAGGCCGAGCTCCCCAGGCGACCTGGCCTCTGCCTTCTCCTGTCCGTCCCTGTCCCTGCCCAGGCCTGCGGGGGGCCATCCCCTACGCCCTGAGCCTGCACCTGGACCTGGAGCCCATGGAGAAGCGGCAGCTCGTGGGCACCACCACCATCATCATCGTGCTCTTCACCATCCTGCTGCTGGGCGGCAGCACCATGCCCCTCATCCGCCTCGTGGACATCGAGGACGCCCGGGCGCGCCGCCGCAGCAAGAAGGACGTGAACCTCAGCAAGACGGAGAAGATGGTGAGTGCCGGCCTTGGGGGGGGGGGCGGAGTGAGGGGGGCGGGGCGGGAGAGAGGGAGGGAGAGAGGAGGAGAGGGAGGGAGAGAGGGAGGGAGAGGGACAGAGAGAGAGGGAGAGAGGGACAGAGAGAGAGAGGGACAGAGGAACAGAAGAGAGGGAGAGAGAGAGGGAGAAAGGGACAGAGAGAGGGACAGAGGAACAGAAGAGAGGGAGAGAGGGAGGGAGAGAGGAGGAGAGGGAGGGAGAGAGAGGGAGAGGGACAGAGAGAGAGGGAGGGACAGAGAGAGAGAGGGACAGAGGAACAGAGGAGAGGGAGGGAGAGAGGGAGGGAGAGAGAGAGGGAGAAAGGGACAGAGAGAGGGACAGAGGAACAGAAGAGAGGGAGAGAGGGAAGGAGAGAGGAGGAGAGGGAGGGAGAGAGAGGGAGAGGGACAGAGAGAGAGGGAGGGACAGAGAGAGAGAGGGACAGAGGAACAGAGGAGAGGGAGAGAGAGAGAGAGAGGGAGAGAGAGAGGGAGAGGGACAGAGAGAGAGGGACAGAGGAACAGGGGAGAGGGAGAGAGGTCCTCTGTCCTCGGAGTTCACTCCCCGAGTGCCCACAACAGCCAGAGGTGGGCCAGGCTGAAGCCAGGAGCCAGGAACTCCACCCGGGTCCCCCGACCACATCGGCCGTCTTCACTGCTGCCCCAGGCGTGTCAGCGGGGAGCTGGATCAGACGTGGAGCAGGGGCCAGTGCTGTGGCGTGGCAGGTAAAGCCATTGCCTGAGGTGCCGGCATCCCTATGAGCGCAGGTTCGAGTCCCAGCTGCTCCACTTCCCGTCCAGCTCTCTGCTGTGGCCTGGGAAAGCAGTGAAGGATGGCCCAAGTCCTTGGGCCCCTGCGACCATGCGTGAGACCTGGAAGAAGCTCCTGGCTCCTGGCTTCGGATCGGCGTAGCTCCAGCCATTGTGGCCATTTGGGGAGTGAACCAGCAGATGGAAGACTCTCTCAGACCGCTGAGGTCGCATAGACTCGGTGCGCCCTCTCCGCCCCAGCCCCTCTGCAGGGCTCTCGCGGGAGGACCGGGGGGGGGGGGTCAGCAGTGTCCCCGGGACTTGCCAGCTCTGCACATTCTTGGGCGTCACCCTAGGCCAACTGGGCCAGAAACTGCAGCAGGCCCTGGCGGTTGTCCCCGCCCTCCCCTGCGCACAGTGGGACCGCGGCGACTGGAGCCGCCACACAGAGCGACACGAGGCGGCGCCCTTGTGGATCTGTGGTGGGGAAAGTGCCTAGAACGGCGGTCCCTGTCCTGGCTGCACACCAGGGTCCCAGGAAGAGCTTGGATCAGCCCCAGTGCCCCCAGGCCTGACTTAGTGTCACGAGGCGGGGCCCCAGGCACCCACTTGCTCTGGGGACCTTCCTGCCTCCCTGTGGGCTCCCGGGAGCCCCTTGGGGCCTTGGTCGCCTGCACTGTGCAGTTAGGGGTGGGAACGCTGCTGCTGGTAGGCCTGGGTGGTGCGGGCGCTTCGGTGCCAGCTGACAGCATCCCGGCTGCCTCCCCCGTGCCAGGGCAACACCATCGAGTCGGAGCACTTGTCGGAGCTCACCGAGGAGGAGTACGAAGCCCACTACGTGAGGCGGCAGGACCTCAAGGGCTTCATGTGGCTGGACGCCAAGTACCTGAACCCCTTCTTCACCCGCAGGCTGACGCAGGAGGTCAGCGGGGCCCTTGCCTCCTTCCCCCAGGCTGCGGGCGGGGCGGGGGGCGGGGCATGGAGCTCAGCGCCTGCTGTTTGACCTCCAGTGCCGCCTGTGCAGCTGGTTGATGCCAGATGCGCTCCCGCACTTTGGTGTCCCCGGGTGATCAGCTCAGGACGCCAGTTGGCTGCGGAGTCTGGAGGCTGGAGTCTGGAGGCTGTAGGCTGGGTCCCCGGGTGGTCACAGCCGTGGCGCCAGGCAGCACACGGAGGCCTTCCGTGACGTCCGTGGGCGGGTCTCCTCTGCTCTCCAGCGTCCGCACCTCCAGGGGGAGGCCGAGGCCACACAGGCAGCAGTGCCAGGCAGAGCTGGGAGCGGAGGCCACGGTTTTACCTTCAAGCCCCCTCAGTGCCGCCTGCACTTGGTGGCTTTCGGTCTGGAGCACCTGTGGCCACCCCCCGCCCCTCCCCCCACCCCGAGGTGCAGCTCCGTCTGCCGTGACCGCGCCCACTAAGGAAGGCCTGGCCGTGTCTCCCGCCCCAGGACCTGCACCACGGGCGCATCCAGATGAAGACCCTGACCAACAAGTGGTATGAGGAGGTGCGCCAGGGCCCCTCGGGCTCCGAGGACGACGAGCAGGAGCTGCTGTGACGGCGCCCAGGCTGCGGCAGGGCCAGGCCAGCCCGGGCAGTCGCTGCCCGCAGACGCCCGGCACGGCCTTCGGAGGCGCGTGCGTCGGCAGCCTCGCCGGGATAGAAGGCAGCGGGAGAAGTTGAACTTGGAACTTTCCAGGCCTTTGGAGCCAACTGGCCTCTTGGGAAACGTGTGTCCTCTCCCCACTGAGCCAGGCCAAGTGGCCACGCGTGCATCGCCACAGCAGCCAGGGGAGCAGGCACCTGCCCGCGGGAGGAAGCGGCCCACTGAGCGCCGGCCCGGACCGCTCGGGAGCGAGGGAGTGCGAGTTTGGGTCCGCGCCCCTCCACGGCCCCCACCTCGGCCCCGCCCCAGGCCGCAGCCCCTGCCCCTCTGGAATGGGCGTCGCCCCGGGGCCAGGGTCAGCTGCCGTTTGCCTTGCGTCTTCAAGGTGCCGGGGCCTCTGGCTGGGCCCGGAACCCCGGGCCGCCTCGTGTGCTCCCTGGGCGGCCGCTCCTGCCCTGCACAGGGAGTGCTCCTCAGGTGCCCACCCCGCCGTGGAAGCAGGGTGGGGGCGGCCTTTCCGCGGGGCCACCATGCCCTCGAGGGAGAAGCGAGGTTACAGGCTGAGCCTGCAGCCAGGGCTGTGCTGAACAAAGCAGCGAGGGCCTGGGTGCCTTCCACCCGCTGGTGCCACTCACCACTGGGCCCCCGCCATCCTGGTCCTGTTTGTCCCCACGCAGGAATCCTGGGGTCTGCAGCGTAGCACACGCGCCCCGGTAGCCTCCATGGCCATCGCGGGCCGGGAGCTGCCAGCCGTGTCCTGGTGACATGCGGGGGCCGCCCGCTCCCCTGCCGCTCCGCCCTTCCCCACGCCGCTCCGCTTTGCCCTCCGTGGGCCCTGGCAGCCTCCACTTGTGGCCCTGGCTCCTGCGGGTGGTCTCCTCCATCAGGTGCACATCCTTGGTTCTCCCTAGAGTCCCCGGGTGGAGCAGGTGTGGTGGCATCTCCGCCCCCCCCTCAGGGGCGTGGCTCTGGGTGGTAGGGAGGAGTCACCTCAGGACTCGGGGCTTCAGGCCCCAGCCCTCAGCCTGCCTTGCCGCTTCCACGCATGAGAAGTGAACTTGCACTTGGCAGCACTCAACAGTGACCCGTCTGCTCTCCGCACCCGCAAGCCTTTGCCTGCAGGATGCTGGCCTCAGGGCGCGGGGACCGCAGGGCGCGCTCAGCCCAGCTCGGAGCTCCTGAGCCAGAGCCCGACGGCGGATGGGAGCTGCTGTGCAAACCCCGCGGCTTGCCGGGATTTCTCTCCTCTTTCAAGCCTTCACTCCACAGACTGAGCGATGAAAAGTGACCTTCTCAGTTCAGACGGCCCCTCGTCACTGCTCAGGGCTCGGGCGCCCTGCCTGGGAGGTGCCAAGGCCGCCGGGATCTCCCGTGAGCCGGCTCCGCCCCCTGCTGGCCGAGTGTGGGCTTAGCCCTGGGAGTCGGCCCTCAGCCATCTCGCTGGCCTTTAACCAGCAAAAGGCCGAGGAGGTGCCCTTCTGGTGGAATGTTCCCAACAGCTGCTCCTGGTGGAGTTGATTTAAGATGGCTGCCTGGGGAGCCCAGCTCGCTGCTGTCCACTTTTGAGCACACCCCGCCCTCCCACGTGGGGGAGAGTGAGTGCGAGGAGGCAGGAAGACGGCCGGCCCGTGAGGCCCCCCCCTTAGGTCTAGGCCACGGCCAGGAGCACGCAGCGCAGCAGGGGGCTTCAAGCCAGGTGCAGGCTGTGGCGGCAGTGCCTTGGGGGTGCCGGCCCTTCAGCCGTGCACCGGGATGTGCCACCCAGGCCTGCGACTAAGACCCCTCTAGACTCACTCGCGTGCCCTCCGTGGCTGGAGCAGCCTGGGGGATGGGGTACAGGCAGGGAGGGGCCGGGCTCAGTGGCTCAGCCCTGTCTCTGGTGCTCTGACCTCAAGCAGGGGAGAGCCTGGGCTGGTGTCGCCCGCAGGTGTGCGTGCAGGCGCTGCTGCTAGGTGGGCCAGGGCGGCCCCTCTGGGAGCACCTGTGGCGGGCGCCCGGGGCTGCCGCGGCTCTGGCTCTGGCTGAGACGAGCTGCGGCAGCTGCAGTGGGGGTGGGGGGGCTCCCGGCAGTCCTGTGCCACCCAGGAGGGCTTTAAGAGCAGCCCCCCAGTGCCCTGTGTCTCCCCGATGAGGGGCTGGGGACCAAGTGGGAAGCAGCCCCAGAGCAGCCAGGTGTTTCAGAACTTGCTCCAGCGTGGGGGGCCCGCGTCCTCAGGAGCGGGGCTTCTCCGGGCTCCGCGCGAGCTTTCTCAGGGCGGAGGGGTGCGAGGGCAGGATCTGCAAGCCCCAGGCCAGGAGGAGCCACGTGCCAGCTGGGCGGGGCGGGGGGGGGCGGCAGAGGCGCGGCCGGAGGCTCCTGCTGCGCTGTGGCCCGCGGCCGCTCCGCCTGCGCCTCCTGCCTCCTGCGAAGCTTGATTTGTTGATCGGAATCGTGCATTCGTTTTCTGTGTAAAACCGGCGTTTTTAAGGGCTGGCTTTTGGCTTAAGGACTGTTAAGGGGGGTGGGCTTGCTGTTAAGGCCCCGGCGAGCTTGAGGGGCGCTTGTGGGGCCGCATGAGCCCGAGCTGTACTTGCTGCTCTTCCTGATGGGCTCTGGGTTGGGCAGGGCCCAGAGGTGGACGCTACCTCGTCAGTCACGCCACTGGATCCTCGTTTAGAAATAAAGGTGGAAGCCGCTGGACGGGAGCCGGCTCCTGAGTTCTGTTCACAGGGCTTTGCGGTGGTGTGGGCTGTGCCCTCCAGGCCCCGCCCCAGCCCAGCGTCCAGTAGCTGGGAAGCGCAGTGGTCAGGGGCGTGGGCTCTGGGTCTGGTTCCTGCCTTTGGTTCTCAGTGAGGAGCAGGTGAGGCCGAGGGAGGAGCTGGGCTGAGCCCCAGCAGGGCCATGGCTTTTCCCAATGGGTGCTAGGAGCCTGTCTCCCACTGGTTCTGTTCCAGCTGAGCCCTGCAGGGCTGTGGCCATGGTGACACAGGGAGCTGGTCCCGTTCACCCCCACCTGCAGGAGCGGGGGGTGGGGGGCGTGTGTGCGCAGGCGCCAGGGCCTCCCGCACTGACAGCACCAAGTGCGTGCGGCGCAGGCCAACCAGGCAGGGGACCTGCCCTCCTCCTTCCAGCCCTGGGACTCCCTCCCGCCCCTGTCGCCGGCAGAGGAGTGGGTGATGACGACACCTGGCCTGGGCTGGCCCAGCGCCCGTGGCCACAGGCGTGGAACCAGCTGGGGACGCCCACTCGGAACAGAGCCTGCGTCTGGGGGTGGATTTCTCTCCCATGATAAGACCGCGGGGCGAGCAGTGACTGCGGGTGGCCGCAGTGCCGAGGGCCCCCGGGTGACGGGGACGGCAGCCACGGACAGTGGGATCGCCCCAGTTGCCCGAGGGCGGGGGCACCAGATTCCTGGCAGGGAACTGGGCGTTTGCCACTCGCATCTGGCTCCTAGGAGAAGCTCCAGGGAGGAGGGCGCGAGCCTGGGGAGAAGCGTCCTCAGAGGCCAGGGAGCTGGGGAAGGAGGCAACGGCCGCTACCAAGTCGAGGCCCTGGATCCCCACCCCGTCTGCAGGGGGTGGGGGGGGCAGCTCGACCTCGCCTGGTGCAGAGGGCAGGCAGGGAGGGCAGGCGTCACGGCCAGTGCCTGGGGGGCGCCTGGCAAACCCGGAGGCACTGGGGTTGGGGCTGGGCCCCGGGACAGCTAGGCAGCTGCCGGCTGACACCCCGACGTGGAAGGAGACAGGTCGCTGCTCCTGGGCCCCAAAGTGTGGTTGATTTCGTGGCAGAGACAGACGGAAGCTGCCATCTGCCAGCCGAGGCCCGCGGTGACCGCACGTGGAGGTGGAGATGGAGGCGGGAACTCGGCCCCCCGGGGCAGCCATCTTGGCGCCATGAGTGCCGATGCAGGCGCCCCTCTCGCCATGGGGGCGGCGGGCGTGAAGGCCGCCGGAAGACTTAAGGACATGGATACCAGGATGCTTTGGGCAGCGTCTCGTCAGCTTAGCGACATCAACACTTTACCCTCTCGGAATGACAAGCAGACATGTTAGCGCCTGCTTCATAAAACACACACAGCCCCGCCCCCAGTGGCCACCCAGCCCACTCATCTCCAGCGCGGCGGCCCTGCGGCCCGTCCGCCTCGCGGGTCGGCAGGTTCCCAGTCCAGCACTGGCCTGAGGCCGGGCCCTCCTTGCAGATTTCCAGAGCTGCTGTCAGGGAGGAAAGCGCCCTCTGGCCGCTCAGGCCTGTGCTCCCTTACCTGAGGAAGTAATGCCTGGACCCCTGCAGCCACTCTGAGCCCAGGAGGAAGTGGAGGCCAGCGTGCAGAGGGCAGCAGGACAGCAAGACAAGGCCTGGAGCTTGTACTAACGCGGCCGGGCCAGTGAACCCGCGATACAGGCACTGGCCTTCCGGGACCCTCGGCGTGTGAGACAGGACACGTCCTGGCTCTGCTCTGCGGGCTGGGTCTTATGCCGCAACTACAGCTCCACGCGGTGAAAGACAGCCTCGCAGCACCCGCCTCCACAGCGTGAGTGCGTGGGGCTGGCACTGTGGGCAGCAGGCTAAGCCCCCGCCTGCAGTGCCGGCATCCCTGCGGGCGCCGGTTCAAGTCCCGGCTGCTCCACTTCCGACTCCGCTCCCTACCAGTGCGCGTGGGAAGGCAGCGGAGGACGGCCCCGGTGCTTGGGCCCCTGCACCTGTGTGGGAGACCCCGATGAAGCCCCCGGCTCCTGGCCTCGACCTGACCGAGCCCCAGCCATTGTGGCATTTGGGGAGTGAAGCAGCGGTGGAAGAGTTCTGTCGCTCCTCTTTCAAATAAATATTTAAAAAAAAAATGAAATCAGCGGTATGTGTATATGTAGGACAAGATCTGCAAGGCCAGATGCCAAGTTTTGGCTTCGGCTCCGAGGGGCAGGGTTCTAGGTGACTTTTACAGCCTCGCCGCTGGGCCCGGCGCTGTGGCGCACACAGCAGGTACAGCCGCTGCCTGCGACGCCGGCGTCCATCAGGGCACCTGTGAGTCCCGGCTGCTCCCCTTCCGACCCAGCTCCCTCCTGATGTGCCTGGGAAGGCAGTGGAAGCCGACCACCCACACGGGTGAAGCTCCTGGCCCAACGACAGCATCCCGCAGGCATAAGAAACAAACAAAAAAACACTTGCTGTTTGCATGGATTTTCTTTTCCTTTTAAAAATGATGTACTTGTTTGAAAGGCAGAGCAATAGAGATCTTCCATCCACTGGTTTAATCCCCAAACATCTGCAACAGCCAGGGCTACACCGGACCAAAGCCAGGAGCCCACAACTCCACGCAGGTCTCCCACTTAGGGAGCAGGGGCCCCAAACCCGGCCACCTTCCGCCACCTTCCCAGGCACGTCAGCGGGGACCTGGACGGGGCAGGGCAGCTGGGGCTCAGAACAGGACTGCCGTGCGGGTGCCAGCGTCGCAAACGGCTGCAGTGCCACGGCCCCCACGGAGCCACGGCACCACAACACCCACGGTGCCACTGCCCCCATGGAGCCACGGCCCCCACGGAGCCACAGCACCAAGACTAGAGCGATGCGTGCCCGGAGCAGCCTGGTGCCCGCGGAGGGCACTCGGAGCACCGTGGAACGGCGCTGGCGGCGGGCCGTGGCAGCCCTGCCCCGTGTCCCTCCTCTGCCAGGCCCGTGCCAGTCCTACACCTGCCTGCTCCTGCCTCTGTGGTGCCCCTCGGGACAATGAGGATTCTTTTTACATTTTGAAATCTTGGAAAAATCACAGCAGTATTTCCTGCCGTGGAATGAGAGGAAAGTCAAATCTGTGCCGAGAGAGATCCGCACTGTCAGTGCGGCGGTCAGACGGACTCTCGCTGCTGAGGGACCCGCCTGGCCCCCGGGAAGCCCAGCGGCGTCGGTGCTCTGGACATCGGGGGGGGGGGGGGGCACGCTCCGCCCACCCTGCCCCAGGGGACGCCGGCAAGTACCACACTGCAGGCAGGAGAACGTGTGCGCGCCAGAGGATGGATACACTGTGGGAGGGGGATGCGACAGCACACCACCTCCAGCGCCTGCCGCCCAGGTGGGGGATGGCTCGAGGTCCAGGTTCCTGGCTTCCATCTGGCCGAGCCCCGACCGACGCTGCAGTTTGGAGAGTGGACAGCAGACGGACGACTGACCTCGCCCTCTCTCCCTCCCTCCCTGCCGGACCTTTAGCGTTCACAGATCTCAAGACTATCAGTGCTGTAAGCGAAGACTGGAATGGCCTGAACCGCCGCAGCCCCCGCGGGCTGAGCCTGACCCGTCTGTGCTCAAGACAACACCGCAGAAACAACTCGAAACATGCTTCTGTGCCTCGTCCTCCCCGCCCCACGTCACTCCCCCTGGACTCGACCACGCCACCCTCGGGCACCACCGCTGAGCTCCGTGTGCCTGTCTGGCCATCTGGGAGACGGGGATCCTGACAGCACTCAGGGAACGCAGCGCGTCCAGTGTGGAGCGTGGAGCGTCGGGTTCCCGGCCGAGCACCCGCGCGTGCCTCAGAGCTGCCGATGGGTCCCAGCGTTAGAACTGAACGTGGGGCCGGCGCTGCGGCGGGGCGGGGAAAGCTGCCGCCTGCGGTGACCCACACAGGCACTGGTTTGTCCCGGCTGCTGCACTTCCGACCCAGCTCTCTGCTGTGGCCTGGGACAGCAGTAGAAGGTGCCCAAGTGCTTGGGCCCCTGCACCGCGTGGGAGACCTGGAAGAAGCTCCTGGCTCCCGGCTTCGGATCAGCCCAGCTCCGGGCATTGTGGTCACCTGGGGAGTGAACCCGCGGATGGAGGACCTCTCTCTGTAACTCTGCCTTGCAAATAAATCTTAAAAAAAGAACTAAATATGACCTGAGGAAAAGAACAGAAAACCCAAGCGACTGACTTCAAGGCAGCAGGAACAGGAGACAGGAAGCCCGACACTGCACTGACGATGGAAGACGCTTTATTGTTATTTCTGTGATCACCTCTCAACACTTCAACTCTTGGCAGAAATCAAAGGCAAAACATTCGCGCACACTGACCCGCCTGTCACGGAGGAAGACGCGCGGCCCACCGCCCAGGCGCCGAGGAACACGGGGCTCTGCCGGGCCGGCCCGGGGCTGGCGCTGTGTCCGGCGTTCCGTGGCGTCGCGGTTGCCGTGGTGACTAACGCTGGAAGTGCGGCCCGGGAGGCCGGCGTTCTCGGAGTGGGCAGGCTGGCCGGCTGCTCTCGGCAGTCACAACGGTGGCTGAATTCGGCTTATGTACACACTATCATCTGCAGGCCGGCCGTCGGCCAGGTTTATAAAAAAGAGCCTTAGAAGATTTGGAAAAGCTTAAAATCACTCAGCTGAGTTGGAAGAACGTCAGCAAGTTCACAGTGGCCTCAGGACTCAGCCGCATCGCAACTCCGGAGCGGAACGCCGCCTTCTGGAAAAATCCGCATCCGGTACCCCTTCGCGCTGGCTGCATCACAGACACGTATGGCTACAGGTGTCACTAGTCCGCAGGGAAGCAGTTCATGTTCAGAGTCCCGGCCCCTCCTCTCCGGCCCCCACCAGGAGAGCCAGGGGCCCGCGGCTGGCAGGCGCTGGAGGGGCCCTTGGGTTTGGAGGCTCGGAGGCTCAGCTGAGTGCCCGGGGCCACCTGCTGGGCGCGTGCCCACTCTCGCCCACTTGTAGTGCAAAAGGCTCGCAGGTGCTGTCCCAGACGAGTCCCTGGAGACTGGTGGTGCGCGGAGGACTGGGTGGAGGTGGCGGAGCCGCGGAGGAAGTCTGCAGTGCACGCCCGGCGCGGGCCCGGCGACTCCGCAGGGCGAGGGCCTGCAGGCAGACCGGGCCAGGCGGCCGCCCCGGCCCCGAGTGCACACTGGAGGTAGGTGTGTAGAGATCGAGGGAAGACGCGAGCGCTCCACCAGCTTGGGAACCCGCCGCCGCCTCTCCACGCACCCCGGCGTGGGCGGAGGACACAACTCGGAGGACGCAGGAACCCAGGGCATTTTTATAAATAGCTACATAATTAATTTCTTACCCACTTTGAAACACAGCAAGTTGAATATTTATTTAAAAATAAATCTCAAAAATCTCTATTTACAGTACAGTGAGAGGGGCGTGTGCAAACAACAGAAGGGGAGTGTCCCACCGTGCGAAGGCCGCGCTCGCTAACACCGGGCTGACCAAGCTGGGGCGGCAAAGACGCTCGGCTAACACGGACTCGGTTCACCTTTGACACCTGGGGGGCGGGGGGGGGGGGGGGCTGGGGGTCCTTGTGCTTGGGAAGGGGCGGCCAAGGGCTGAGCCGGTGGGGGGAGGCCCAGTGCGGCAGGAGGGCTCATTTCACAAGCCAGCAGGCCTCTGGCTCACCACTCGGGGGCGCTGAGGTGACCCGGAGGGCCCTTCCCAGTCAAGCTGGCTCTGCAGCGGGAGGGGCGGGAGGGCAGGCAAGGCGAGAGTCCCAGAGATAGAAATTCTCTTTAAAGGAGAAAAAAACACAACTGAACGGGGAGCGGAGAGATCAGCAAAAATGAATCTGAACGGAAGTGCCACCCTCCGTCTTGTCAGACGACAGCACAGCCAGCAGTGGAAGGAGCTGAGCCGCGACGGTACTCCCACGCGGGTCCCCCGGCTGCTGGTCAGGCGCGTGTCCTCCCCACCGTGCGGCCGGCAAGGCCAGCGGGGTAGCCCTTGGAGCGGGGGGCGCCAGGCGGGCCTATCTGTACACGAGCTGGGAGAACGGGCTGCACCTGTAGCTCAGCTGGCTGTGGGGCAGGAACCTGTGCGGTTCCCCCTTCCGGCAGCAGGGGTCGTAGTGGTAGGCGCTGAGGCAGGCGTCGCAGGAGACCTTGGAGCACTGCGTGCAGGTGTTGGTGGCGCCGGGCCGGTTGCAGAAGCCACAGCGGGAGGTGGCTGTGCCGGGGGGCTTGGGCTTGGCGTGCGCGTGTGGCAGCCGCTCAAGGCCCTGGGCCTGGCCTGAGCACTTCTCCCGCAGAGAGGCCCCGTGGGCCAGGCTGTCGTGGGCGGGAGCCTTGCCGGGGAAGGGGCCGGGCTTGGAGGCTGAAGGACAGGCGAGCAGGCTGTCACAGCGCTGGCACAGGGTCGAGCTGCAGGAGAGGCCACAGTTCTGGCACTTGGAGAGAGCCGACTCCTTGGCGGGCGGCGTGCGCTTGTGGTAGGCGGGGTGGGCGTCGTTCCTGACCAGCCACACGTCCGGCCGCAGGGCGTCCTGCCTCCGGTACGCGGCCCTGGGTTCCGAGTCCGTGTACAGGTCCACGTCCTCCTGCGCGGAGAAGTAGGTGCCCCGCAGCAGGCCCAGGCCGTTGCCGGGGGACGTGGGAGGCAGGTCGTCCGGGCTGCCGTGGGGCGAGCTGGACATGGTCAGGAGCGAGGGGGACGGGCGGATGATCTCGTCCTTGAGGTCGTCGCCCGAGTCTGCGGCCACGGGCTCCTTGCGCAGGCTCAACGAGGCCCTCAGGGGCGGCTTCCTGCTCTCCCAGTAGCTGTCATAGGCGTCCACCGACCTGGAGGGCTTGGTCACCCGCGGCTTGTAGTAGTCCTTGGCCGCGCGCTCGCTGGCCGACTTCTGGAGCGCCACCCGGGCCATGGAGGCCGTCAGGTGCTCCCTGCCCTCGGCCCGCCGCCGCAGGGCCTCCGAGCAGCCGCGCGCGTCCTCGGCGCTGCTCCTGCGCTCGCTCACCACGTCCAGCTCGGAGTAGCCCTTGTCCTTCACCTGGGAGTGGATTTCCAGCATCTGCTCGCACTCGACCTTGGCCAGAAAGAGCTCAAAGGAGACCATCTTCACCTGGAGGGTCTCCACGAGCTCCCTGAGCCTGTAGGCGGTCCCCAGCTCGGGCACGTAGCCCATGTAGCTCAGGATGGCTCGGATATCCTCCTCCAGCAACGTGGACTTGACGTAGTACACGAAAGGGCCCGTGTAGGTCTGGGGGAGAAAGGGCGTGCGCGAGGTGGGTTTTCTCCCAGACACGCAGCAGAGGCCGGGTCAAAGCAAAGGGCGTCCCAGGCTATGGCAGGCGCGGGAGGAGGTGGGGGAGGGGAGGAGGGGAGAGGGGCCGGGGGCCTCGGCGGCTCCTCGCAGCAGACCCAGGGCTGCCGCCCACTGGGAGCCCGGCGCCTGGGGGGACCTGCCCGCCAGCGGCTTTCTAAGCCCAGGGGACAGTCACTTGCTTTTTCCACGAGGGCCAAAGGTTCTGCTCCATCCGGAAATGGGGTCAGGGCGGCCACCGTGAAGAAGGGGGGTGGGGATCACAGCAGCTCACTGGGCCAACCCGAGAGCCTGCTGTCCCTCCCGGGCGCGCCTACAAGGCTGGTCACGTGAGGCCGAGGGCCGGCGCCGACTCTCCTGGGCCCCCCAGCACAGGCTTCAGGAGCCCCTCCCCACGGCTCCGCCCACCGTGACCATTCAGCTCCAGCCGCCCCAGCTCGCTCGCACACGGGCGAGAGCCCCCTGACAGCGCCTCCTCGGCCGACCTGTGCCCCTCTCTGATCTGTTTCCTGCGCAGCAGCCGGGGCCTTCCCCAGAGTAAACCAGCTCCTGGCGCTACCTTTGCCCCAGCCCACTCCAAACCTGGGCCTCCTGCTCGGGCTACAGGGCCCTGCAAGACCTCACTGCCGCCTGCCTTGCTGGCCTCTGGGCTTATGGAGTGACTACCCTAAAGTCCCCGGGGGCCCCAGGAGGGCGCGAGAGCAGGGGGAGGAGGCGATCGTGGGCAGGCCCCTCCCGGATGAACAGGAAGGAGGAAGACCCTCACCTTGATGCTTCTGAACTCCTTCTTCCACGGGTAGAGGAACAGGTTGACGGCCACCGTCTCCAGCACGCTGAAGGCGCAGTGCAGGGCCCGCAGGCTGGAGCTGAGCGAGCGCAGGGAGCTCTCCACCGCCTCGTAGAACTGGATCAGCCGGAATCGATGGAAGGGATCCACCTTGTGCAGGCTGAGCAGGGTGCAGGCTGCCGCCCGCAGGTGCCCGTCACCGCCAGGCCGCTGCTGGCCGGGGGCGGCGTCCGCCCTGCCCTCGTGGAACTGCACATACTTGCGAAATAAGTCGTCCTTGTACTTCGCATCCATTGAACTGGGCTTCCCCGTCCCTCGAGGGGCTACCTTATCCCCTCCATGGCTTCCAGGTGAGAGGCAGGGGCGTGGCGAGATGCACCGACATGCTGCCCGCTGGCGCTGGCCCGGCAGAGTGCTGCGGAGGGAGGAAGAGAGCCAGGTCACACCTCGGACTGCGCCCCCGCTCCCACCCTGGAAAGCACGCCTGGCCCGGGCCACACGGCCACCACCAGCCCGGGCCCTCGGCACATCCACCCAACACCCAGCACAGGCGAGGCTGTGGTGTGAACAAGGAGAGGCCCGTGGCTTCCTTGAGCTCACAAAGGAAACATTAACATCCCTGCAGGAAACGCTCCAGGTGAGCGTGTGGGGGCGCCTACGCTGCTTTTGTGGGGAGAACAGGGTGGGCAGGAAAGCCCCCTGGGGGAGACGATCCCCCTTGAGGACGAAGGCCTGCCCCGGAGGGGAGCGAGCGGCAGGGCAGAGGCGCAGGAGGGAGGCCTTGGCCACCGCTGCCAGCGTCTCAAGGTTAACCCACTTCGTCTTTAAACCCAAGTCCCTCTTAGCAGGGCCACCAGCCCTCTGCAGCAGTGTGAGAGCTGACACCCGGGCACATTGGGAAGCCTGGTCAAGAGTGGGAGGGGCAGGCGTTACGGCACCGCGGGTTCAAGTCCCAGCTCCTGTAATTCCAATCCAGCTTCCCAGGACTGTGCCTGAGAGGCAGTGGACATGGTCCAAGAACTTGGGCCTGCCACCCCCATGTGACAGCTGGGTGAGCCTCTGCTCCAGGCTCCAGCCCAGCCGTCTTGGCTGCTGGGGGCAGTTGGAGATGGAAGGAGTGAATGGAGGATCTGTCTGTCTCTTCCTCTTTGTCACTCCGCCTTTCAAATAAGTCAATCTTTGGGGGAGGAGCCTGGAGGCAAGCATTCGGTTCGGGTTAAGTCCCCAGTTGGGATAACCCGTGTCCTTGTCAGAGGGCAGGGGCTGAGTCCTGGCTCCACTCCTGATTCCACTTCCTGCTCGTGCACCGGGAGGCGGCAGTACTTGGGTTCCTGCCACCCTCACGGGCAACCTGGCCCGGGCTCCTGGTCCCAGTGCCCAGCCACCGCAGGCACTGGGGAAGCGAGGCAGCAGATGGCGGCTCTTGTGCGCTTGTTCTCTCTGTCCCTGCCTTCAAGCAAACAAACAAACCAAGCAATCCCACGCCAGTCCTCTGCCCCGCGATCCCGCCAGTCCTCTGCCCCGCGATCCCGTCGCATCCCGTCGCGCGCTCCCTCCTGCCTGTGTCCTGCTCCCAGCCCCACCGCGCTGTCTCTGGACTATCCAGATGACGCATGGCTGGCGCACAGAGGCAGCTCCAGTGTCCAGCCTCAGCTCTGAGACGAGGGACCCTTGGCACGGGGATCACTGGGAGGGAGGGCCCAGCCAGCCTGCTCGGGGCTGCAGCCCGCGTTCCAGAGAAGCGCCTCTCTCACTGACAAGAGCCGAAGATCCATGTGCCAGGGAACCTTACAGGTTAGGGGGAAGAAAGAGTCCTACACTCTACCACTTAAAGATCCATGAGGTGGGGGCCGGCGCCATGGCTCATTTGGTTAATCCTCCGCCTGCAGCGCCAGCATCCCATATGGGACCCAGGTTCTAGTCCCGGTTGCTCCACTTCCAGTCCAGCTCTCTGCTGTGGCCCGGGAAGGCAGTGGAAGATGGCCCAAGTGCTTGGGCCCCTGCACCCGGGTAGGAGACCAGGGAGAAGCTCCTGGCTCCTGGCTTCGGATCGGCGCAGTGCCAGCTGTAGCAGCCATTTGGGGAGTGAACCAACGGAAGGAAGACCTTTCTCTCTAACTCTGCCTGTCAAAAAAAAAAAAAAAAGATCCATGAGGTGGGAGCTGGTGTTGTGCAGTAGCAGGAAAAGCTGCCACCTGCAACTTTGGCATTCCCCTAATGGGCGCAAAAAGAAACTTGACCAATGTCATAGAACTCTTTTAAGAGTGGGTGGTCCGGCGCCGCGGCTCACTAGGCTAATCCTCCGCCTTGCGGCGCCGGCACACCGGGTTCTAGTCCCGGTCAGGGCGCCGGATTCTGTCCTGGTTGCCCCTCTTCCAGGCCAGCTCTCTGCTGTGGCCACGGAGTGCAGTGGAGGATGGCCCAAGTGCTTGGGCCCTGCACCCCATGGGAGACCAGGAGAAGTACCTGGCTCCTGCCTTCGGATCAGCGCGGTGCGCCGGCCACAGCACACCGGCCGCGGCGGCCATTGGAGGGTGAACCAACGGCAAAGGAAGACCTTTCTCTCTGTCTCTCTCACTGTCCACTCTGCCTGACAAAAAAAAAAAAAAAGAGTGGGTGGTTTGGCTGACACTGTGGTGTAGCAGGTAAAGCTACCACCTGCAGTGCCGGCATCCCATATGGGCACCGGTTCAAGTCCCAGCTGCCCCACTTCTAATCCAGCTCTCTGCTGTGGCCTGGGAAAGCAATAGAAGATGGCCCAACTGCTTGGGCCCCTGCACCCGTGCGGGAGCCCCAGAAGAAGCTCCTGGCTCCTGGCTTTGGATGATCGGTGCAGCTCCAGCCATTGTGGCCATCTGGGGAGTGAATCAATCTCTCTCTCTCACTGTATGTGTGTAACTGACTTTCAAATAAATATTTTAAAAAAGAAAAATGGATGGTCATTTGATGCAGGGTTAAGCCAGGGCTTAGGATGCCTGCATTCCGTATCCAAGTGCCTGGTTCAAGTCCCAGTTCTTCCGCTTCCAACCCAGCTTCCTGTTAATACACAACCTGGCAGACAGCAAGTGGCGCCTGAAATTTGTGGGCCCTGCCACCCACGTGGGTGACCAGAATACAGTTCCAGACTCCTGGCTTCAGCCTGGCCCAGTCTTAGCTCTTGGGAGCATCTGGGGAGTGAATCAGTGGATGGAAGATTTCTCTCTGCCTTTTTGTCGTTATAGAGAGGGAAAGAGAAAGATCTCCCATCTGCTGGTCCACTCCCCAAATGGCTGCCAACAGCCAAGGCTGTGCCAGGCCGAAGCCAGGAGCCAGGAGCTTCCTCCAGGTCTCCCACGTGGGTGCAGGGGCCCAAGCACGTGGGCCGTCCTCCACTGCTTTCCCAGGTGCGTTAGCAGGGAGCTGGATCGGAAGTGGAGCAGTCGGGACTTGAACCGGCGCCGGCATCGCAGATGGTGCAATAACCCACTGTACCACAGCACCTGCCCCATCTCTGCCTTTTAAATAAAGGGAAAATAAATGTGTATTTTTAAAAACAGAACATTGAAGAGGCAGCGAGCTAAGATCGGAACGCGGGCAGTGCGGCTCCGAAGCCTACGCGGACCCACCACACCTGCTTTCCTGCGGCAGGAAGGGGCCTGCACACAGCGGCGAGGCTGCAGGAGAAGCAGGGCCCTGCTCCCAGGGCCTCACAGCGACATGGGAATCCTGCGGCTCGGTCAAGGAGCCGTGCGAAGCCACTGAGGCGTGCGGGGAAGGGGAGGGGCCGTGGTCACGGTTTGAGAGAGGCCGCCCAGGCTGCTGTCTCCCGCGCACGCCTTCATCTGCCCCCGCACGCCTTCATCTGTCCCCGGGGGCCTCGCTTCCTTTCCCTGAAGAGCTATCGCAGACCTTGACTGGGGGAGACCCAGGGAGTCTGGAGCTGGGGAGACCGTGGAGGAGGCCGTGTCACTGCTTAGCCACTTGTTAGCAGAAGCTGCACAAAGCCCACAACACCGCTGTCACTACAATGTGCTGAGGGCCATCACCAGGGCCAGGGAGGGCAAGGAGGAGAGCAGGCTGCAGGCCGTGGCCAGGCTGCCCAGGTTCGCCTCTCCGGGTCACCTACCGGGAAATGGTGACCTGCCTCCGTGTGGGTTTCTCATCTGACAACAGCGCCCTCGGCCCAGAGCTGGCAGGGGATTTCACACGGGCAGCAGGGAGAGCTCTTCACTCAACAGCGGCTCCCACGGTCCGAAGGCGCCATGCCCGGGGAGGCCGAGCTCCGCCCAGGGTGGACGTGCCTCATCACCTCTCCTGTCCTCCCTTCCTTCCCGGGGCTCCGAGGTCCGGCTGCGACCACCGTGCTCAGCAAGACAGCGTGCATACAGCGCCTGGGGCAGAGGCCCCGCTCCACAAACACGGGCTGGCGGCGGGAGGTGACGGGGCCCAGAGGTAGCAGATCTGCACTCGGGCCGGGAAGTCCTATAGGCCGACAAGCTGGCCTCCATCGCAAGGTCAGAACGTCACCCACGATTGTCCTCAGCTTAGGGAGACCTAGGCTGGGGGGAGGCGGCCCCGGGAGGCACCTCCTGCACCAGCGTCCTGCTGAGGGGATGCAGTGTGCAGGGGAGGCACAGCACGGCCACTCGGGACACATCTCCCCCGACAGGACAGAGGCCCAACACGGCAGCCCCACGCCACCGCTCTCAGCTGCCTTCCCCTCTTCGTCTGGTCCTCATTTACTGCAGGATCTTTGCACAGGACGCATGTTCTCTCTCAGACCCTTCCCTCCACAGCTGGCTCAATCTCGTCATTCAGGCCTCGGCTCGGAGGCCACCCATTCAAGTCACGTCCACCTTCCTACCCCTCACTGTCGCGCTGACACTGCTGCTCCTTGCTCATTACCAGCTTCCTCTCTCGGTCTGCCCCCATTTCCCAGTAAGGTAACATCAGCGTCTGAGCTGTTCACCACGACACCTTAACACAGACCCCGGCACATAGTAGGTGTTTAATAAAACAGGGAAATGAGTGGCAAAGGATACGAACACATGTAACACCGACCCAACAGTTTCTCACTTCACACCACCCAAGAATCCTGGGAGGAGTCGGCGCTGTGGCACAACAGGTTAAGCGGCCGTCTGCAGCGCCGTCATCCCATACGGGCACTGGTTCGTGTCCCGGCCGCTCTGCTTCCAATCCAGCTCCCTGCTAATGTGCATGGGAGAGCAGTAGAAGATGGCCCAAGTGCTTCGGCCCCTGCACCCTCGTGGGAGACCCAGAAGCAGCTCCTGGCTTCAGCCTGGCCCAGCCCCAGACACTGTGGCCATTTGGGGAGTGAACCAGTGGATGAAAGATGGCTGGCGCGCGCGCACTCTCTCTCTCTCTCCTAACCCTTCAAATAAAAAAAAAAAAAAAAAATCTTAAAAAAAAAAAAAAAAAAGAACGCTGGGCGATGAGCTACAGAATCTCGGCTGAGAAGCTGCCGCGGCCCACCGGTTGCAGACAGTGGACCCGAGACATCGAACGCAGCCTTCCGACTCGACACCCCGAGTCTCTCACCACCCACGTTACGCAGCCAGACCAGGGGCTGGACCCAGCGGCAGGACGGTGATGCTGGACAGGGAGGACGGCAGTGAGGGAGACAGAGCCCGACCTCAACGCTGGCCGAAGAGCTTCCCGGCTGGCAGCAAAACACTGCGTTCCCGAAAAAACTTCAAACACGCTGCGACCCAAGAGGTGCTGCTGGGTCCGTGTTACATGGCCAGACTCAGCCACCATTTGTGATGGAGCTAAGGGGAGCGCCCGTCTTGCCTCCGATCCAGGGACCTCGTGTGGTGCGGCTGAGCACGGCTCACACAGAGGGGCGCCGCGCCGGGGGTGCTTCTCAAGGAAGTCAGCCCTGGCTCAGAGGCCGGTTCCCAGCCGGCCACCCCCCCCCAACTCAGCCACCCCTCCCCCGAGCTCAGCCTCCCCCTCCCCCCCGCTCAGTCACCCCCCCCAGGTTCAGCCATCCCCCCAGCCACCCCTCCCCCGAGCTCAGCACCCCCCCCACTCAGCCACCCCTCCCCCGAGCTCAGCCATCGCCCCCCCCAGCTCAGTCATTCCCCCCGCCCGGGCTCAGCCATCCCCCCAGCTCAGCCATCCCCCCAGCTCAGTCATCCCCCCCAGCTCAGCCATCCCCCCCAGCTCAGCCACCCCCCCAGCTCAGCCATCCCCTCTGGGATCAGCCACCCCCCCCCCCAGCTCAGCCATTTGGCTCAGCGGCCGAGGCTCCACAATCCCAGCGCCGTCCACACCCCTGTTTGTCGCTGGCAAATAAGGAGGAACAGGAAGCCACCGCGCAGCTGGGCTCGAGTCCTGCACACGGGACGGGAAAGCCTGCCGAGAAGAATCCTGGGCCAGTCTGGGGGGTGGGGGTGGAGTGGAGACCCGTGAAGGCCACAGGGGATGCAGGACAGCAGGGAGGACGCGCACAACTGCTGAGGCCCTACTGCGTGCTGGGCAGGCCGCTTCCCGCCCCATTCAATCCTCAGGATCCTACCAGGGAGCCGGGGGCGGGGCTGGGTAGCAGGCCCCGCCCCTCACCCCCCCACACACTGACCGTCCAGCTGCTGCCCTTTCCCAGAGGGTCCTGCTCTGTGAAAACCAACCAGAGTCACCAGAGCCCCGAGGCTCCCAGTCCTACAGGGCTGAGACCCGAGCGGCTCTCGGGGCAGGGGTGAAGCGGCTGCTTGGGCGTCCACATCCCATTTCCGGGTGCCGGGTTCAAGTCCCAGCGGCTCCACTTGTGATCCGGCCTCCCGCTCCAGTGTATACAGAAGGCTGCAACACCTGGGTCCCTGACACCACGCGGGAGACGGGACTGAGTGCTGGGCTCCTGGCTGCCACGAGCATCTGGGCTGTGACCCAGCGGATGGAAGCTGGGTCTCTCTGTGTCTCTGTGCCGTTCAAATAAAATGAAAATGTAAAAAAAAAAAAAGTTTTTTAACTCTCCAAAGCGAAGCCGTGAGGCTGCTGCTGCTGGCCGGCTCCCAGCTCGCCCTGCGTCAGGACAGGCAGCCCGAGGTCTAAACATTCCTGTAGTAGCAAAATCCCCATCTTCCCACACAGCGTGGGGCTGGGAGAGCCACAGGTCTCTGTGACGTCAGCTCCAGGCCAAGGGGAGAGCCGGCCAGGCGCTGGGCAGCGGGGAGGCGGTTACATCACCCCGCCCCTGCCTGCTCGGGCACACAGGCTGCCTTGTGGCTGCGCGGAGCCGGCCGCTTTCCTGAGCACAGGGCCAGCGATTTATCCCTCGCACTCTGCAAGAACAGCCACAAAGAACAGGCTCTCTGCAAAACGGTGTGGCTACAGGAGACAGAGCCCAGCGACGGAGCTGTTCGCTTCTCCAGGCAACCGAGATGGGAACGCCAAGCCGTGCCAGTCTGGCGGGGGAGGGGAGAGACGGGGAGGGGGCAGTGCACCATCCGCATCCAGAGCCGGGCGGGGGCCCAGAGCCCCTGGCCCTGGCAGCGCCTCCTGCACCCACAGCCCGGGCCCGAGAACAGCAGGCCAGGGCCCGCCCGCGGCAGCGCACAGGCAGGGAGGCGGCGGCTCTGTCCGTGGCTGCGTTCTGAACACCTCACGGGGAAGCTGGACCTGTTTCCAGCCCCCGAGTGGCACTGACTCCGGGCGGCCAGGCCTCGGCCTGGCTTCCCCTCGCTGCCCCCGCCCGCACAGGCACACGCTATTTTGGTCCCAGCGCTGCCCCAGCGCACGGGTCTACGCGGGACGGGAGCCGAGGCATCCGGCCAAGCCCCTCCACTCCCACCCCTCTCCTGTGCGCTCCTGCCAGCGCCTGGGAAGCGCCAGAGGCGGCCCACCCCCCGCACACAGCAGATTCCCGAGAAATCCACACGGAGGCCTTGCAAACATCCGAAAACAGCGGGCGGCAGCGGCCCCTGCCAGGGGCTCGGGGCTCGGAAGGCAGCGGGCCCCCTCCCGGCCGGGGGCTCCCACCGCCACCGCGGGCCCCGCGGGCTGCAGGAAACACCCCAGGCTCAAGCCCGGGGCCTTGGCGCGGCTCCGTGCGCGCACCGCGGGGCCCGCCGCACGCCAGCGGCCGCGCTGCACCTGCATCCCAGCCCGCGTCGGCCCGCGACGGCCCCGGCAAGCAGGCGCACGCCCACTACGCCCAAGTGACTCGTCCAAGGTCACAGCGCGAGCCCGCCGCCGGGGCCTGAGCTGCAGACCCCCCGCCCCCCGCGGCACAGTCGGGGTGCCTCCTGCCTGGCTAGCGGCCGAGGCCGGGTGTGCCCGCCGAGCGGCCCGAGCGCCCTCGGCCGGCCTCAGACGCAGCCTCCGGGGAAACGCGGATCCTCGGACCGGCTGAGGGTGCCGGGGGCGCCGAAACGGCGGGCCTGCCCGGCGCCCCGGGGCCGCGAGGGAACCCCGTCCCAGGGCGGCCGAGCCGGCGCCCCCTGCGCCCGCGGCCGCCCCCCACTCACCTCAGCACTGCCGCCGGCGACACCCCCGCAGGGACAAACCAGCGGAAGCTGCGGCCGCCGCCGGAGCCCGGCCCGACTGGGCTCTCGCCGCTCCGGCCGGCTGCAGGGGACCAACACCAGTACCCGGGGGCCAGCGGCGACCCGGAAGCACTTGGCCCGGAAGTGACGGCCGTTGGGGGCGGGCCCAAAGGCAGACGGGACCGCGGCTGCGCGCTGGGCCTGGGACGAGGGCTAAGCCCTCAGCCGGCGGAGACTATGAGAGGGCGGCGGGGGAAGGCGCGGGAGGCAGGAGAGCGCACACAGAAGCCGCGGAACTCCGCTCTGGGGCCTAACGGGCCGGAGCCGCGACCCGGAAACGGACGATCCGGAAGTGACGCACGCGAGCCCGCCGCGGGATGGCGGCTGGCTGGGTTGTCATGGAAACCGACCCGGAGCCGGGAGGGGGAGAGGCGCGGGGCTGCTGGTTAGGTCAGCGTCGGCTTCCACTCGCGGGGCCTGCCCGGTGTCGAGGGGCTCGGCGAGCCGCCGCGCACTGCGCCTGAGCGAGCGGAGCCGGTGGTCGATCCCATTTTACAGATGGGAATACCGAGGCTCAGGGAGATGGCAGGAAGCTGGAGGCCAGGCACTACTTACTAGCTACGTGACCTGGAGCAGGCGCTCAACCTGGCTGAGCCGCAGCTCTCCCACCTGTGAAATGGGGTCATAGCAGCACCTGCCTCAAGACCGTCTCCCGTGGGATTCTCGTGACAGCCGAGTTAATGCCTAGGAACCACGTGGTGCACCGGCTGGCACACAGCTAGGACCTGCATACATTTTGATGTGCAGTCTGGCTAAGTCACAGGAAAGGGTCTCTGCCCTCAGCTTCCCTACAGGGGAGACAGGGGCAGGAGGACCACGCCCCCTGCTTTGTGGCCGCACCGGCGGGCCCTGGGTCTCTCCACTGCTCCCCACCGGGGGCTCCCCGTTGTTGGCTCTCCTGTAACCTGCCACCCCCCGGAGACCCCAAGTCCCTACTCGTCGGTGTTCCCGAGAGCTCCCTGGGCGTCTGTGGAGGACCTGCTGCCCACGGGCTCCTGGCAGGGTCCTCTCCCAGCCTCGGTGCCCCGGGCTTTACCGGGGTGGGGGCCCGCGGAGTCAGTGGCCTGGCACGTCCGGACATGGGCAGCCCCCGCGGCCTGAGCGCCACGCTGGGCCTCTGTGCCCTTCGTCCACTCACGTTTAAGCAGCTGCCAAGTGCCAGTGGTCACGGGGCTCCAGCTGAGGAAACTGCCCGCCAGGACCACGCCGGCCGGGCAGCTGAGGCCTCTCCCCTAGGTGGCTGCTGAAGTCCCCCCGGCCCTGTGGTTCCGCGACAGCCGGAAGGGAAAGCGAGCTTCTGTAGGAGGGCTTTCCCGTGGGAAATCCTGGCCGCTGAGCCCCCGGATGTCCGAGGAGGCACCCTCCTCACCCCTCACCCGGCTGGAGACGCGACTCCGCTGGGCGTCTCTCTCAGGCTTCCTTACATAACCGGTAGCAGGTTATGTAACGCCCACGTGACAGTAAGTGGGCACCTCTGCTTCCTGAGAGCCAGCAACTCAGTCTACCTACCTCTTTCTATTTTTTAGTTTTTTTTTAAATCACAAACGTAACGTGATTCCGGCAACACAGGGTGCAGAGGACAGAGGGAAAGAGAGAAGAGACCTCGTGACCTAGCCGCTGGATTTCTCCGAGTCTTCCAGAGAACCCTGCACAAGCACCCGCAGAGGCCTGTCGCACCGCACCTGGTACCCCAGAAACCACAAGCAGAAGCGTTCTGCGTGGGGTCTGGACTCTGGTCCTCACTGGGACACTCGTGTGTCCACCCACGCGAGTGCACAGCCCTGGGACCGGGTGCCCCAGCTCCGAGACTCCGCGGCAAGAGAAGGGGAAGACGTGCTGTGAAATGGAGGCGCAGTCGGCTGCATGCGTGCGTGTGTGCACACGTGTGTGTGCGTGTGTGTGCACGTGTGTGCGTGTGGCCAGTCAACTGGAGATAGGGAGAAGACACAGACATCAGTTTTTCAGCCCCCCCACAATGACACATCCATGGGATGTTCTAGTCCTGTCTTTCGGTGAACTCCAGGAAGACAGGACTGGATCGGTACCAGCACTTGTGTGCCCGAAGGCCTACAGGTGCCGGGTTTGCAGGTCGTTTAAAAGGCCTGACTGGAAGCGGCTGAGCTGCCTGCCCCACATGGGAGTGCCTGGGCGCTATTCCTGCCCTTGGCACAGAGGAGGCAGGGTGATGGCTCCAGGGACTGAGTCCCTGCCACCGTGTGGGACACCTGAATTGCAGTCTCAGCTCCGGGAGTGACCAGCAGGTGAGCGCGCGCGTGCGCTCGCTCTCTCTCCCCCTTTCAAATCAAAGTTTACTGTGAGGCAGACAGACACAGCCCCAACCCCTAAGGAGTGGATCAGAGAGAGAGGCTACTGCCGAAACCGGAGGAGGAGCAGGAAGTCAGACCCCTCATTCGGGACAGGAGGTGGCAGAAGTTGGGAGAGGGGTCCAGAGCTGAGCTCTCAGGGAAGCCAGACAGCCTCAGGGCCCAGGGCTGCGGGAGCTGAGCCGGACAGCCTTGGGGCCCCGGGCTGCGGGAGCTGAGCCTTGAGCTCAGCTTTCTCTGCGGCTGGAGGGAAGAAAGCCTTGGAGGCGAGGACCAGGGGCTGAAAGTGACCGGCGTGCGTGCCCGTCTCGAGGGCCTGCGCGAGGCACTGGTGCCCGGCGCTGCTCGGAACCAGGGCTGGGTAGGGGGGTGGCCCAACACAGTGCCGGGCCCGCGGCAAGCACTCGGTCAGGACTCTGGAGAGAAGGCAGAGGTGGCAGAACCCCTACCATTGTGGGCGCTGGCGGTGCCCAGCTCCCCGCTCGCCGGAGTGCTCAGATCTGCACGCCTTTGAGGAAGGGCCGGACACCTGGACCGCCGCGTCCTCTGTCTCCAAGAGGCCCAGGAGCGCTGGCAGCTCCAGCCACGACCACCCAGGAGGCAAACGCTGCTTCCTAAGACCCAGTCTCCACTGAAAGGGGACGAGGCTGTTGGAGAAGTGGCTGCTTCCAGGGGACGACGGGGAAGCGGAACAGGAGCCCGGGACATTCACCGAGCCGAGCCGGAGAGAAGCAGTTCCCCTAAGAGTGAGGGCCACAGCTGCCCTGATGTGCGGGCTTCGGAATCCGAGTGACAGCAGGGGGGTACAGCACCCTCGTGGGCCACAGAGGAGACCCGAGCTCACCACCCTCGTGGGCCACGGAAGAGACCCGAGCTCGCCACCCTCGTGGGCCACGGAGGAGACCCGAGCTCGCCACCCTCGCGGGCCACGGAGGAGACCCGGGCTCAGCGCCCTCGCGGGCCACGGAGGAGACCCGGGCTCAGCGCCCTCGCGGGCCACGGAGGAGACCCGGCTCAGCGCCCTCGCGGGCCACGGAGGAGACCCGGGCTCAGCGCCCTCGCGGGCCACGGAGGAGACCCGGGCTCAGCGCCCTCGCGGGCCACGGAGGAGACCCGGGCTCAGCGCCCTCGCGGGCCACGGAGGAGACCCGGGCTCAGCGCCCTCGCGGGCCATGGAGGAGACCCGGCTCAGCGCCCTCGCGGGCCACGGAGGAGACCCGGGCTCAACCGATGCCAGGCGGGAAGAACTCGCCCCATCTGCCCGAGGCCTTGGCCCTGCCCGAGGATGAATGAGGAAACCCTAGCAGCTCTCTGTGTGGCCTGGGAGAGCAGAAGAAGACAGCCCAAGGCCTCGGTTGAGCTGATCAGAGACACGGGCGCAGAGGATGCTGGGAAACCACCCCAGTCTCAGGGGCCTTGGGTCTGGATTTGACCCTGGGAGGGGGGGGGGGGCTGGGCGTGCACAGGAAAGAGGACGAAGTAAGAGACGGCACCTGGGAGCCCAGACACGTGCCGTGGTGGAACAGAAGTGGCCGCAGCCAGCGAGGCCTGGGCGGAAGCCCCCGGCACCGTGCGGAGCAGCTGGGCTCTGAAGCCAGAATGCCTGGGCTCAGAGTCTGGTGTGGCTGCTGGCCATCTAGGTAACCCTGGGCAAAGTGATCCCATGGCTCTGGGCCTCGGTTTCTTCGCCTGTGAGGTGGGGCAGAGAAGAGCGGTACCTACCAAAACAGACACCAAGCGACGCAGTCCCGGAGCAGCACTGGTTACCACCGACAGCCCGGCTGCACCGCGCCCTGCTTCACTCACAGCCCCTTGCCCGCTCTCCTGACTGAGCGGGTGTGGCAATGCTGCCCGACCAGCTCTTACTTCTGGGCCTCAGTTTCTCCCCGTGGTCCTCTGGGGGAAAAGCGCGATTTTAACTCTGTCGCCAGTTTATCCTGACCCTGGTAAGGGCGGACTCCAGTCAGAGTGCCTCGCCTCTCGAGGCCTCGGTCTCCCCGCCTGTGAAGTGGGGCCAGCGCTGTGGCGTAGCGGGTGAAGCCGCCGCCTGCAGTACCGGCATCCCATGTGGACACCAGTTCAAGTCCCACCTGCTCCACTTCCGATCCAGCTCTCTGCTATGGCCTGGGAAAGCGGTGGAAGATTGCCCAAGTCCTTGGGCCCCTGCACCTGCATGGGAGACCCGGAAGAAGGTCCTGGCTCCTGGCTTCGGATCAGTGCAGCTCCGGCCGTTGCGGCCAACTGGGAAGTGAACCAGCGGATGGAAGACCTCTCTGTCTCTCTCTCTCTCTCTCCCCCTCTTCTTCTCTGTGAAACCCTGACTATGAAATAAATAAATAAATCTTTTTTTTTAAATTTTTTTTTATTTGAAAGGCAAGGTGACAGGAGGGGAGAGACAGAGAGAGATAGGAATTCTATTTCTGTTCACTCCCCAAATGGCCAGAACGACCCAGGGCTGGGCCAAGCCAAACCCAGGAGATTCCTCTGGGTCTCCCACGTGGGTGCAGGGGCCCAAGGACCTGGGCTGTCCTCCGCTGCTTTCCCAGGCCATAGAAGGGAGCTGGATCGGAAGTGGAGCAGCCGGGACTTGAACCGGCGCCCATATGGGATGCTGGCACTGCGGGCCTTGGCTTTAACCCGCTGCGCCACAGCGCCGGGCCCAATAAATAAATCTTTAAAAAAGAAAAAGAAATGGGACTAAGTAATAGTACCTTCTTCTCATGGGCAGCAGGTTAAGCCGCCGCCAGCAGCACTGGCGTCCCCTATCAGAGTGCCAGTTAGAGCCCCAGCTGCGCTGCTTCCAGTCTAGCTCCCTGCTGGTGCACCTGGGAAGGCAGCAGATGACGGGCCAAGGACTTGGCTCCTGCACCCACACGGGAGACCCAGATGGAATACCAGGCTTCTGGCTTTGGCTGGGCCCAGATCCAGCCATTGTGGCTATTTGGGACTTGACCCAGCAGATGCAAGCTCTCTCTCCCTCCATCTCTCCCTTTCTCTGTCACTCTGCCTTTAAAATAAATAAATAAATATTAAATCTCTTTTTTAATATAGTACCTATATAAGGTTATTTTCCTTTTGTTTTAAAAGATTCATTTTATGTATTTGAAAGGTCTTCTGTCCACTGGTTCACTCCCCAGCTGGCCACGGTGGCCGGGGCAGCGGCTCCCCGCTGTGTCCACGCTGGCCCCCACACAGGTTCTCCTGCAGGTGGGGTGGCTACTGCAGGGAAATCCTCCCCCGGGGCCCAGAAGGCAGCAACACACGCCATAATGAGGGTTGCTGCTGTGGGTCCACGTGAACATGGGGACCGAGGGTTCTTTCTGGCCCCCCGAATTTAGAGTTCCTTCCAACCCCCCGCGTACAGAGGCTGTGAACCCGCAGAACGCACTCGTTAATCTGAAGCTGTCCCTGTCTGCTCCTCCGCCAGCTCCCTTTTCCCCTAAACATACACCCAGCTGCCTGTCGCTTCAAAGTCCTTGGGGCTGAGACGGGAGCCTCCCGAGTCCAAAGGTGACCTGGGTGGCTGAGGCTGTTAGGAGTGGGACCCACCCTGCCCAGCCCAGCCCAGGGACACCCAGCTCACGGGGTGGCTGTGATGGGCTCCATCGAGCTGGGGCCAGTCGGCGGGGGTCACAAGCTCCTGGTGTGCCCCGTGCCGGCCTCTCGGCGCACTGGGCATCAAAGGAGCCCAGTTTGGAAGGAAACCTCTGTGTCCTAGAAGCAAGCCTGCAGGGAAAGCCACGCCCAGGCTGTCTTTGTGATAAAGCAACCTTCCCCGCCAGGCAGGCCGGGCGGACTTGGGACCCACACCTGGGTTCAGATCCGTCTCTCCGTCTGCTGTGGTTACCTGTGGGAGCCTGGTCCTCAGGGCAGCTGCAAGGGGTTGTGGGTGGCTCCAGTGGGAGGCGGTTACTGGCCCCACCCCATGCTCTGGCTTCCGCTGCCACCTGTGTCACCTGCCATTGTGATGCCACCTGCCAGGTGCCCTGGGGCTAAAGAAGCCTCTGTTTATGAAGCATGCCCAGCCTGGTACTTCCTGGTAGCAATGGGAAACAGACGCCGCCACTGTCCACCTGTGTGCCCGTGGACAAGCTGCCTCACCTCTCTGGGCCTGGATTCTCTTCCCAGTACAGTGGCATTAACGGTACCCCTGAGGAGGGTTGAGACACCCACCCGCTAATGCACCGGCCACGTGTTGGGTGAGGGTGCGAGACAAGCTGGCTCTGAGTATCCACTCCGCGGCACCGGGCCTGCTGGGCTGGGCATCCAGCCAGCCTTGGCCCCGGGACACGCGGTCACACCTGTGCTGGTGCGTCCTGGGCGCTACTCAAGCAGGAGGATTTTATAACATCCGGAGTAGACCAAGAACGCCCACAACGCAACAACAGAAAGACAGCCCAACGGAAAAGTGGCCGTAGGACCTGAACAACACCTGGCCCACGGAGATCTCCAAGTGGCCGATGAGCTGAAAACGCTCAGAGCCGGATCCTTAGGAAAATGCAATCAAACCCACCGTGAGATACCACTTCCTGCCCTGCACGGTGGCTCCAGTGGAATTTTTTTAAAAGATTTATTTATTTATTTTTTGACAGGCAAAGTGGACAGTGAGAGAGAGAAACAGAGAGAAAGGTTTTCCTTTGCCGTTGGTTCACCCTCCAATGGCCGCTGCGGCCGGCGCACCGCGCTGATCTGATGCCAGGAGCCAGGTACTTATCCTGGTCTCCCATGGGGTGCAGGGCCCAAGTACTTGGGCCATCCTCCACTGCACTCCCTGGCCACAGCAGAGGGCTGGCCTGGAAGAGGGACAACTGGAACAGAATCTGGTGCCCTGACCGGGACTAGAACCCGGTGTGCCGGCGCCACAAGGCAGAGGATTAGCTTATTGAGCCGCGGCGCCAGCCGTAAGAGTTATTTTATTGCGGCCGGTGCTGTGGCATAGCAGGTGATGGGGCCAGCATCCCATATGGCTGCCGGTTCTAGTCCTGGCTGCTCCTCTTCCCATCCAAGCCCCCTGCTATGGCTTGGGAAAGCAGTAGAAGATGGCTAAGTGCTTGGGCCCCTGTACCATGTGGGAGACCCAGAAGAAGCTCCTGGCTCCTGGCTTCGGATCGGCACAGCTCCAGCCATTGCAGCCATTTGGGGAGTGAACCAGCAAGTGGAAGACCTCTCCCTCTCACTGTCTATAACTATTGCCTTTCAAATAAATAAATACATCTTTAATAAAAATTAAAAGAGAGGGAGAGACCGTAAGGAGAGAGATCTTCCATCTGCTGGCTCACTCCCCAAATGGTCACAACTGGGGCTGGGTAGGCTGAAGCCAGGAGCCTAGAACTCCATTTGGGTATCCCATACGGGTGGCAGGGACCCAAGCACCCAACCACTTGGGCCATCTGCTGCTGCCTTCCCAGGCACATTAGGATCAAAAGTGGAACAGGGACGCCGTCATCAGACTGCAGCTCAGCCCACTGCACCACAACATTTCACCCCAGTGAAATTTTTTCATAAAATAAGGGGGCCAGCACTGTGGCATAGTGGGTAAAGCCACCGCCTGCAGGACTGGCATCCCATATGGGTGCCAGTTCAAGTCCTGGCTGCTCCTCTTCTGATCCAGCTCTCCGCTACAGCCTGGGAAAGCAATGGAAGATGGCCCGAGTCCTTGGGCTCCTACAGCCGTGTGGGAGACCTGGAAGAAGCTCCTGGCTCCTGGCTTTGGGTCAGCCCAGCTCCAGCTGTTGTGGCCACTTGGAGAGTGAACCAGTGGATGGAAGACTTCTCTGTCTCTCCCTCTCTCTGTCTGCAAGTCTGCCTCTCAAGTAAATAAGTAGATATTTAAAAACAATAAATAAAGAAAATAACAGCTGTTAGCCGGGACAGGAGAGCCGGGAACCCTGCCCCTTGCTGGAGGGGACACGAGCATCCCCGCAGCTGTGAAGGACAGCTCGGTGACTCCTCTAGAAGTGAGAAACGACGTGACCCCGAGCCGCAGCAGGTCGCTGCCGAAGGACAGACCTAGCAGAACCGAGGACGGAATGCGGAACAGACGCCGTACACCAGAGTTCACGGTGGCTCGCTCCAGCCGGGAGAAGCTCCTGGCTCCGGGCTTCGGATTGGCACAGCTCCAGCTGTTGTGGCCAACTGGGGGGTGAACCAGGGGATGGAGGACCTCCTCTCTCTCTCTCTCTCTCTCTCTCTGCCTCTCCTCTCTCTGTGTAACTCTGACTTTCAAATAAAAGAAGTAAATCTTAAAAAAAAATAAAAAAACAGTGTGTATTCTAAAAAAAAAAAAAGACCGTATTGAAACAACTGGCAAAATTCAGATAACGTCTGCAGATTAGGTCGTGGAATGACATCACTATGAATGACATCACTATGGAATGACATCACTATGAATGACATCACTATGGGATGACATCACTATGGGATGACATCACTGTTAGATAAGGCCTGCAGATTAGGTCACGGAATGACATCATATTAGCTTCTCTGTTGAATATTGTACTGTAGTTTTATAAGACAATGGCCCTGTTCTTGGGAAATACACACTGAACTACCACGATTTCAAATGTCTACAAACCACTGAATTGTCAGGAAAAAGGCATACGCACGAAGGCATACGCAATCCGCGTAAACAGATGCGCACACAAAGAAAAAGCTCCCTCTCCCTGTCTCCCTCAAGACAGAGAAAGGAGAAAGGAGACAGAGGAGACGAGAGTTAGGGGCTCGGGGAGAACGAAGCTCTGGGGGTTCTTTCTTCTTACAATTTTTTTTTTAAGATTTTATTTATTTACTTGAGAGGCACAGTTACAGAGAGAGAGAGAGAGAGAGAGAGAGAGAGAGGTCTTCCATCCTCTGGTTTACTCCCCAAATGACCTCAACAGCCAGAGCTGGGCCGATCTGAAGCCAGGAGCCAGGAGCTTCTTCCAGGTCTCCCACGTGGGTGCAGGGGCCCAAGGACTTGGGCCATCTTCCACTGCTTTCCCAGGCCACAGCAGAGAGCAGGATAGCAAGAGGGGCAGCCGGGACTCGAACGGCGCCCACATGGGACGCTGGCACTGCAGGCGGCAGCGGCTTTCCCTGCTAGCCACAGCGCCGGCCCCCACACAATGGACTTGTAAAATTCTCATCCACAGCTGAAGAGCTGCATCTTTGGATCCTGTGCACTGTGGGTGTTTTTCCATTTTTTTTTAAATCATTATCTGCTTTATTTATTGGAAAGAGAGACAGAGATCTCCCATGCACTAGTTCACTTCCCAAATGCCTACAATGGCCCCGACTGGGCCAGGTCGGAGCGAGCAGTCAGAGCACCGTGGAGGTCTCCCGTGGGTGGCAGGAACCTTAGAACGTGGGCCGTCACCTGCTGCCTCCCAGGGTGACCATCAGCAGGAAGCTGGAAAGGGAGCAGAGCCCAGGCCCTGCGACATGGGCTGCAATGTCCCAGGCAGGGTCCTATCCGCAAGGTCAAACACCTGCCCCTGGAGGTGGCGTCCCCTGCGTTCGTCCGGTTGCGTTGGAGTCATTCCCTGCCCTGTCTCCCAGCAGTGTGCTGAGCACACAGGAGTTCTGGCTGCGGTGACTACTCCTGCGCCAGCGTCTCCCTGTCAAAGCTCCTCGCAAGCACAGACCGCGGCCAGGAGCCAGACGGGGCAGGGCTGGCCAGCTGAGAGAGTGTGGTGCTCGCGTGCCCTCTAGTGGTGCAGGGGGGAATCCTCCCGGTCCTCTTCCAGTTTGGCAACCCACACAGGGGCAGACATCAAGATGGAATCATTGCCCATTATAAATGGAGAGGCACGTGATGACGTAAACCGTGCCCCACCTAGATATGGAAAGCGACAAGTTTACTTGTGACCCGAGGCTGCGACAGGGCTCCGCGGCCTGCCAGTGATGCAATCATCTCTAAGCATCTCCATGCATCATGGCTTAATATTTATTCAGAAAAAACCATAACACATGGACTTGGTAGAAAAGTTTGAACAACACAAGAGGGAACAGAACGGCAAAGGATGCCTTCCTGTGGGCCCAGAAACTAAGCACCAGGCCCCCAGTTCCCCTCCTAGTGGGGGCTTCCAGCTCCAAATTCCCAGAACAGTTCCCGGAGAAACGGACTCACGCTGGGTTTTCTGGGACTTTCCCAGCCTCCTGGGAAACCCCTCCCTTCCGGGCAAGCCTGGCAGTGGGCGATCCTACTTCCAGAAGGAGGCATCTTCGTGCTTCTTGCCATGGGAGTCTGCAAGGGGGCTGCCCCCCGCCCCCGACGCCGGCCAGGGAGGCAGTCTGCAGTCTCCCAGCAGAGGGGGTCGGGACACGTGGCGTCATCGCGGGAGTGACAGCCACCGCCTGTGCCACGTTCTGTGGCTTGGCAACCAGTCACGGGCCCAGCTCCCCCCGGAGGGGGAGGAAATATTCCAGTGCGCAATACTGAAGGATCTGGGGGCCGGCGTCGCGCTGCCGCAGGTTAAGCCTCCGCCTGCAACTCTGCCATCCCATACGAGCGCCGCTGTGAGTCCCAGCAGCTCCACTTCCGAGCCAGCTCCCTGTATGGCCCACTGCAAGTTAACAACACCGGGGCTGGTGCCGTGGCGTAGTAGGCTAAGCCTCTGCCTGCGGCGCCAGCATCCCATATGGGCGCCGGTTCGTGTCCCGGCTGCTCCTCTGCTGATCCAGCTCTCTGCTGTGGCCTGGGAAAGCAGGGGAAGATGCCCAAGTGCGTGGGCCCTGCACCCGCGTGGGAGACCCAGATAGAGTTCTCGGCTCCTGGCTTTGGTCTAGCCCAGCCCTGGCCTTTGCAGCCACTTGGGGAATAAACTAATACATGGAAGATCTCTCTGTCTTTACCTCTCTTTCTCTCTAATCCTTTCAAATAAATAAACAAGTCTTTAAAAAAAAAAAAGCATTCAAGGAACTGGACAGAGTGCGGAGTCGGCCCGCCCAGGGGTTGGGCCGCAGACACTCCCACCCTGTTTGCGCACAAGGGCTTCTCCGCTTGTTTGGGGGTACGGGTATTGCTGCTCTTCCCCACTCTTCTCCCAGAGAGCTCCTACTCACCCGCATCACTTCAGCCTAACGCCACTTCCTTAGGGAAGCCCTCCCTGACCACCCAGAGCAGATCTCCCTGAATTTCTCCTTAGGGCTGAATAATTTAAAAAATTATTTATTAAGCCTGCATTGTGGCATAGCAGGTTAAGCTGCTGCCTGCAACGCCAGCATCCCATCTGGGTGTTGGTTCCGGCTGCTCCAAGTCCCAGCTGCTCCATATCCCAGCTGCTCCAAGTCCAGGTGCTCCATATCCCAGCTGCTCCAAGTCCCAGCTGCTCCATATCCCAGCTGCTCCAAGTCCCAGCTGCTCCATATCCAAGCTGCTCCAAGTCCCAGCTGCTCCATATCCCAGCTACTCCTTGCTAATGCATCTGGGAAAGCAGAGGAAGATGGCCCGAATTCTTGGGCCCCTGCACCCACCCAGGAGACCCAGAAGTAGCTCTTGGCTTCAGTCTGTCTGACCCAGTCCTGGCCATTGCGGCCATTTGGGAAGTGAACCAGCAGACTGACAATCTCAGTCTCTCTGTCTCTCTGTCTCTCTCTGTGTCTCTCCCTCTCTCTGTAACTCTGCCTTTCAAATAAATAAACCTTCTGAACAGTGTTTATTATGTGATGGGTAAAGAGAGAGAGAGGGAGGAAGGCGGGGATCTTCCATGCACTGGCTCATTTCCAAATGCCCACAATGGCCAGGACTGGGCCAGGCAAGGCCAGGAGCCTGGACACCGTGTCCCAGGGTGCGCATCAGCAAGACTGAAGTCAGGAACAGGACGGACTCGAGCCCAGGCACCCAAGAGGCGGGCTAGCGCACTGCCACGCCCACCTGCAAGGGATTTAAAGGCCTGATCCTTCGCCTGTTCCATCTCTCTCTCGCGCTACGCCGGGGCGAGCCGTTAGGACTAGGACATTCGGGGCAGCTGCGTACGCGGAGGAAACATCAGGGTGCGGGCCACGAAGCGGCCCAGCCTCAGACATGACGATGTTTCCCCCAGGCCGGTCCTCACACCGAGGCGACCTACAGCGACACACGACCTACAGCGACACACGACCTACAGCGACACACGACCTACAGCGACACACGCACGGGAGACAAAAGCAGCAAGTCCTGCAGGAAGGGGGAGCCGCTCTCCAGCTCACCCCGCCCCCACGTTCAACTGCGCATGGTCAACAAGACAGCGCAAAGCGCACACACAGGAAAGTATGGCCCCTGCAAGTTAACAACACCGGGGCTGCTGCCGTGGCGTAGTAGGCTAAGCCTCGGCCTGCGGCGCCAGCATCCCATATGGGCGCCGGTTCGCGTCCCGGCTGCTCCTCTTCTGATGCAGCTCTCTGCTGTGGCCTGGGGAAGATGCCCAAGTCCTTGGGCCCCTGCACCCACGTGGGAGACCCAGAGGAAGCTCCTGGCTCCTGGCTTCAGCTTGGCCCAGCCCCAGCCGTTGTGGCCATTTGGGAAGTGAACCAGTGGATGGAAGATCAATCTCTCTCTCTCTCTCTCTCTCTGTAACTCTGCCTTTCAAATAAACAAATAAATCTTTTTTTTTTTTTTAAATGAAGGCCAGCACTGTGGCGGAGCACATAAAGCCACCGCCTGCAGTGCTGGCATCCCATATGGCCACCAGTTTGAGTCCCAGCTGCTCCACTTCCAATCCAGCTCTCTGCTGTGGCCCGGGAAAGCAGCAGAAGATGGCCCAAGTGGTTGGGCCCTGCACCTGCATGGGAGACCTGGAGGAAGCTCCTGGCTCCTGGCTCCTGGCTTCAGATCAGCTCAGCTCCAGCCGTCGCAGCCAACTGGGGAGTGAACCAGCGGATGGAAGACCTCTCTCTCTCTCTCACTGTGTGTGTGTGTGTGTCTTTCTGTAACGCTGCCTTTCAAATAAATAAATAAATCTTTAAAAGTCATGGCAACAGGAAACAGGATGATGGCCGCAGAAGGCGACGGGATAAAGTAAGCACCGTCTCGTAAAGGGCACACACTTGCTGTGGTGCAGGACCGGGGGTCTGGCGCCGCCTGGTGGCCACATCTGGATGGCGACGGGCGTGCACCTCACACCGCGGAGCTGGACGGAGCTGGGTGGAGCTGGCCGCTGTACCACGGTCCAGATTCTACCCACAGTAACAAAACCGAAAAGGGGTAAGTCAGCCTCTCCGGTTCAGTGCACAGAGCGACACAACAGGAACAGGCCTGGAACCCCAGCTCGCCGTACTTGTGCACACAGAGTGCTTATCTGCGAGCACCCACTGCACACATCTGGTGCCTTCGAAAGCCCGGCCCCGGGTCTCCTGCCCCTGGCACTGCAGCCCCCACCCGCCCACCAGGGCCTGCAGAAGCCTCCCCAGGGGCCTGCACGTGCGGCACACTCTGCTCCCTCAAGGACACCGCAGCCCCTGGAGGGAAGGCGAGGCACACGCGGACGGGGTCAGCAACAGGAGAAACAGCCAAGAGGACGCACTGGGCTTCTCGGCGGCTGCCCCAATAGTCAGGTCGTCCCGCGGGACAAACATGCCCCTCCCCCTCTCTCCCTCTCTCTTTTAAGATTTATTTATGTATTTGAAAGGCAGAGAGAGAGAGAGAGAGAGAGAGAGACAGGTCTTCCATCCGCTGTTTCACTCCCCAAATGGCCGCAACAGCCAAAGCTGGGCCCATCTGAAGCCAGGAGCTTCCTCCGGGTCTCCCACGCGGGTGCAGGGGCCCAAGCACTTGGGTCATCCTCTGCTGCTTTCCCAGGTGAATTAGCAAGGAGCTGATCGGAAGTGGAGCAGCCGGGACTCGAACTGGCGCCCATATGGGATGCCAGAGCCGCAGGCGGAAGCTTGACCGTCTGTCTGTGCCACAGCGCCGGACACCCCCCCCCCCAATAGCTGAAAGAACCTGCTGCTGTCCGGTCAAGTGAAATCAAGTGAGGGCACGGGAGCGGCCTCCACAGCGTCTAAGGTGCGGGCCTGTCTGCACGCTGCCTTCCCGGTGGAGAGAACCAGGCGGGACCGCGGCAGAGCTTCGTTGGAGGTGCACCGGTGGTGACCGCGGTGTCCACTCTGCACAGAGGCGGCCCCCAGCGCTGGCCACGCTGGCATCCAGCATGAACGCCGGTTCGAGTCCCGGCTGCTCCACTCCCAACCCCGCTTCCCGCTCACGCTCCAGCGAAAGCAGCAGAGGGTGGCCCAATCCGTGGGCTCCTACTCCCACGGGGAGACCCGGCCGTAGTTCCAGGCTCCTGGCTCCGGCCTGGCCCTGCCCCGTGGACGGAAGACCCGCCTTTCTGTGTCTCTCCTTCTAACTCTGCCTTTCAAATGAATAAATAAATCTTAGTAAAAGTGCTGTTGGCTAGCTCCCACACCTAATAACGGCCGAGACCCCTTTGACCATCAACAGCTCCCAAGGTGAATTAATCCTGTTCCCATCGCAATGGATTTTGCGACATTGATTTGACAGCTGCAGCTCAGGAGAGACATCAACTCCCCTTTACGACGTACTGAAGCTCGGGTGGCACTCGGCATGGCAGTGAGGTTGCCGCCTGGGACGCCGCGGTCCCTATCAGAGTGCTCGGTTCGAGTCCCAGCTCCTCCGCTGCCCATCTAGTCTCTGCCTTTGCAATAAAATGAAAATATATTTTTAAAATGTCGGTTAGGCTTATATGAATCGAATGGAGTTGATTCGAAGAGAAGCATGAAATCACAGCGCAGCTAGCGCGAAGCTAACATTTTCAGCTTGGAAAACCGGCCGCGACCGGCAGCCGCCGCCTTCGGGGTCCGCACCTCCCAGACTTCCCTCCCCAGCTCCGTACGGCGTCCGGGGGGCGTGGCCCGCCACTAGCCCGCCCCCAGCGTGCGCACGCACGACCTACAAGCCCCGCCCCTACCGGCGCACGCCGCACGCTCCGCCCCGCCCCCACGCGCGTGCTCGGTCGCCGCCGAGGACCCGCCCCCTCGCCGAGCGCCTCCTTCCCGACCGCCCTTGCGCGGAGCTGAGCGGCGGCAAGATGGCGGCGCAGCAGCAGGGTCGTGAGGGCGGCGCTCCGCTGGCCGCGGCAGCGGCGGAGGCCGACCCCTTGGGCCGCTTCACCTGTCCCGTGTGCTTAGAGGTGTACGAGAAGCCGGTGCAGGTGCCCTGCGGACACGTGTAAGCAGCAAGCTCGCGCCCGGCCGCAGGGCGCCCGGCTGGGAGGGGAGCGGAGCCGGGGAGCGAGGCCCCTACGGGGAGGGTCTCCGGGGCGGAGGCGCAAGGACGGGCCTGGGGGGTGGCAGCTGGCGGGGCCGGCACAGCCGACTGCCCCCGGGCGGCCCGTGAGGCGCCGGGCAGGGGCCGAGGTCCGCCCTGGGAGAGCCAGAATGCGCCTCGGGGCTAGGGCTCTGGGCGTCGGGGCTGGCGTTGCGCACTGAAAATGGGGAAACGCCGAAGGAGGGGGAAATAATGAAAGGGAAGTCCGCTCGGGGCGCGCCGGGCTGTGCTTCTCGGAGTGGGGGGCTGGCCCGGGAGCGGGGGCCGCGCGGGGGCCTCGCTCCGACAGACGCTCCTAAAACTAGGGGAAGAGAAGAACAAAACAAAACAAGCAAACCTGTAGGCGAACGGGTTCACCTGCGTCGTGCTTCCCCGCAAGGCCTTGTTCCTCTGTGGGCTCCCTGTGCTAGGCACGGCCGCCGCCTTGGCGGGGGCCCGGGGATCCTCTGTTGGTCGGCGGCGAGCGCACCTGTAGGCACTCACAGGCGGTCGTCTGCAGGGGGCACCTGTGCAGGGGCGGGGGCTGGCAGCCATTTTACAGGGTAGTCGACGCCGGGCACCCGGCAGAGGCTCTGCGGCCAGGCCGGCTGCTTGCTGCGCCCTTTGGCCAGCCTGGAACCGGACTCCTGCCCCGTGCGCCTCCCGCCTCTGCCCTCGGATCTCGGGTCCCTGCGCTATCACCGTGGCCATCCCTCCCCTCCCTCGGGGTCTCGGGAGATGGCCGCCCTCGGCGTCTGCGCTCGGCTGAGCTGGGGAGAGGTGGTGCCGCCCCGGCTGGAGACCTCCTGTGCAGGGCCGCAGCCTCGAGGAGCCGCGTGACCGCGGAAGGGGCGGGCTGAGGAGTGGGTCCCCGGCGTGGAAGTGGAGCTCGGCCGCCTGCTCTGAGCCTGCGCACCTCGGCGCAGGGCCACCCAGCTTCGTGTCCATCCCGCGGGGTCCATTCACTTAACAGCTTTCGGAAGCCTTGGCCCAGCGTCGAGCCGCCGGCCCTCTCCTGGGTGGGGGCCGCAGCGGCACTGGGGTTCAGGCCGCGGCTCGCTTCTCCTCCCGGCCGTGCAGGCTGCACGTGTCCAGCAGTTCCGTGCTGATGGACGGCAGGTGGGAGCGCCGTGGGGCGCAGCGCGTCTCCCTGAGCCCCAGCCGAGAGCTGTGTCCTGGCCTCGCTGGGTTTTAACGGGTCGCTGGAGACTTGAGCACCACCGTGGCTCTGGCTGGGCACTGGGGTTTGTAAGACTTCATCTCAAAGTTCCGGAGGACAGCACCCTCCCGGTCCGCTGGGCTCTCGCGGAGAGGGGCAGGTGGCCGAGTGCCTGGCAGAAGGGGCGGAGCATCTGGAAGGCTGAGCCAGAGGGAGGCCGGTGAGGAGGAAATAGAAACTGAAACCAGCCTGGGACCCCTGCTGCTTGCTGGGTGTCCCTCGGCGCTGGTGACTTGAGGGGAACAGGGGCGGTGCCTCCCTGGTGCTTGCCCGCGGGCCTTGGTCTCGGTGCTGTGGGACCCTCTGCGTTGGGGGCTCCTGGGCTCTGCCTCTGTCAGCAGGGTCGGGCGCCTGCCCCTCCTGCCGCGCCTCTGGTTGGTGTCACCTCTGCCTGCAATCAGCGAGCGACCCCTCTTAGCCAGGCCCCGGCCCAAATGTGGCCTCAGAGAGCTTCCGGTGGTCCCCCAGGCGCGCTCTGGCTTGTCTCATTCCCTGCCTAGACTTCCTCACTGCATCAGTGAACAGTTGTGTTCCTCCACCTTACGCAGGCCCCGTGAGAATGGGCTTTCTCTGTCCTCTCCCTCGGGCTGAGCCGAGCCCTCTCACCTGGCAGCCCGGCCTGACCGTCCCCAGCAGCACTAGCGTCGAGCTTAATGGCAGAGGAAGGTGTTCTTAGTTAAAGAAGAATGAGCCTGGCAGGTGCGCTGGTCGCCTCTGGTGATGCGCCCTGGGCCCTCCCTGCTGGATCTCGTGGTCCTGGGTCCGTGCGGCCAGGTGGGCGGCCCAGGTGTCCTGCTCAGGAGCTGCCTTGGTGCCTCACCCAGCGTCCGGTAGCTCTCGGTCCCCGAATTCCTGAACCACCCAGTCCTGCTGCTTGCCTTTGAGTCCTTCCCTGAGTCGGGTCTCCGCCTCCCCCGGCCTTCAGGATCCCCTGCTGGGAGCCATCTGATTGGTCCCTGCCGCGCCAGTCCCGCGGGAGACGCAGTCTGCTCCTGCTGCTGGCGCGGGTCTGCTAGCTTCCCACCCCGCAGGTGCACCCTGAGTAGTCGAGTCTGCTGCCAGCCGAGCCCTTGAAGGCCGATGGCGCAGGCCGCCTCTGTGGTCTGCCCCCTCCCCACCCGGCCCTCACGCTCAAAGCCAGCAGCTCCATTCATCCTGCATTTTGTGTGTGCTAGACACTGCCTGAGGGGCACCCTCCCCACGCCATTTCACAGGGGAGGAGGTGGAGGTGCAGGAAGCCCCCACCCACCCCTGTGAGATCGCGCGGGGCAGGGGCTGCCAGCTGAAGCCTTGGCCCCGCACCTTCGCCTTGTGTGACGGCGGTTTGCGTGTTTCCGTTGCTGGGCCTGTGTGTCCTCACCGCGCTCCCTGTCCTCACGCCCAGCTTTTCTGGCCTGGAAGGACTCGGGGCTTGACTGAGGGCAGGGAGCAAGTTGTCTTGAGTCCATCACTCGTGGCTCCATTGTACAAGTGGACGCTGGTGCCGTCTGTCCCCGCCATGCATGACGGAGGCTCTCTGTGTGTCTTGTTCTAGCTTTTGCTCTGCATGCCTGCAGGAGTGTCTGAAGCCGAAGAAGCCTGTCTGTGGGGTGTGCCGCAGCGCTCTGGCGCCTGGCGTCCGGGCCGTGGAGCTCGAGCGGCAGATCGAGAGCACAGAGACATCTTGCCATGGCTGCCGTAAGAATGTATGTGGAGGTAACCGGAGGAGCCGTGTCTGTCCAAGCTGAGCTGGGGGAAGCGTAGTGCTGGCCGCGCCGTGTCCGCACGTGTGCATGCCGGGTCCGCGGTGACGCTGCGCTGGCTCCTTTCTTAACGTAGGGGTTTTTTTTTGTTTTTTTTTTTTTTTTGCTTTTTTTTATGAGTTGGTTTAGCATCATCTACCCCAGCTTTGAAAGCCATAGAAGTCACTTGTCCCAGTTTCCCTGTAAAACCCGTTTTTCCAAACACTGTACACTGTTCAGTTAGACTAGTGACGTGATATTACATGTGACTCAGGCGTGCTCTGCGCAGGCAGGGCCGGGGGGAGAACGGTTGGTTTCACTTCAGCACCCGACAGGCCGCGGCCACGACGGAGGCCAGCGTGACGTGCAGTGGTAGTGAGCAGCCTCTGACCCCGGCGTGTCGCCGCATCTGGGTAATCAGACTGGGCTCGATCGTGTGTGGTTTGCCTCTGTTACAGCTGCTGCTGGGAGGGACAGATAACCGGTGCCTGATTTCCCAACAGATGTGCAGTTTTATTAATTTTAGACTCATTACACTGTCCGTTAAATGCACACGGTTCAAAAGCACAGTGGGGGCTGCAGCCTGGGGCCGTCTCGGCTGGCTTCTGCGGACTCAGACTCAGACACGTGGAGCATGTTTACCAGCACACAGAAATCGTGATGAAATAGTTGAGATCAGACCATTTTTTTCTTCACCTTTTCTTCGCTTTTGCAAGTTTGTTTTGTTTGACTTCCTGGATGGCCTTGCCTGTTGGTTTCCTTAGCACTTCGGTTTGGGCGGGCACGGTATGGTTCTACCTCCCATCTCCTTTGCAGGGAGGTTGAGTGTCTAGGGCTGCGCAGTGGGGCTAACACGGTGCTGGATGGGCTCTTTCGCTTCCCTGCTCACTGGGGGCCCCGTTACCTTCAGCTTCCTTCCTGCTTGTGTGGTGGTGGTCGCTTGTTTTTGTTTTTGTTTTCGTTTCCCTATAAGCTTTTGATTTGCTCCACTTTAAGGTTAGTGAATGCAGGATGGGAGTTGTGGCACAGCGGGTTAAGGTACCACTAGGGCTTCCTGCGTCCCATATTGGGATGGCTGAAATCGAGTCCACCTTGGCTTCAGTCCAGATCCTTGTACCCTGGGCGACAGCAGCCGGTAGCTCGGGTGCCTGGGCCCCTCAGGCCCACGTGGGAGACTGGAGTGGAGCTCTTGGTGTCCGCCTGGCCTCCCGCTGGCTGTTGCGGACGTTAAGGAGCCAATCAGCAGATGCACCTGTTTCCCTCCCTCTTTCTTCCTGTTCCCCCCACCCCTGCCGCCTTTCAAACAAAAATAAGTTGTAGAAGATAGTGAAGTACTGTGTTTCCTCGGAAGGGCCCTCTGACGTGCAGGCCAAGCTGCCACTTGGGTGAGAGTGTCCGGGCTTGAGTCCCGCCTCTGCTTCCAACCCCGCTTCCTTCTGATGCACCTGAGAGGCAGCTGGTGGTGGCCTGAGTACCTGGGCTCCTGCCACCCCCACTGGAGCCCTCATGGAGCTCCTGGCTCCTGGCCTAGGTTGGGCCCAGCCCCACTGTTTCAGGCATTCGGGGTGTAAACCAAATGAAAGATCCCTCTCTGTCTCCCTCTCCCTCCTTCTGCAACCCCCGTCCTCTACCACTGCCTTTCAAATAAATAGATAACTTTACAAGTTGAATCAAATTTCAGTTCCTCTTCTCTCTCCATTCCTCACATGTGTTGAAGAACATCTGTAATGAAGCACTCTTTTGTGTTTTCTCTACATTTTTTTTTAAGATTTTATTTATTTGAGAGGTAGAGTTACAGACAGTGAGAGGGAGAAACAGAGATCTTTAAAGATTTACTTATTTGAAAGGCAGAGTTAAGAAGAGACACAGAGGGAGATTTTCCATCCGCTGATTCAGTCCCCAAATGGCTACAATGACTGGGGCTGGGCCAGGCCGAGGCCAAGGTCCTGGAGCTCCAGCCTCGTCCCCCATGTGGGTCGTAGGGGCCCAAGTGTTCAGGCCGTCTTCTGCTTTCCCAGGAGCGTCAGCAGGGAACTGGATGGGAGAGCGGCCAGGATCCGAACTAGTGCTCACCTGGGACGCTGGCATCACAAGCAGCACTTTAACTTGCTGTGCCACAACGCCACCCTGTTTCTCACTGTTGCAAGCCTAGCTTTTATATGAAAAATAGAATTGAAATTTCATTTTCTTGAGATCACGTATCAGTCTGCGATGGTCACTTTTACCAGGGTAACCAGTGTCACTTAGTCATCCCTTTTACTTAGAGCTTCTCTCTTCTCTGCAGTGCTGGTGGAACGCGATTCCCGCCTTGCTATAAGGAGACTGGTTTAAATGTCAGCGTGGAAAACTCTAAAACACTCCTTGGGAGGGCAGGCGTTTGGGGTAGTGGTTAAGATGCCATTTCAGGGCCGGCGCTGTCGCTCACTAGGCTAATCCTCCGCCTGCGGCGCCGGCACACCGGGTTCTAGTCCCGGTCGGGGTGCCGGATTCTGTTCTGGTTGCTCTCTTCCAGGCCAGCTCTCTGCTATGGCCTGGGAAGGCAGTGGAGGATGGCCCAAGTGCTTGGGCCCTGCACCCCATGGGAGACCAGGAGAAGCACCTGGCTCCTGGCTTCGGATTGGTGCAGCACTCCGGCCGTAGCGGCCATTTTTGGGGTGAACCAACGGAAGGAAGACCTTTCTCTCTCTCTCGCACTAACTCCGCACTAACTCTGCCTGCCCAAAAAAAAGCATTTCAGGTGCTCCATGTTGGAGTGCCTGGGTTCAAGTCGTGGCTCCTCCACTTCCTACACTCTGCTATTGCATACCCTGGGAGGCAGCAGGTATAGCTCAGGTATTTTGGTCCCTGCCACCCACATGAAATACTCAAGTTGAGTTCCAGGCTATTGGCTTTGGCCTGGCCTAGCCAGCTGTTACGGGCATTTGGGGATGAACCACTGGATAGGAGATATTTCACTTCTCTCCATCTCTGGCTCTACTTTTCAAGGAAATGAATGTCCCTGTTCGTAGCAAGTCTCTGAGCAGAAAGCGTATCATGAATAAAGCAGACCTCTAGGAGAGTGATTTTAGAGTGGAAGCAGATGTAGTAGTTTGGCGCAGTAACATGTCCGCTTTGGTATGAGTGGAAAACATGCGGTAGTAGGAGTTTGCTCCCCTGTTAGATTGCTGGGTACTGTGGGTCTAGTTTTCATCTTGCCTTTGATTGGAATGATTTGGCCTGGTACAAGGTCCTCTCTAATCTCGGGGCTCTGATTCTTCCTATTCAAGTTCTTCCTATCCAAGATCCGTGCCCACGTGGCCACCTGCTCCAAATACCAGAATTACATCATGGAGGGCGTGAAGGCCACCACTAAGGATGCATCGCTTCAGCCAAGGTAAACGACCCAGTCGAGCCGGCAGGTGGCGGTCAGCTTCGGCTGCACAGATTTGGACGCTTCACATGCCTGAGTTTGGGGGAGTGGAGCTCCGATTGTTAGTCTGGCCAAAGTCGGCTTCAAGTGGGGGGACTGTCTGCTGGTCACTTCAGATGTTAGCCCATTCAGCATGTGGCCTGGTCAGGGTGGGGCTGTCCCATACCCAGTGGGTGTGGCTCCTTTGTGGGACGGACAGTGGTTGAAGCTGCATGGCAGGGTGCCCGCGGAGAGCTTCTCACCTTTCCCATGTCTGTCTGCCAGGAACGTCCCAAACCGTTACACCTTTCCTTGTCCTTACTGTCCTGAGAAGAACTTTGATCAGGAAGGACTTGTGGAACACTGCAAATTATCCCACAGCATGGACACCAAGTCTGTGGTAAGGACTTTTTGGTTTTTTTTACTGTATTATTGGGGAAAAAATTCAAACTTACTGAAAAATGGTGAACTCCTGATTCACGGATTATTAACATTTTACCACCTTGGCTTACCCGGCCCGTCCCTGTATTGTTGGCTAATCGTCTGGGACTAAGTTATAGAGATGCCATGACCTTTGCCCGAAATCCTTAAATGTATATCCCGAGAGTGTTTTCTTTTAAAATAGAAAAATGCACACTTTTGGGGACAGCAGGCTAAGCCACTGCTTAGGAAGACGCATCCCATGTCCAGGTGGTAGTTCTAGTCCCTGCTGTTCCATTTCACATCCACCCTCCTGGTAACAGATCCTGGATCGGAAGTGAAGCAGCCGGGTCTGAACGGGCGCCCTTGGGGATCACGGCACTGCAGGCCACTGCTTCACCCGTTGTGTCAGTCTTAAAAAAAAGAGGCTGGCGCTGTGGCATAGTGTGTAAAGCTGCCAGCTGCCACCGGCAGTGCCAGCCTCTTTTTTTTTTTTTTTTTTTTGATAGGCAGAGTTAGTGCGAGAGACAGAGAAAGGTCTTCCTTTATCCATTGGTTCACCCCCTAAATGGCCGCTACGGCCGGCACACTGTGCCAATCTGAAGGTAGGAGCCAGGTGCTTCTCCTGGTCTCCCATGGGGTGCAGGGCCCAAGCACTTGGGCCATCCTCCACTGCACTCCCGGGCCACAGCAGAGAGCTGGCCTGGAAGAGGGGCAACCGGGACAGAATCCGGCGCCCTGACCGGGACTAGAACCCGGTGTGCCGGCGCCGCTAGGCGGAGGATTAGTCTAGTGAGCTGCAGCGCTGGCCCATCCGCTGCTTCTCTCTTCTCTGCCTGCAACAGCTGGGACTGGCCAGGTGAAAGCCGAGAGCCAGGCGCTTCATCCCAGCCTCCCACGCGGGTGGCAGGGCCCAGGTCCTCAGCCATGCACTGCCTTCCCGGGTGCACTAGCAGTAAGCCGGAATTCGAGCTGGCACTCTGCTATTGCTGTGAGGCTTAACTCACTGTACCACAGTGCCACCCCACTGTGCCTTTCAGGTAGGTGAAAATAATCCTGTTTTTTAATATGTATTTATTTGAAAGGGTTTTAATCCACTGGTTCACTCCCCAAATAGCCACAACAGCCAGGGCTGAGCCAGGCTGAAGACAGGAGCCTAGACCTTCATCTAGGTCTCATGTGGGTGCAGAGGCCCAAGCTCTCAGACTGTCCTCTGCTACTTTCCCAAGGGCGTTAACAGGCAGCTGGATTGGAAGTGGAGTAGCCAGAACTTAACCCATATAGGATTCCGGTGCCACAGGCAGAGGCTTAACCTACACCACAGCACCGGCCCTGCTGTTTCATTTAAATACCACAGAATGATTAGAGAAACCAGGACACAAACCAGTGCCCACTGGGGATGCCAGTGTTACAGGCAGAGGCTTTACTATGCTATGCCACAATGCCGGTCCCGAAAGAGATCTTCCATCTGCTGGTTCATTCCCAAAATGGCCACAACAGCCAGAACTGGTCCAGGTCAAAGCCAGGAGCCTGGGGCTCCATCTGGGTCTCCCACGCGGAGAGGAGGGACCCAAGGACTTGGGCCATTTTTGCTGCTTTTCTGGGCACAGCAGCAGGAAGCTGGAAGGCACTTGAACCATCACTCTGGAAGGGATGCTGGCATTCTGGCATCGTAGGAGCAGCTTAGCTCACTGTGCCACAACACCGACCCTAGCAGTGTTAGATTTCTCCCTTCGTGTAATGGACCTTGGTCTTCCTGTGTCATTGGGTATCTACCTCCTCTATCATTTTAATTTTCCAATTTATCTCCTACTGCTTCTCTTGATCTCTGCACTCCATTGAATGGGCAGGCTTCAGCTTCACTGCCATAGAAAGCGGTGTACTCCGCAAAGCCAAGGTTTCAACTCCATCTTCAAGAGGCTTTAAGAGTTCTTAATATTATTACTGGAGCTGGCGCTGTGGCGCAGCAGGTTAACGCCCTGGCCTGAAGTGCCAGCATCCCATATGGGCGCTGGTTCTAGTCCTGGCTGTTCCTCTTCTGAGCCCACTCTCTGCTGTGGCCTGGGAAAGTAGTAGAAGATGGCCCAAGTCCTTGGGCCCCTGCACCCGTGTGGGAGACCCGGAGGAAGCTCCTGGCTCCTGGCTTTGGATCAGCTCAGCTCTGGCCATTGAGGCCGTCTGGGGAATGAACCTCTCTCTGTAACTCTTTCAAATAAATAAAATACATCTTTAAAAAATTAACTAATTACTAATTGGAAGAGAGACATACAGATACACAGGGCCCACCTGCCTGCCCTTACTTCCCATCTTCTGTTTGAAAGTTAGACGGGTCTAGTGGCTCAGACCCTGCCCCCGTAGAGGAATGCACGGCTCCTGCCTGGCTGCAGTCCCGACTCCAGTCCGCTGTGCACTGGGAGGCAGCAGGTGCAGCTCAGGTGCTTTGGCCCCTGCCATGCACAGGAGAGACCTGATTGAGTTCTGTCTGCAGCCTGGCCCAGCCCTGGTGGTTGTAGGCATTTGAGGAATGAACCAGTGGATGGTCACGCTGTCTTTACAGCTGCGCCTCTCAAATTTAAAATAAAACAGATTCAGCTGTATTGGTAGCCATGGAAGCTAAAGTAGGAGGTTGAGTAAAACGGTGAGGCACTGTAGTTCACTTCCTGCGCTGTCTCCGCCCTCCTTGTTAGAAGTGGTGGGTAGTGCACCCCCCAAGTTCAAGTCAGGTGCCCATTAACGAGTCAGTGGCAGAACCAGTCCTGGCTCCTAAACCTGTTCTCTTCACTGTATCAGGAATGGTCTTCGTTGAGTGTTCATTAGTATTTGAATAGCGCTCAGCTACGTATATGGAAAAGTGCAAAATCATGATTCAGAGCCATTTAAGCTTTTTGTTGAGATTCAGCTACGTCCTCTTAGGGCCATTCTTCACTCTTGATATGGATGCTTTTCCATGTTATACGTTTTCACGGCCCCACACCTTTCCACTTTGCAGCTCTACCATTATTTAACTGGTTTCTTTAATGGATGCCAAAGCCCGCCCCCAGTGATATTAGGAAATTTAATTAAGGCCTTGATGTTAAATCCTATTAAAGGATTACTGCTTACTAGGTAGAGTAGTAGAATTATGTGTATATAGGGAAATATAGGAGTGTTTTTAAGGTGGTATTGAATAGTTAAGGATTGAATATTGGGTCTTATTGTAATATGTTTCTCTTTTTTTTTTTTTTTATTTTATTTATTTTTTTTTTTTTTGACAGGCAGAGTGGACAGTGAGAGAGAGAGACAGAGAGAAAGGTCTTCCTTTGCCGTTGGTTCACCCTCCAATGGCCGCCGCGGCCGGCGCGCTGCGGCCGGCGCACCGCGCTGATCCGATGGCAGGAGCCAGGAGCCAGGTGCTTTTCCTGGTCTCCCATGGGGTGCAGGGCCCAAGCACCTGGGCCATCCTCCACTGCACTCCCTGGCCACAGCAGAGGGCTGGCCTGGAAGAGGGGCAACCGGGACAGAATCCGGCGCCCCGACCGGGACTAGAACCCGGTGTGCCGGCGCCGCTAGGCGGAGGATTAGCCTAGTGAGCCGCGGCGCCGGCCCTCTTTTTTTTGCTGAAATAAATGTATCAAATGTAAATCTAAGTGATTGGGGATAAGGGAAGGTTCATTAAACTCTCTTACCTCCTTTTCTATAGGTCTGAAATTTTCATAATTTTAAATTGGTGTCATATCTTTGCCTATGCCTGTAAGATACAGTCTGAGGTGTGGATTGATTTGGTCAAACAAAGGTTGCCTACACTCATAATTTGGATAGCCATTACCGAGCTGTTCTGCAGTTTCAGACTGCTCTCATGGCCTGGTCCCCTCTCTCTCGGCTCTCCTTTGATATTCTGAAATCCCTGATAGGGCCGGTGCTGTGGTGTAGTAGATTAAGCCTCCACCTGCAGCGCTGGCGTCCCATATGGGTTCCGGTTCGGGTCCCAGCTGCTCCACTTCTGACAAAGCTCCCTGGTAATGGCCTGGGAAAGCAGTGGAAGATGGCCCAAGTGCTCAGGCCCCTGTATCCGCGTGGGAGACCTGGAGGAAGCTCCTGGCTTCGGATTGGCCCAGCTCTGGCCGTTGCAGCCATCTGGGGAGTGAACCGGAAGCTCTTTTTCTGTCTTTCTCTCTCTCTCTAACTCTGCCTCTCATGTAAATTAATGGATCTTTAAAAAAAAATCTGATTGATTTTGTCTGTTGAAGCCTTCCCACCCTCCTGTCTCCCCTCTCAGCGCCATTGCTGTCAGTGTCTCAGCTGCTCCCCTGGACGCCGTCTGGTCTCCCCGTCAGCCTTAGTCCTGACCTGCATCGCGGCTTCACAGCGCCTGCCTGCCTCTTGCACCTGCCCTGGTCCCGGTCTCTTCTGGCAGTTGAGGGGGTCCTGCTTCCCGGCCAGAGCTCCCCTCTCCTCCCTGCCTGGGTTTCTGGGTGCCGGCCTGCAGTTGCTGCCTCCTGGCCTTGGCCGCGCGCCGGCCTGTCTCTGGAGCTCTCAGTTCTGTCTGCCTTTCTTTCCAGTCTTCCAAGCCCCAGACCCCTGTTTGTGGGAGGATTTTTCCAGCCCGATCCTCGTCATCTGAGCATTTGCTCTCAAATGCATGCGAGGCTGTCACGCCGTGGCTCGTCACTCTTCTGATTGTCTTGTGTGCTGGGCTGGAGGCCACGGGCCCGCCTCCCGGAGCACGGGGCGGCGTTGAGCGTGTTACGACGTGAGCCTTTGCACACTCTGGTGTGTCCCTGGACTCGGGCCTGACGTGTTCTTTTTGTTGGAAGGTCTGTCCGATTTGTGCCTCGATGCCCTGGGGAGACCCCAACTACCGCAGCGCCAACTTCATGGAGCACATCCAGCGCCGGCACCAGTTTTCCTACGACACCTTCGTGGTGAGTCTGGGGCCCGGGCCCTGGGCCTTCCCCGGGGAGCAGCACGGCCGCCTCCGCTTTCTCCAGAGGGGACCTTGGGGGCGTCCCCGAGCCCTGTCTGTGACCTGATGCCAGCTCCGGAACGGCAGCTGAGCTCCCTGCTCTCGGCCCTGGGTGGCCAGAGCGGACGGAGGGGACGGGCTCGGTCGCCTTGGCTGCTCCTTCCTCCCCTCCCCCCGCAGTGTTACCACTTTCCTTCCACCTCTCACAGGGCCTGGTCGGGGACCCGCAAGCTCAAGTGCCCGTGAGGACCAGGCAGGCAGCGGGGCTTGTCCTCGTAGAGTGCACAGGCTGCACAGCGCGAGCCTCGTCACGGGGACGGCAGCTGCCGCTGACCGGCTGGGGGGCAAACGAAGGCACAGCCAGGCCCCCCCCCCCACGCCCCTATGCAGGAAATGAGTTTTGCAGGAAGCATCGCAGGTTGTATTTTTAGAAACACAGCACATCCACTAGCCACACGTGGCCATCGGGTTGGTGTCCGTGCCCCGGTTGGTGTGCGCTGATGTTGAAGGTGCACGCCATTGTCTTATAGTACGATGACTGATCAGTTTGGCCAACTGCTAAAAGTGAATGTTTAGGATTATTCACTGAAGGGCAGAGTTACAGAGAGACAGGTCTTCACCCCCAGATGAGATGACCTCGGCAGCCAGGGCCGGGGCAGGCTGGAGCTGGAGCGTCGTCTGGGTCTCGAGGGTAACAAGACCAGACATGTGGGCCGTCTCCAGTGCTTTTTCCCGGTCTTTAGCAGGGAGCGGCTGGGACACGAACAGCGGCCATGTGGGAACCCCCCCCCCTTCAGTAAATCTCTTTATTTGCACTTACTGGTGTTAGAGTTGTAGAGTAGTGTTTGACCCTGGTAGCTGCATTTCAGGATCTGAGAGGAGACCCCTGAGTCGTCCAGAAGAGTGTTTACTGTGATCACTGTTGATGCCGTGAGTGAGTGATGCCTGCGCACGGCCACACAGGTCACTGCCCAGTGGCCAGGCCGGGCCGCTGCTGCTCCCTCCCACTCTGTTCTCTGCTGGGCGCTGACACTGGCCCAGGCGCCCCGAGCGCGTTGCCCTCTGCTCCAGAGAACCAGGTGGTGTGCCAGCTCCTTCGCTGTGCCGCGTGGGCTTCACGGTCCCCCGGAGGGCGCCCCATCCCTCCAGGTGGAAGGCGAGGCCGCGGGGCGCAGAGACGCAGGGGTTTGCCCAGTCCATAGCCAGCTTCGGGGCCGGGGCTGGGCCTGGTCGCGTGTGGCTGCCGCCTCGCCCCTGACTGCACAGTCGCTGAGCCTGCTGTCCGCTCTCAGGATTACGATGTGGACGAAGAGGACATGATGAACCAGGTGCTGCAGCGCTCCATCATCGACCAGTGAGCAGAGGCCGCGTCCCCGCCGTCCCGGATCCAGAGCTTCCATCGTGTCCAGCGTGAAACCTTCGGCTCCTCCACTCTGACTACCACAGGCCTGGCCGTGGGCCGCGGCGCACACACGCTCGTGTCTGCTGGGGTGGGGGTTCCCGGGCCAGAGCCCCCCTCTCTGCTGGCCTCTTCCGAAGCCGCCTTCTGCGGCCTGTGTGTCACGTGGTCTGCTCTTGTGGGTCCTGCGGCAGAGCACCCAGCGTCTCCCCTGCTCCTGCTGCACTGCTCCCGGGGCTCACCTCTCAGGGCCCCCAGCCAGCCGGGACCTTGTCTGGGTCCCAGATAGCACAATGAGACACGCGCCGCCTCCTTCCCCAGGCGTGCGAGCGCTGCCGGCCGCGCGTCTGGTGGGGCCAAGCTCCTGCGCCCCCGGCTGCTACCCCCGGAAATATCTCCAGTCCTGGTGACGGTTCTGGTCGCGCATACCGGACGCTGCGGCTTGATAGTGACGTCTTCCCATTCCCCTAGAGTTAGCTGGCTCGCTCCTCAGTGCCAGCGTGGTGCCTTGGTAGGACGCGGTGTGACCGCGCGTTCTCCGTGGAGGAGTTGAGGGAAGTGGGAGAGCCGCAGCTTCTGCCTCTGCTCTTCAGACCGACGACGTCTCGGATGACGGGCGCGTCTGCCCTCCTGGGAACCTGCTCACGGTCTTGTCTTTGGAACACAGAGTCGTCCCCCAGCGAGGGGGGGAGGAGTGTGGGGCTGTGGTGGGCTAAGTTCTTTCTGCTTGGTAACAGACTCAGCTGAGCTTTGTGTTCTGTCCCAGAACGGCCCCTTAGGACGCTGGTTCCAGCCTGTGAATCTACCCCTTGAGCGCCGAGAACAGCTGTGGGAGGCGCACTGTGCGGCCCAGGCTCTCCGACAGCACTGTCGCGAGGCACCGGCTGGAAGCCTGCTGTAGCGACAGCCGGGAAGCTTGGGCGTTCAGCACAGTGCCAGGCTGAGTGCCATCGCCTGGTGTGTAGGGGCAGACCTGGCAGTGAACAGGGGGATCTGGGCTGAGGGCCGTTCTTTTGGGTCACACGTCCAGTGCAGCAGGGAACTGTTCTGCGCCGTGGCCGAGGTCGCCTGTGCCCTGCCGGCCCCTGGAGAGCCGCACACAGCCAGGAACCAGCGCAGGCGGGCTCCGGGGGGCGCAGAATCATTGTGCTGAGTGTGGTATAGTTGGGAGGAGCCGGATGTTAGGGTTAGTTTCTTTGCTGTAATTCTGGGGGGGAAGTTCACGGGGCTCCTGAATCGAGATTGTCTGGGTGGGGGAGACGCCCACAGGGCCTTCGTTCGTGGGCGTCTCACTCGTCTCACGGGGGAACCAAGAAACTTCTTTCCCTGTTAAGTGCACTTCATGTATTTCTAACACGATGACTTCCCAGAAAGCGACACTTGTTCTGTTCTGGCTTTTACAAGGTGGAATGTAAATAAATTTCCTAATTTATCCAACTGGTAAGCGGTGACGCCTGCGTTCATGACACATCCTGTGCTGAGTCTGGGTCTGGGTCTGGGGATCGGGGCCCAGAGCCGCTCCCTCCTACACCTGACCAGCTGCAGGAGCGCGGCCCCACCTCTGAATTGGGAGGTGAGAATGGACGGTGCACCAGGGGAAGCGCTGAGATGTCGGGGGTGGGTTGGGGGGGTTCTGCAGCTCAGACTCAGCCCAGACAGCCACTGCCTGCGGGGGGGCGTCTGCCGCCGCCTGCAGTGAGGGGCGAGCGGGTCTGCCTCTTTAATAATTTTTTAAAAGCAGCTTAAAAAAAATCACTTAGTTGAAAAGCAGAGTTAGAGAAAAAGAGCGCTTCCATCTGGGTCACTCCCCAAATGGCTGCAATGGCCAGGGCCAGGCTGATCAGGAGCCGGGAACCTCCTCCAGGTCCCCCGTGTGGGTGCAGGGGCCCAAGCACCTGGGCCGGCTTCCCAGGCGCATCAGCGGGGAACAGTGGGGACCCGAGCCGGCGCCCGTGTGGGACGCTGGGGCTTCGGGCAGCAGCTTTAACCTCTGTACCACCATGCCGGCCCCAGAATCTGCAGCTGTGCCGGACCCAGGCCCAGTGCTGCCGTTGGGGTGCCCCTGTGGTGGTCTGAGCTGCTCCGTACTGATCCTGACCCCATAGGAACCATGGGCTTCCTGTGGCCGTAAATGAGCCCTGCACGCCTGATCCCCACCGCGCCCTCCCTGTTGCTGCCTCAGCCAGGGGCATGCGACTGTCGTCCCCACATCCACGCTGACCGCCTTTGCCCAGCTTAAGTCCTAGACGTAACGAGTCAGGAATTTGTGCAATTTTTTCCCTGAATTTGTGCCTTTGTTTCCTGACGTCTACTCCAGAAGTGAAGTCCCTTCTCACTAAAACAGGTTGAAAAAAACCAAAAGTGCTGCCTGAGTGGGCCAGCGTTGTAGAACTGGTTAAGCCACCACCTGTGACACCTGTGTCCCATATCAGCCAGTTCAGGCTCCTGCCAGTCCAGGTCCCTGCTAATGGCCCGAGTGCTTGGACCCCTGCCGACCATACGGGAGATTCGGATCAGCCCAGCTCCGGCCATTACAGCCATTTCTGGAGTGAACCAGGGGATGGAGGGTTTCTCTCCATCCCTGCTCCCCGCCTGCCCCGTAACTCAGCCTTTCAAATAAAAAGGAAGTTACTTTCAAGTTCATCATGAAATTGGAAACCAGTGCAGAGTGACAGTAGCCTCTGGACCTCTCCCGTCTCCACGTGGGCCTTGTCCGAGCTGGGGCTCCACGGCCCCCTGCTCTTCTTCCCAAGCAGCATGTGAGCGTGATTCGTTTCTTCTACCCTCTCACTGCTGGCCCTAAATCTTTTTTTATTTATTTTTTAAAGATTTATTTGAAAGAGTTACAGAGACAGAGGAGACCGGTCTTCCATCCGCTAGATCACTCCCCAGATGGCCGGAGCTGGGAGCTACTCCCGGGTCTCCCATGTGGGTGCAGGGGCCCAAGGAGCTGGGCCATCTCTGCTGCTGTCCCAGGCCACAGCAGAGGGCTGGATTGGAAGAGGAGCAGCAGGGACTCGAACCGGCGCCCATATGGGATGCCGGCGCCGCAGGCGCAAGGGTAGCCTACAATGTTTGCAGCCAAACATCTCTAGTTGATTGCCCACAAGCTGCCTCATTTTGTTTCCAATGTCTCCCGCCAGAAGGCTCCGCCCTGCCTCCCGCACCCCAGCACCAGCGCTGGGCTGGTCCCGCCTCGGTAAGCCCAGCAGGTGCTTCCGCCTTACCCTGTCCGGCCTGCGGCGTGCGTGCTGCGCGGCCTGCGCTCCCCTGGCAATAGTTGCTTCTGTTGGCCTTCCTGGCGCAGTGCCATCGCCCTGGCTGCCTCCTGCTAACTGTTGGAGTTCCTCGGTCCTCCACTCCCTCCGCCCACCCTACCCACCAGCCCTGGCCGACTGCCCCGCTCACCCTCCTGTCCTTGGTTTCCAGGACTGGCGGTCAGTGCATCCCGATAGACGGTTCTAGAGCGGGCAGCTCTCGGGTCACCGGTGCCTAGAGCCGGCCCCTCATACACCTGCCCAGCTCTGACTTCCGGGAGCCTTAGGTTCTGCGTGGCTCAGCTCCTGCCGCCTCCTGCCAGCCCACGCGTGCTAGGGCCCGCTCTCCCGCAGCCGATCGTGAACCAGCCCACGCGTGCTAGGGCCCGCTGTCCCGCAGCCGGTCGTGAACCACCCACGCGTGCTAGGGCCCGGTCTCCCGCAGCCGGTCGTGAACCAGCCCGAACGTCGTCATACAAGCCCTTTGCTGTCTTCACTCAGTGTCCCACGTCACCAGACCAAACCGACTGCAGCCACTGCCCAGCTCGTCTTTTCCTCGCCACCCTGCTGCCGCCGGCGGCTCACGAGTCTCCACGCTCAGCTCGGAGTTACTGCCGCGACATCCGGAGCCCTGGCAGCCGGAGGGTCTGGAAACGCGGAGTGATCGCGTCCTGTAAAACCCTTCCGCGGCTCCGTCACCGTCACGTCCCTGCACCTGGCCGTGTCCCTCGCGGTGCTGTGTGCTCTCCCACTGCCCACCTCGCCAGCCTCGGCTCCTGCCACTAATGCGCCCTGGGCCCCCGACCTACAGGCCTCGCGCCCCTCGGGGGGATCCTGTTCCCCACTCGAGGACCGCACACGGGCCACGCGCCCGTCACTCTGCGGTGTTTGGTGTCCCGCCCCCACCCCCACCTGCCAATCACAGCTTGGGTGTCGGGGTCGGTGCCGCCCCCCCCCCCCCCCCGCCAATCACAGCTTGGGTGTCGGGGTCGGTGCCGCCCCACCTGCCAATCACAGCTTGAGTGTCGGGGTCAGTGCCCTCCCCCTGCCAATCACAGCTTGGGTGTCCGGGTCGGTGCCCCCCCCTGCCAAACACAGCTTGGGTGTCAGGGTCAGTGCCCCCCCCACCTGCCAATCACAGCTTGGGTGTCGGGGTCAGTGCCCCCCCCCCACCTGCCGATCACAGCTTGGGGGTCGGGGTCGGGGTCAGTGCCCTCCCCCTGCCGATCACAGCTTGGGTGTCGGGGTCGGGGTCGGTGCCCCCCCACCTGCCCATCACAGCTTGGGTGTCGGGGTCGGGGTCAGTGCCCCCCCCACCTGCCGATCACAGCTTGGGTGTCGGGGTCGGGGTCAGTGCCCCCCCACCTGCCCATCACAGCTTGAGTGTCGGGGTCAGTGCCCCCCCCCCGGCTGATCACAGCTTGGGTGTCGGGGTCGGGGTCAGTGCCCCCCCCCCCCCGCCGATCACAGCTTGGGTGTCGGGGTCGGGGTCAGTGCCCTCCCCCTGCCAATCACAGCTTGGGTGTCGGGGTCGGGGTCGGTGCCCTCCCCCTGCCAATCACAGCTTGGGTGTCGGGGTCGGGGTCGGTGCCCCCCCACCTGCCCATCACAGCTTGGGTGTCGGGGTCGGGGTCGGTGCCCTCCCCCTGCCGATCACAGCTTGGGTGTCGGGGTCGGGGTCAGTGCCCTCCCCACCTGCCCATCACAGCTTGGGTGTCGGGGTCGGGGTCGGTGCCCTCCCCCTGCCCATCACAGCTTGGGTGTCGGGGTCGGGGTCAGTGCCCTCCCCACCTGCCCATCACAGCTTGGGTGTCGGGGTCGGGGTCAGTGCCCTCCCCACCTGCCCATCACAGCTTGGGTGTCGGGGTCGGGGTCGGTGCCGCCCCACCTGCCCATCACAGCTTGGGTGTCGGGGTCGGGGTCAGTGCCCTCCCCCTGCCGATCACAGCTTGGGTGTCGGGGTCGGGGTCGGTGCCCTCCCCCTGCCGATCACAGCTTGGGTGTCGGGGTCGGGGTCGGTGCCGCCCCACCTGCCCATCACAGCTTGGGTGTCGGGGTCGGGGTCGGTGCCCTCCCCCTGCCGATCACAGCTTGGGTGTCGGGGTCGGGGTCAGTGCCCCCCCACCTGCCCATCACAGCTTGGGTGTCGGGGTCAGTGCCCTCCCCCTGCCGATCACAGCTTGGGTGTCGGGGTCGGGGTCAGTGCCCTCCCCCTGCCGATCACAGCTTGGGTGTCGGGGTCGGGGTCGGTGCCGCCCCACCTGCCCATCACAGCTTGGGTGTCGGGACCGTTTCAGGTGTGACTCCTGTAGAAAGGTCCCTCTGTACTCCCCGGGGCGTTGGCTACACCCGTGGAGCCCGGGTTCCCTGAGGCCGGGCTGTGGCAGTCTCACTCGGGAACCCCACTGCAAACGACAAGGCTTGCGCCTAAATGGGAATCTCTAAGCACAGGTGATCATTCGGTTGCCCCTTGCGTGGGAGTAGGCGGGGTTGGCCTGCATCGGGGAGTGACTGCCAGGAATATTCATAGCAGCAACTCGTGTACCGGAAACTGACGTTTCAGTGGGCGTCCTGTGTTTGCTGGTTCCATCTGGCTACTCGGCTGCTGCCCGGACCTTGGGGGATACACTCTGAGCACCTGCCGCGGACCTTCACGCCACCTTAGACGACGTGCGTGATGGCTTGCTTTGTCTTCTTCCACGGAAGTTAGGCTCTTGAGGGCAAGGACTGTGTCCGGTGCACTACTGACCTCCATACTTGACCCAGAGAAGACTCAATAAATATTCCTGGATTTGAAGTAGAACCAAGAGGAGGCCTTTCCCAGTAGGTCCTTGGCCGATGACAGTCGGTGCAGCTGTGCGGAGGGCCTGCAGGGGGCAGTGTCCCCCGAGGCCCAAGAGGCAGACGGCTGGGAAGGCAAAGGCAGCAAGATCAGGTGGACAGGCCCAGATGGCCACTGCCCGCTGGGTTCCTCGAGGCAGGCCCTGGACACTGGCCTCCCGCCCTGCCTTCCCGCGTCTCTTGTCCCGCTCCCTTGGGCGCCGCGGCAGCAGGATGGCCACGAGGGTGATGACCATTTTCATCCCTGTCCCCGAGGACGGCTTTCCTTTCCTCCCTTAATCCCTGAAAGGCTCTGGAAACCCGGCGATCCGGCCATGCAGGAAGCCAGCCTCACTTCACCGGCGGCCTGCCCTGCAGGGGGTGCCGACAGTGTTCCCGTGGCCCAGTGCGGCACTGGAAGCCACAGGGGCTGAGTAATTGGCCAAGCCAGGAAGAGAAGGACTTGGCGTTCCAGGGCAGAGGCGCGGCATCCACACTCCCCGGCCGGAGTTAACTCTCGGTTTCCTCATCTGTGAAATGGAACTAATAGAAGTTCCCCCCTGGGGGGCGGGTGCGGCGCAGCAGGTGAAGCCACTGCCTGGGTCCGTGTCCCATGTCGGCTACGGTGCCGCTGTGCTTGGCCCCGGCTCGCCCTGTCTCTCCTCCTCCTGTCACGCTGCCTGTGAAGTGCGTAAATAAATACATGTTTAAAAAGTAAATCAAGGCCGGCGCCGCAGCTCCACAGGCTAATGCTCCACCTAGTGGCGCCAGCACACCGGGTTCTAGTCCCGGTCGGGGCGCTGGATTCTGTCCTGGTTGCCCCACTTCCAGGCCAGCTCTCTGCTGTGGCCAGGGAGTGCAGTGGAGGATGGCCCAAGTGCTTGGGCCCTGCACCCCATGGGAGACCAGGAGAAGCACCTGGCTCCTGCCTTTGGATCAGCGCCGTGTGCCGGCCGTAGCGCGCTGGCCGCAGCGGCCATTGGAGGGTGAACCAACAGCAAAGGAAGACCTTTCTCTCTTTCTCTCTCACTGTCCACTCTGCCTGTCAAAAAATAAATGAATAAATAAACCAAAGCAAGAAAAAAAAAGTAAATCAAGAGTGTCTTCCTCGCCAGGCAGCGGGAGTGCCGAGAAGCGAGCCAGGGAAGCTTTAGTGGGGACCCGGCCGGCGGCAGTGCTGCGTGCTGAGGTCACCTGCACGCCCGTCTGGTGCCCGAGCGCTGCTGGGGAGCCAGCCCGGGCCCAGATGCGGCCTGAGGGCTAAGAATCCAGTCTCGGCCCCTCGGAGATTCTGATTGCTGGAGCCTACTCATTTATATCTTCTTCTTCTTCTCCTTTTTTTTTTTTTGGACAGGCGGAGTGGACAGTGAGAGAGAGAGACAGAGAGAAAGGTCTTCCTTTGCCGTTGGTTCACCCTCCAATGGCCGCCACGGCCGGCACGCTGCGGCTGGCGCACCGTGCTGATCCGATGGCAGGAGCCAGGTGCTTCTCCTGGTCTCCCATGGGGTGCAGGGCCCAAGCACCTGGGCCATCCTCCACTGCACTCCCTGGCCACAGCAGAGAGCTGGCCTGGAAGAGGGGCAACCGGGACAGAATCCGGTGCCCTTACCGGGACTAGAACCCGGTGTGCCGGCGCCGCAAGGCGGAGGATTAGCCTAGTGAGCCGTGGCACCAGCCTATATCTTTCTTTTAAATTAATTTATTTGAAAGTCCGAGATTGATGGATCTTCTGTTTATTGGTTGCAGGGACCGAAGCCCTTGGGTCATCTCCCACTGCTTTTTGCAGGCCACTAGCAGGGAACCGGACAGGAAGTGGAGCAGCGGGGTTAAGAACGATGCCACCACACCAGCCTCATGGTTTGTAGCTTTTAAAGAGCTTCAAGGGGGCCGGCGCTGTGTAGGTTAATTCTCTACCTGCGGTGCCAGCATCCCATGTGGGCACTGGATCAAGTCCTGGCTGCTCCACTTCCGATTCAGCTCCCTGCTCTGGCCTGGGAAAGCAGTGGAAGATGGCCCAAGTCCTTGGGCCCCTGCACCCACGTGGGAGACCGGGAAGCAGCTTCTGGCTCCTGGCTTCGGATCGGCACAGCTCCTTGGGGAGTGAACCAGCAGATGGAAGACCTCTCTCTCTGTCTCTCCCTCTCTAACTCTACCCCTCAAATAAATAAAATCTTTAAAGAAAAATAAGAAAGCAGAGCAAGCTGGGAACCCAGGCACTGTGATGACGCGGGTCTCAAGCACTAGGCCAAACGCCCACCGCAGGTGCTGGCGGTGGCTGCACGCTGCTCTGGGAAGGTGGGCCAGGCGTTGGCTCTGTGCCTGTTTGGCCTGACAGGCACCTCACCCCTGCCGACCTACGATTATTGTGTGAGAGGGCTTCAAAATTCTTTGTGGAAAAATGGAATTAAAAGATAAGGGTCTCTTGGTTCGAAAGCGTTTTGAAATCCGTGCACACTCAAATGCACTTTTCAGCAACTTTTGGAAGACTCTGCAAAGCTGCTGGATCAAAAGGGAGCAGTGGGGCTGGCGCTGAGCCCTGGCTGCAATGGGAACATAAAACGTGGGGCCACCGCGGCTCCACTTCCCATGCAGCTCCCTGCTAAGGCACCTGGGAGAGCAGCGGAGGACGGCCCGAGTGCCTGGCCCCTGCACCCACATGGGAGACCTGGATGAAACTCCTGGCTCCTGGCTCTGGCCAGGCCCAGCCCTAGCCGTTGCGGCCATCTGGGGAGTGAACCAGTGGATGAAGATCTTTCTCTCTCTCTCTGTCACTATGCCTTTCAAATTAATTAATTAATTTAAAAAAGAGAGACGAAGAGAGAATCAGACAGAAGCAGAGCCGCTCTGCCTGGTTCCCGAGGGGCTGAGGTGTGGGGTCCCCCGCAGCCTGGCCGCTGGAATCCGGGCAGAGAAGTGACTAAGGGACTTCTAGGAACACGCCCTAGAGATACCATTGTGGAGGAGGCCAGGGTCCTTTGTGCAAGGATTTTTGTGGCACTATTGTTCCTGGAAAGCCAAAGGAGAGAAGCAACGGAACAGCCCATGAACTGGGGACTGGCCTGGCCGGGGCTGCAGACGCCGGTAGGAGCCGGACTCCCAGAAGGGCTGGCGGCCTTAGCAGGCCACCCCGCAGGGGCCCAGTTACATTGAATTTTCCTATAAAATATAAGCATGCAGTTTGATGCTGAAAACGTATTTGTGATTTATCTGAAATTCAAACGTAATTGCTTATCAGTATTTTATCTGACAACCTTATCTCAAGATAAGTGAGACAGCAAGGTGAAGTCAGGCTGGGGTTCCCGTCAGCGGGCGTGGACCTGTGTGCGTGCGGGCAGGGCCGCTCCTGGCCGGTGGGCGCGGTGCGGCGGAGGACAAGGGACTTAGCTAGGGTCACACAACCAGCGCCGGGGCTAGGGTCCACCCAGGCTCTGAGCTGCGCAGGAAGTCGTGCCTGTGTGTTCCAAGTGTTCACGCACTTAGTAAACAGCTAAACCCCAGGTGAACGTTTCTGACGGTTTACAATGCTGTCGGGGCAAGCATGTGGTGCACTGGTTAGGCTGCCCCTGGGACACCTGTGTCCCACGTCACAGGGCTTTGCTTTGGGTCTCTGCTGCTCCACTTCTGGCCCAGCTTCCTGCTAAGGGACACCCTGGCAGGCAGCAGATGGCTCCACCCACCTGGGGGACCCTGGATGGAATCCCTGGCTCCTGCCTTCCTCCTGGCTCAGTCCTGGCTGTCTGGGAGTGAACCAGCAGGTGGGAGAGCGCCGTGTGTCACTCTGCCCTTCAGATAACAAGAGAAGAAACAGGTATTTTTGTGAAAACTCAGACCCCAGGGCGCCTGGCGCCCTCCCAGGTCCCTCCCGAACACTTTCACTGTCTAGCACTCTAGTCCCTGCCCCCAGTCCCTGGGGCCTGGAAGACCCTCTCCCCCGCTTCTCGCACCTGCCCCTGCCCCTGCCCTGACCTCACTCCTCTGACTCACCTTGGACCCTCAGGGCTGCCCTGAATCACCGGTCACCTCCCGCCTCCCTCACCCCTGAGCTCCATGGGAACCGGGCCTTGTCTGCGCCTGGCTGCTTCACCACATCCTGGCCCACTGGGACCTGGGCGTGTGTGTTTCCTAAGCCTCGGTTGCTTCAGCTGTAAAATGGGACTGACAGTCTTGCCTACTGTGGAGACCCAACGGGCCAGTGTGACGGAGACGGGTCAGGGAGAGCACATCAGGAGTTCTGGCAGAGGGGACAGCAGGGCCAAAGGTCACACAATGGCCAGGGAGGGGATGAACCAGGCAGGGTGTGGGGCGTCTTGATGGCTACGATTAGGGCTTGGGTTTTGCGAACTTGACCTAAGGAAATCCCTGTTCTCAGCTCTCTGCTTCAGAGACGTAAAAGGTGCAGGGGTGAGAGGTGAGAGCAAGGGGGAGAGAGAGGAGCCCCGAGGGCTTTTCCTGGAGGCGGAGCCTGCCTTCTGCCCGGAAGAGGTGATAGACGGGAGGCAGGACAGGCTGGCCTGGGGGTGTGAGCCCCTCGGGCTGCCCGCCCCACACCTCAGCAGGGGCCCAGCAGCCTCTCCCAGCCTTGAGCTCCAGAGGTGGGGACCTCCCACCTCCCGGGTGTGACGCTGGGCCCTGGCAGGTGTGCGGTGCAGGTGCAGAGACCTGGCTTCCCGCCCGCTCAGCCCACACCTGCTCACGGTCGACTTCCTTTTCCCAAGGCCATCGGAGCTCCGCCTCCAGGTCTGCCCAGGACGCCTCCCGAGGTCCCCTGCCCCCCACCGGTCACACTAGTTATGCTCACTGGACACAGGAAGAGAAGCCAGTCCCAGAGCGTCCTCACGTGCCTCATCTTTGTGGTTGGATTTTTCCCACGCGAAAGTATCTTAGTGGGATGGCGACAGGCACATCTGCAGAGCAGCCGATCCTCTCCAAGAAAGGTTCTTTGTGAACGGGGCACCTCCAGCGCACCCGGCCCTGTGGGTCCCCTCCTGAGACACAACCGGGCTCTCGGGCCTCTCGGCGACTGCCTCAGCCTGCCCAGTAGGCACTATCTTACTATGTACTCCTACACGAAAGCCAGCTGTTCACTTAAAAACAGACCAGGGCCTGTGCTGTGGCTGCAGCACTGGCATCCCATATGGGTGCTGGTTCGAGTCCTGGCTGTTCCACTTCCCATCCAGCTCTCTGCTATGGCCTGGGAAAGCAGTAGAAGATGGCCCGAGTGCTTGGGCCCCTGCACCTGAGTGGGAGACTAGGAAGAAGCTCCTGGCTCCTGGCTTCGGATCAGCACAGCCCCGGCTGTTGCAGGCATTTGGGGAGTGAACCAGCGGATGGAGGCGCTCTCTCCATCTCTCCTGTCTCTGTAACTTTGCCTTTCAAATAAATAAATAAATCTTTTGAAAGAATGGAGGCCGGCGCCGCGGCTCACTAGGCTAATCCTCCGCCTTGCGGCGCCGGCACACCGGGTTCTAGTCCCGGTCGGGGCACTGGATTCTGTCCCGGTTGCCCCTCTTCCAGGCCAGCCCTCTGCTGTGGCCAGGGAGTGCAGTGGAGGATGGCCCAGGTGCTTGGGCCCTGCACCCCATGGGAGACCAGGAAAAGCACCTGGCTCCTGGCTCCTGCCATCGGATCAGCGCGGTGCACCGGCCGCATCGCGCTGGCCGCGGCGGCCATTGGAGGGTGAACCAACGGCAAAGGAAGACCTTTCTCTCTGTCTCTCTCTCTCACTGTCCACTCTGCCTGTCAAAAAAAAAAAAAATGGATCAGTTCATTCACTTCTTTCAGCTCCTCGTTGAGCACCCACTGTACACCCGAGGTCCTGTGCTAGGTGCTGATGGCCCAGCCTGCGGAGGACAGAGCAGCTCCTGCTGGGCGGGGCTGCTGGGGCTCGCGGGCCGGAGCAGCAAGGATATCATAGGGGCGCCCATGGAACCAGAGGACACAGACACAGACTGGGAGCACCATCTTTGTGACGGGTCGGGGGGTACCGAGAGGCGTGGCTCCTCTCTGGAAGGTTAACACTAACGGGGTTAATGAGGTTAGCGCCTCGGAATCAGGGTCCGGCGGGCCATGCAGCCATTCTTAGTGCCTGGGCTTAATCCAATTTGGCCCACGGGCTGCGGGTCTCCAGCTTCGGGTGCGAGGGGCAACCCGGTAAGTAAATGCACCTGCTGGGGTTGCCAGCGCTGTGGAGAAGGGGCAGGCTGGCGGGGAGGTTTCCCGAGAGGGTAAGGGGTGAGCCCGTGGACCAGGGCGGTGTCAGGCCAAGTCACTGCGGCTGGAGCTGCAGGCTGGCCGGTGGGGAGCTAGGAGGGTGCAGTGCCGAGGGGCCACAGGGTGCAAGGCTTCTCCCACGCAGGATGGGAGCAGGACAGCGTCTGCACACACAGAAGGGCTTTGTGATTGATTTATTATTTTTAAATAAGATTTATTTATTTGAAAGGCAGAGTTGAAGAGCAAGAAGGGGAGACAGAGAGAGACAGAGACAGAGAGACCCTCCACCCACTGGTTCGCTCCCCAGCTGGCCTCAGCAGCCAGAGCTGGGCCAGGCTGCAGCCAGGAGCCGGGGACTCCATCCTGATCTCCCAAGCACCTAGGCTGTCTTCCACTGCGTGCCCAGGCGCATGCGCAGCGGCCGGATCAGAACACGCACAGCCCAGGCCGCAGTGCCTGCCCTGTCTTGACAGCGTTCCACATTCATGACGGCTCCAGCCTCCTCCTTTCTTCTCGGCCTGCGACTGTGCAGCGACCACCAGTAACCACCGGCGGCCCCGGGGGGCCTCGCTGTGGGCAACACCCCACTGGGATGCCACAGGGACAGCCCGGGGGAAGCCTCTTACACAGAGCCCAGCAGACGTGGCAGGTGCACAGCGAGGGGAATGAGAAGGGCCGCGCCTTATCTCGGCCCCCAGCTCTGGGCCAGCCCCAGCACACTTGGACTCTGACCCAGAAACCTCTGAGGCAAAGTCTCCGGGGACTGTGACTGATTCTTCATGGGGGGGGGGGAGGGGGCTCCTGGCTCAGGCCCAGGGCTGAATCACTGTTTTCTGCGAGTGTCAGACTTGGAAGCATTTTTGTTTTGTTTTGATTTTTTAATCAAAGACGAGGGAGGAGCGGAGCCTTGACGCGGCAGGGGCTCTCCCCAGAGGCTGCTGACTCCTGGTCCTGGCTGGGATGAACCTCCGACTGGTGAGCCAGTTGCCAGAGGCCACTTAGCCTACCAGACTCGGAGCTCCTGGAAAGGAAGAGGAGGCCGGCGCCGTGGCTCGCTAGGCTAATCCTCTGCCTGCGGCGCCAGCACCCCGGGTTCTAGTCCCGGTTGGGGCGCCGGTTCTGTCCAGGTTGCTCCTCTTCCAGGCCAGCTCTCTGCTGTGGCCAGGGAGTGCAGTGGAGGATGGCCCAGGTGCTTGGGCCCTGCACCCGCATGGGAGACCAGGAGAAGCACCTGGTTCCTGGCTTTGGATCGGCGCAGCGCCAGCCGTGGCAGCCATTTTGGGGGTGAACCAACGGAAGGAAGACCTTTCTCTTACTCTCTGTCTCGCTGTCTAACTCTGCCTGTCAAATAAAAAAGAAGAAATAAAGAGGGGCCGGCGCTTGGCGTAGCGGGTAAAGCCGCTGCCTGCAGTGCTAGCATCCCATATGGGCTGGTTCAAGTCCCAGCTGCTCCACTTCTGATCCAGCTCTCTGCTATGGCCTGGGAAAGCAGTAGAAGACTGCCCAAGTGGGAGACCTGGAAGGAGCTCCTGGCTCCTGGCTTTGGCTCAGGAGTGAACCAGTCAATGGAAGACTTCTTTCTCTGCTTCTGCCGCTCTGTAACTCTGCCTTTCAAATAAGTAAATTTTCTTTAAAAAGAAAAAAGAGAAGAAATGAAGATGAGCACCAGCGTGGAGTCCTGAAACAATGCTGTGTTCAGAACACACAGAACGGCTGGCACCGCGGCTCATGAGGCTAATCCTCCGCCTTGCAGTGCCGGCACACCGGGTTCTAGTCCCGGTCGGGGCGCCGGATTCCGTCCCGGTTGCCCCTCTTCCAGGCCAGCTCTCTGCTGTGGCCCGGGAGTGCAGTGGAGGATGGCCCAAGTGCTTGGGCCCTGCACCCCATGGGAGACCAGGAGAAGTACCTGGCTCCTGGCTTCGGATTGGCACGCCAGCCGCGGCGGCCATTGGAGGGTGAACCAACGGCAAAAGGAAGACCTTTCTGTCTCTCTCTCTCACTGTCCACTCTGCCTGTCAAAAAAAAAAAAAAAAAAAAATACACACAAGGCAGCCGGCTTCAGAGCAGGTGAGAAAGCCCCGCCCCCTGCACGTGAAATGCAGACCGCAGCCAGGTGACCCTGCTTCTCTGATCGGATGGACAGAGAGGAAAACAGGGCCCACCACGCCCCCGGGGGCCGCTGCTGGCGGGAGTGCAGTGTCCTGGGGCCTCTTTGGCGGTCGGGTGGACACATGTGTCAGCGTTTTGTGTAACGTTTGACCTGGAGTGCAGGATGTGCGACAAAGACATTCCCGGAATTGCCACCTGATTCGCAGCAGCAAGAGACAGCTGTTACGTGATCCTGATGTCCTGCGTGATCCCCTGCAGGAGGTCAGCTCCGGGGGCCGGGGCTGCGTGGACCCGTTTTCAGAAGGCTGAATATCGTTACAGCCACGTGCACACATCTCCCACTTCCGGGACCTTGGAAAACCTCTCCCCGCGGACGGAGACCCTCCTGATGGTTGTAGATCTCGCCTCCCTTTCGGACACCTGCCCCAAACGCGCGCATCTGGTCCATTTCTCCTGTTCCCCAACTGCTATCCAAAGCCGAACCCGCTTTCCCGCGCCCAGCAGCCCGCGACGGATCCCGGGAGGCGTCTCAACCAGCAGAGGGCGGCCGAGGAGCGCGCCCCGGGGGTGGGGGGCGGCGGACGTGGCCGGACGCCTCGGGGAAGGGCAGGGCCCGGCCGGCCCGCGGCCGAAGAGGTCGCCCATTGCGGGAAGCGCTGACGTCACAGCATCAGCAGAATCCCTTCGCCTTCTCGCCTTCTCGCCGCCCGGGGCCACAGCCGGTGCGCAGCCCGAGGCTACTCCGTGGTCTCCACCGCCCGCTCTGGCAGGCAGGAAGGCGAGGGGCAGCCAGGCGGGGCGCGAGGGGCAACTCAGCCAGACCAGGTCCCGCGCGGACAGAGGTCTGCTGCCTGGCGCTGTGCCTGACCGGACCCGGGGTGCCCCTTTACCGATGGGGGCATCTCCCGGAGGTGAGCACCGCCCACTTTTCAGCCGTCGGGGAAACAGGCCGGGGGAAGCCAGGTCGTTCGCCCAGGCTGACCCCGTGGGGAGGAGGTGGGGCTGGGAGAGGCCGCAGTGAGCCCTGCTGCTGCTCTGCGGATACCCCGGGTGGGGCCGGCGCCTCGCCCTGCCAGGGACACCTCGTGGAGCACCTGTTCCCGCCCCGCATCGCTACTCCCTGTCTGTCCAGCTTCCTGCTCGTGCGCCTGCCCACGTGCTTGGGTTCCGGCCAGCACCTGGAGAGTCAGGTGGAGTTCCCAGCCCCTGACTGTGGAGTGAACCAGAGGATGGAAGATTTCACTCTCTGTCACTCTGCTTTTTCAAATAAATAAACAAATATTTTTAAAGAGAGAGAACAGGATGATGGGCTATACCGTAGGTGCTGGGGGTGGGGTGGGTCCTACTATGGCTACAGTTATCAAGACACGGTTTTTTTTTAAAAATTTTTATTTATTTGACAGAGTTAGCCAGTGAGAGAGACAGAGAGAAAGGTCTTCCTTCCATTGGTTCACCCTGCAAATGGCCGCTATGGCTGGAGCTGCGCCGATCCGAAGCCAGGAGCCAGGTGCTTCCTCCTGGTCTCCCATGTGGGTGCAGGGTCCAAGCACTTGGGCCATCCTCCACCGCCCTCCCGGGCCACAGCAGAGAGCTGGAGTGAAAGAGGAGCAACCGGGACTAGAACCCGGGCCCATATTGGATGCCGGCGCTGCAGGCGGAGGATTAGCCTAGTGAGCCATGGGCGCCGGAAGGGCGTGTGTTAAGTATACCATTCATACCAGGTGGGTTCAGATCTCACTTCAGGAAACAGAATATTCCCAGAATTCCAGGTAATGCCTTACCCTGTCCCCCCAGCCAAACAGTATTCGCAATTTTACATTAAACACCTCCTTGCTCTTTCCACTGTTACCAGCTCCACACAGCCAGGTCTGCGTCCCTGGGAGAGGCTGTCAGCCGGCTTTGAGCCTCGTGTAATTCTAATTACCGAATGCAGCTGGGTGCAGCTGTTTCTGCCCAGCCCCGTGTGTTCTGAGGTTCATCACTGCTGCTGTCCGTGCGCACTGCTGCATCGTGTTCCGAGGCAGAGCTACACCGCGGCGTGTTACTGCAGGACGCTGCTGGCAAGCGTTTGGGTGGTACCGTGTCGTTTCGCTGTCAGGAACGGGGTGCCGTGAATATTCTCTTGTTCCTCGGGGTGGTGGTTCTGAGGTTGCCTGCTCATTAGAATACCAGGGGAGGGAGCTTTTCAAGCCGCTTACCCCAGAGGCCCCCACGCAGACATCATCTGGGTGTGCTTGGGAGGGACCGAATTCCCCAGGGAAAGTTAGGGCTGAGCTTCTGGGATGCCACTGGTCGGGGAACAGGGCTGAGTGGGATCACCTGCGGGGGACTGAGGCCAGGCGCTCCCCCATGGCTGTGCCCCCCCCCCCCCCCCCGGCCAGTCCCCACATCCTCACCCACCAGGGAGCGAACTTTACTTTTTGTCCTTCTGTTGGGCGTGAAATGGAATCGCGCCGTGGTCTCATTTGCATTTATCTCATCAGTACGGAGGCGGGGCGGCTGGTAAAACTGCAGCCCGCGGGCACAGAGAAGGCGAAGCGGGAGAGATTCAGGCAGGAGAGGGTGGGTGGCAGGTGCCTGGGTCCTGCGGCGGGCGGAAGAGGGCTGGTGTGCTGCAGGAACAGGCCAGGCTGGGGGAAGGGAGAGTTGTGGAAAGCCGGCAGGGGCCGGCCGGGCGGGCTGAGCCCTCTCGGCGAGGCCTCCGGCTTTGACTCCGAGGCAGGACCGCGGGCGAGCTTTGAGCAGAGGCCCAGCAGGTCTGACTGCCACCTCTGGCAGTCCCGGTACCACAGGTGGAACCGAGCTCACACGCCGCTTGTGGGATGATGCACACCTCGCGGGGCTGTCAAGCCTTGCAGGGGGGCTGGGGGGCAGGGCCAGCTGTCTTCGCCCCCCCCCCCGACCCGCTCCCCACCCCCGAGACAGCTGGCCCCGGTCGGGGGCGCCCCTGCCCGGCCCTGCTCCAGTGCTGGTCGCTCCCCAGCGCCCCCGAGGCAAAGTCCAGGCTCCTCCGAGGCCTCCCCTGGAGTCCCGCGCCCCACCCCCACCCGGGGGCCTTTCCTCCTCGATGTTTCCTCACTTCCTCGGGAAGTCGCCCCTGACCCCCTGTCAGGTGACCCGCCCCCCGGACGGTCCCCGCGTGCCGCCTCTTCAAAGCACACCTGCCTGGGCAGTATAATCATGTTTACCCCGCCTGCCTCCCCCGCCCGGCGGGAGCTGCCCTCGCTAGAGACCCCGAGCGACCACGTGCCGGGTGCGGGCACGGACGCGCGCGGCCAGGTCGCTGGCACGTCGGGTGGCCAGGCGCCACGCGAGGGTGTCCGCCCCCCGTCCCCGCCCGGCGCTGTGTACGGTCTCCCGCCGACTCCGGCGGAGGAGGCTTCCGGCCCCCCGGCGAACCCGCGGCCCCGGGCGGGTCTCGGGAGGTCAGGTGCCGGGACCGGCGGCGCGCGGCGCCAGGGGGCGCTGAGCGGGCTGGGGCGCCGCGTCCCGCCCGAGTTCCGCCGCGCGGGGGTTCCCCCCAACCCCGGGCGCCCGCCCCCCACGAGCTCTCGGCGCGATCCCAGCTGCGGGCGCCGGAGCGCCCCGGCCGGGCCCCCGCCCCGGCCCTCAGCGCCACGCGGCGCGAGCCCCGCCAGTCCCCGGCGCACCTGCTTGGGGCGTGGCCTCCGGCCGGGGCGCGCCTCCGATTGGCGCGGGGGTGACAAAGGGGGCGTGGCGCCCGCGGCCCCGCCCGCCGGCGCCGGGGTAGTTAAGGCGTCGGCGGCGGTCCGCACTCACAGCGCCGCGGCACGGCCTGGCGAGTGGAGCTTTCTGTGGCCGCTGCGCGACCCCGCCTCCCGCTGCCTCGACCACCATGCCGCGCTCTTTCCTGGTCAGGAAGCCCTCCGTGCCTCGCAGGAAGCCCAACTACAGCGAGCTGCAAGATTCGTGTCTGGGTGAGCGGCGGCGCGGGCCCCGGGCGAGGACGGTGTGGGGGCCCCGGCGCCGAAGTGGAGTCGAGGGAGTTGTGTGGTGAAATGGGAGGAGGGGGCCCGGAGACTGGGGCAGGGGCGGTCCCGAGGCCCGGAGCTTGGCTGTCGGCAGACGGGGCTGAGGAGGGGTCGGGGCGGAGGGGACGCTCTGGCCGGCGCGGGGCGGAGAGGCGCCGCGGGTGTGGACGTGCGAGGGGGCGGCTTGGCCGGGATTGTGGAGTTGGGAGTCCCGGGGATTGCGGGGCAGGGTGCAGCCGTGGGGTGACTGGGGTCCCGCCCCAGGCCGGGTGGGAGCCCACTGAGCCGAGGCTGGGGAGCAGGGCGGGGGGCGGGGAGGGCGGGAGCCGGGCCTGTGCGGTTCTTTGTGCTCACCCAGTGAGCCCTGAGCCCAGCCCCCCCCCCCCCCCCGCGACCCCGGGCTCCCCGTGGGCTGACGATTGTTGACTGACTGACCGACTGCCCTCTGCCTTCTCTCTCCCCAGAACTGGCCTTCCAGCAGCCCTACGACCAGGCCCACCTGCTAGCAGCCATCCCGCCGCCCGAGGTGCTCAACCCCACGGCCTCCCTGCCCACGCTCATCTGGGACTCTCTCCTGGCGCCCCAAGGCCAGCCCGTGGGCTGGGCCTCCCTCCGGCTGCAGGAGAGCCCCAGGGTGGGCGAGCTGACCTCCCTGTCGGACGAGGACAGCGGGAAGGGCTCCCAGCCGCCCAGCCCACCCTCGCCGGCCCCCTCCTCCTTCTCCTCCACCTCCCTCTCGTCCCTGGAGGCCGAGGCCTACGCGGCCTTCCCGGGCTTGGGCCAACTGCCCCAGCAGCTGGCGCAGCTCCCGGGGGCCAAGGACCCCCAGGCCCGCAAGGCCTTCCATTGCAAGTACTGCAGCAAGGAGTACGTCAGCCTGGGCGCCCTGAAGATGCACCTCCGCAGCCACACCCTGCCCTGCGTGTGCCCGACCTGCGGCAAGGCCTTCTCCCGGCCCTGGCTGCTGCAGGGCCACGTGCGCACGCACACCGGTGAGTACCCGGCCCGGTCCAGGCCAGGGGCCTGGCTGCCTGGCTCAGCAGAGGGGCAGGGAGACCAAGCGGACGCGGGAGAGCGGCGAGCCGAGGTGTGAGGGAGCCGCCCTGCCCCACCCTGGTCCGACAGGAAGTTGTCAGACCCCCACCCGGCCCGGCCCTGAATCCTGCTGGGGGCTGGGGCTGCCGCGTCCCACCGTGGGCCTCGGTTTCCTCACCTGTAAGCCGAGCGTGAGAGCGCGGCGTGGGGCTCCGGTGTAGCTCAGCGGGAAGGATGCATCCGGCCGGGAAGCGCGGGGTAGCTCGCGCGGGAGCTGGTACGTGTGCTGCCTCTGCGCTGTGTGACCTTGGGCAGGCGACTCGGCCTCTCTGAGCCTGAGAGGATTATGGAGGGTGGCTGTGAGTGTGTTGTAAGCCTATCAAGATACCCCTGCCGCCTCCCCTCCCCCACCCAAGGCCGTCACGCAGGGCAGAGACCCCGGTGCGTCTATCTGTCCGGGTGTTGCCGAATGTGTAGGAGGTTTTCTGGGCGCGGGCCAAGGCAGCGCCTCGTCGGCAGAGCGGTGGGGGCTGCTGTGTTGGGGCCTGATGGTTGCAGGATGGCTGTTGAGGAGAAGGGTCAAGGGTCACGACCCATGGCCTTGGGGTCAAGCTGGCCTGGTTGGAGGCTGTCCTTTCCTGGCCTGGGAGGCCTGGCATCTGGCCGGTCCTCATCACCGTCACTCCGCTGTGGGGCGACGCGGTCCCTTGCTTCGCGCACAGATAGCCCTGGGCTTAGCTTGGCCAGCGCCCGTGGCCTGGCCTCCCTCCTGGGTGCCCGCCCAGCTGATGGGGGCTCTACTTGGGAGGATTGAGACCCTCTGGGTGCTCTCCTGGGGCCCGGCCTCTCTCCCCTCCCAAGTATTTTAATGTAAAGGCACGGCTCAGACACAAAACCCCGTTGAAATGCACCGGTTGACTCCCATTGTGTGCTTGATGGTGGGCCCAGTGGGTGGGGGCTGGGAGGGGCAGAGCAGGTGCACGGGGCAGCGGTGCCCAGCACCTGTTCCGGGCTGCAGCTGCTGGCCCTTTAATCCGGGGGTATCGCATGTACAGTGCCCCCCTTGGCGGCCTTTGTCCCCGCCGGCCTGGTGCCGATTTCACACTTGCCAGGAGCAACATAAAGGCGTCTGGGGGGCGGGGGAGCCGTGAGGGGTGGGGGTCTGCGCACGGACCCCCCCCATCCTACAAGGTCCCCTTCCTCGTCTGCTGAGGTTTCTGTCGGATCACTGACCTGCTGGGCGTGGGGGCAGCTCTGCCCCCTTGCGGATCCCTGTGCTCGGCCCCGAGGGCGCGGGACCTGGGCCACCTGCCCTCAGGCCCAGTGTGCAGGAAGGTGTAGCGGCCAGGCCAGTGGCCCGGTACCCCAGCCGCCCGGCACTCCTGCACGGAGCCCCGGGCGCCTGGGGTGATGGAATCAAGTCCTTGGATTAGGCTCTTGGATTCCTGTCCCGGGATTTAGTCGGTGTGCTGCCAGCGATATGTCTGCTGCTCCCCCACTAAGTACTTGTTACTTACTTATTTTGCTTCTTCATTTACAGAGTATGTGTGTATATATATATTCTTGAATTTATTTGAGAGACTTGTTTATTCACTTCAAAGGCAAAGTTACTAACAGAGCGGGTGAGAGATCTTCCAACCCCTGGGTCACTCCCCAGATGACCAGAACAGCCAGGGCTGGGCCGGGCCAGAGCCAGGAGCCCAGAATTCCATCCGGGTCTCCCACAGGTGCAGGAAGGTGCAAGGGTCCAAGGCGCTGGGCCGTCTTCCGCTGCTGAAGCAGCCGGGACCTGAACTGGCTCCGCTATGAGATGCCGGCCTTGCAGGTGGTGGCTGAACCCACGGCGCCACAATGCCGATGGCGTTTGGAAAGGCGGAGTGACAAGAGGCAGCCCATCCACTGATTTCACTGATCAAGTGCCCACAGTAGTCAGGGCTGGGCCAGGCTGAATTCAGGAGCCTGGAGCCCCCGCTGGGCCTCCCAAGTGGGTGACAGGGTCCCAAACACTTGCCATTGTCTGCTGCCCCCAGGACGCAGGAGCCGGGAGCTGATGGAGCTGGAGCCAGCGCTCCGGGAGGGATGAGGGCTCCGCAAGCCACGGCTCCCTCCGCCGGCCGAACCTCAGCACCGCGCCTACCTTGCTTTCTGCCGAGGGGCGCCCGTTCCCAAGCACAGCACCTGTTAGCCCCACGTGCACGGAAGAGCTCGCTGGCTGTCTAATAAGTGAGAAATGCGACCTTGACGTGAACAAGGCTACGCCCCCCAGAAACACCGACAGCCTTTCAGTGTCTCTGGGACTGTGTGTTCTTGTTTGGGGTAGGCGTGTGAAAGAGTGCTTGGAGAATGAGGGTCGGGTCCTCTCTAAGACTTACTTACTTGGCAAGCACTTACTGAGCACTTGCTGTATACTCAGCCCCACGTCCCAGTCCTAACCCAGCCTTGGCCAGGCAGGGGTGGGTCAGGGCTGCAGAATCTTGGGAGTCCAGGCCCTGGACTAGGCTGACTGGGGTCAGAGCGGGAGACCTGGGGTTACTGTGGTGCAGTAGGTGCTGGGAGGGAGGCGGGTGGCCGCAGGGCCAGAGGAGAGGCCTCGCCCGCCTGGGGCGGGGTGGGCAGCCCCTTAACAGGCTGTTAAGACAAAGTGAACCCGAGTGACCTCTGGACGGATGGCTCCCGCGGTTAAAGTCAGGGGGCGCTGCAGTCCTGGGTGACCCTCAGCCTGCCCCTTCACCCGTGCCTCAGTTTTCCCGTCTCTAAGATGGAACAGCAGTAGCCTCCATCAGCCCGGCCCCGTGCTGGCCAAGCACTGCCCGTGCAGTGAACTGATGCGGATTAGTACTTAACCCTGCCCCTGTGTGTGTGTGCTTGGGGGGGATGAGTGGCCCCATTGTACAGATGAGAAAGTGGAGGGTCGGAGAAGCCAGACAGCTTGCTCAAGGTTGCACAGTGCGGAGGCCGCAGAACTCCCGGTCAGATCCAGGCCTTTAGGTACCAGCTGCGTGTCTGGCCCGGGCCTGGTCTTCCCGGGGTCACGGGATTCTTGCCGGCTTGGCATTCTGCCTCGAGTCTCACCAGCTCCTCCTGGCTTTCTGTCCGCAGGCGAGAAGCCCTTCTGCTGCTCACTCTGCAGCCGCGCCTTCGCCGACCGCTCCAACCTGCGCGCCCACCTGCAGACGCACTCGGAGGTCAAGAAGTACCAGTGCCAGGCCTGCGCACGGACCTTCTCCCGCATGTCCCTGCTGCACAAGCACCAGGAGGCGGGCTGTGCGGGGGGCCCCCGCTGACCCCAGGGCCTCCCTCCGCCTCCTGCTCCCTGCCGCGGCCCCAGGAGCCCGCCTCCTCCCAGCTGCGGCCGCCCCACGGGGCTGCGGCGAAAACCGGTCTCTGGTTCCATCCTCTGCATTCTGGGTGCTCCAGTGGGCACCTCCGTGGCCGGCCGATCCTGTGGCCGGCAGGCAGATGGGAGACCCTTCCCGGACCAGGCCTTCCTCTGTGGGTTTGCGTATCCAGAGGGGTTTGGATATAGCTGCTGAGAGCCGCAGGACAAAAGCGACAGACGGACAGGACCTCACGCCCCAGCCCCCCGCCACCCTCCACGAGGTGTGACTAACTATGCAGTAATCCGCCCCCAGCTGCATCTCCGGGTCCTGCGGGGGCGGGCGCCGACGCGAAGACGTGTCTAGACCCCAAGGTGCCCCCGGGCCCGGGCAGCTGTGTCAGCCTCCTGTTTGTCACCGCGGCACCTGTTTCCCGGGCAGGGCAGCAGTGCCTCCCAGGGCCTGCGCGGCGGCCCTCGGCCTGACCCGTGTGTCTCCCTGGACTATTTTGGGGGCCCAGCAGGTGGGCCTGGAGGAAGATGTTTACATTTTAAAGGTACACTGGTATTTATATCGCAAGCAACATTTTGTATTATGTTTTGTACAGTTTGTGTACAGTTTATTGATGTTCAATAAAGCAGTTAATTTATATATAACAGCGCATCTACTGGGTCTTACAAAGAGTGGGCATTTCAGAATGTCTCGGGAATGGGAGAGAAGCTCCTGGAGTCGGTTTCTGACAAAGCCATTTCAGTCTTGCCCTCCGAAGTGTCAGGTGGCACCGGGGGGACTTCCTGCCACTGCTCTCCCCCGGGCCTGGCCCGTCTGCAGGTTTGTGGACACTCGGCGGGGGGAGCGGTAGGGTCACCGCGAGTTCCCAGCGCTCTAAACACTGCAGAGCTTTTAAAGTTATTTTATAAAAATTTCTTTATTCATTCTGAAAGAGAGATCTTCATCCCCTGGTTCTCTCCCCAAATGGCTGCAACAGCCAGGACTGGGCTAGGCCGAGGCCAGGAGCCAGGAGCTTCATCCAGGTCTCCCACCTGGGTGGCAGGGACCATCTGCTGCTGCCTTCCCAGCCCATGAGCAGAGAGCTGGATGGGAAGTGGAGCAGCTGGGACTCGAACCGGTGTCCATATGGGATGCTGGTGTTGCAGGTGGAGGCTTTACCGGCTACACCACAGTGCTGCCCTCTTTTTAAATTTGTATTTCTTTGAAAGACAGGCGGACAGAGATCTTTCCTCCCCAGACGCCCACATCAGCTGGGGCTGGGCCGGGCTGAAGCCAGGAGCTTGAAGCTCAGTGCAGGTTTTCCTGCCCGGGTGGCGGGAACCCAGCTGCTTGCGCGGGCACCTACTGCCTCCCGGGCTGTGCACGGGCAGGAGGCTGGGATAGGAAGCGGAGGCAGATGGGAATCCAGGTACCTGGATGTGGGTGTCAACGCCCCACGTGACACCTGCCCCTGCCTCTGCTCGCCCATTCTTGCTCTGATTTTCTCTTTCTTTCTTTCTTTGTTTCTTTCTTTCTTTTTCTCTCTCTCTTTCTCTCTCTCTCTCTCCCTTTCTCCCTTTCTTTCTTTTTTTGAGAGACAGAAACAGCTCCCATCCGTTTCGTCCATTTGGCTTCCCCCTCAAATGCCCCCAGTGACTGGGAGGGAGCCAGGAGTGCCATCCAGGCACCCAGGTCTCCCACGTGGGTGGCAGGGACCCCGTCACTTGAACCACGTGCTGCCTCCCAGGGTCCGCATTAGCAGGAAGCTTGGAGCAGGCCCAGATGGCCTGGTGTGGGGACTGGGTCACCCCAGCTGGCGTCTTAATGGTGAGAAGACACCAGCCCCTCACTCTTGCGTTTTGAAGCTGACCAGGCCCGGAGTGCGCCGAGCTGGCTCCCCGGGGCCTTCCCAAGCAGAAGGCCTGCAGGCCGCGGTTCGGGCTTTGTGGCTGCTGGGCCAGGGACTGGCTGCTCCTCCCACACCAAGGAGAGAGGATGTCCTTCCTGCCCAAGGGCTGGCCCCGCCGGCCTCCCTGTTGGGCAGGCCCACACCTCCGTCTGGCTGCTGGGTACCAAATGGCCTTTGATGCGAGGAAATTGGCTGGCTGGAGCCAGGAGGGTGAGAAGCCAGGCCAAAGGGTAGGGGTCATTGAGCTTCCTGCGCGGAGGCTGCGGCTGTGGTGACCTCGCCGCTGGGGCCTCCCGGGGCCAGGAGAAAATGAGTGACCTTGCCGAGCACAAAAGGTGCTGAAGGTGCCAGCTTCCTGTGGGGAGCGGGGCAGGAGCCCCGGAGCCCGGCTGGGGGGAGCCGCGTGTTCCAGCGAGAGATGATTCTTTCTTCTAAACAGGAAATGGTGACCCGCAGGCCGGGAGCAGCCCTAATGACTTGCAGCTTTCCTCCCAAAAGGGAAAAAAAGTTCTCTGGAACAATCGCCAAATTGTGGCCAGCCTCCCTGAAGGGAAGTTAGGGAGCCGGGTGGATGGGGGCTGGGCACCGAGTTGCTGCAGGCCCGTGTGTCCCTTAGGCCCCTGGAGGTCGCTCCACGCACCCACAGCGGGCGCTGAGCCTGGTGGACGCATGACCACACCGCCCTGAGCGCTGGCCTGAGACGCCGCTGCCCACGATCCCCAAGCCCTGGCCGGTCATCCTGGGAGACAGGTGGGCCCGCCTCCTGCCCTTGACTCTCAGGGTAACTGGAGCACGGCTCTGCCCCTCTTGGGGACTGTGGAGAAACATCCGTCCGTCTATCCATCCGTGCCTGCCTTCCTTCCGTGAGCCTGACGGGCACTGTGTGTGCCGGACGCCGTTCTAGGCCCGGGTGACAGCTGGGAATAAGCCAGACAGTCCCTGCGCTCACGAAACTTCTAGCCCAGGAGACAGAAAACAAACAAGCCGGCTTCCTGCAGAGATGGAGCTAGGATGGAATGAAAGCCGCTGGAGGACGGCGGGGCGGGGCGGGGCTCCCTGACCCAGGGGCAGGGCCCGACCCAGGGGCAGGGCTGGGACCCGGGGCAGGGCCCGACCCAGGGGCCGGCGCCCAGTAGGAAGAGGTGGGGGAGGGACAGAGCGGCTGGCACGCACCGGGGGGTGCGGTGGCCGGGGGAGGTCCCCCCCGCCCTGCAGAGCCCACGGGCACGGGGGAGTTGGGACTTCAGTCCCAAGCCCAGGGGACAGCCACCAGGGCCTTTAAGCTGGGGGAGAGGGGAGGGCTGCCCGGGGCCCTCTTGACCTTGGACAAAGGTTCCCTGCCAGTGGGAAGAAGGGATGAGAGAGGGTCAGGGGAGGAGAAAATGCAAGACAGGAGGTGAGAGACAGGTGACAGTGGCCTAGGGCAGTGGTGGCCTTGGTGTGGAGACTGGGGGGCCGGCACTGTGGCACAGCAGCATCCCATATGGGCGCCGGTTCAAGTCCCGGCTGCTCCACTTCCAATCCAGCTCTCTGCTGTGGCCTGGGAAGGCAGTAGAAGATGGCCCAAGTGCTTGGGCCCCTGCACCCACATGGGAGATCCAGAAGCAGCTCCTGGCTCCTGGCTTAGGATTGGCACAGCTCCAGCCAATTGGGGAGTAAACCAGCAGATGGAAGACCTCTCTCTCTCTCTCTCTCTCTCTCTCTCTCTGCCTCTCCTTCTCTCTCTGTAACTCTGCCTTTCAAATAAATAAATAAATCTTAAAAATAAAAAAACTCTCCCTACCCTGTAACTCTGTCTTTCAAATAAGTAAATACATCTATTTTAAAAAGAATCTCAAAATTAACTAAATAATTAATAAAAGTGGTCCCCTGGGGGCTGCAGGAGGTGGAATTGGGGTGAAGGGAGTAGGCGGGGGCGGGACTTTGTGTAAGATGTCAACTTTTCCTTTGGAGGGAATTTCAGCCTGAGAGAGCGACAGGAAAGTGTAAAGGGGGGGGGGCTCGTCATGGAGGCCCTGCAGGTGTCCCGCTTTCTCCCCACACCCGCACCCAAGGCCAAGGTCGGCCTCTCAGCAAACCACGGCTGTGCGCAGAATCCGGGAAGTCGTGGGGTCAGCGCTCTGTGGTCACCCCCGGCCACAGCCACAGCCACAGTCCCGGCGGCTGCTCCGCCCACCTTGGTCTTTCAGGCGGGACACCTGCTCCCCGGGGCGTCTTCCGTGACTGGTCCTGGTGTTTCCTCTGATTCCACGGGGCTCCTGGCACTCCGGCCGAGCCCCGGCCTGCTGCGTTCTTGTTCTTCCTCTGTCCCCAGCAGTTCTGCTCCGAGGCGGAGCGGGGCTGTGTGTGTGTGTGCAGGGTCTGCCCAGCACTCGCTCCTCCCTGGGGACTTTCTTTAAACCGAGTCCAGGAAGTAAAGCAGCCGCAAAGCCAACCTTGGTGTGAGCGTCCAGGCCGGCCAACGGGGCCAGGGCTACCTCTGGGCACACACAGTGGCAGGGGACCGCTCCCGGGAGTCCCCCGAGCTGGGGTGGGGGTGTGTTGGCAGGCAGCGCTCCGGGGTGTCCTCGCTCCTCCTTACTTTCAATATTGTCAATCTCAGGAGCACCACGAGAATCATTCCCTCATTAGAGAAAGAAAAGGAAGGGGAGGGGAGGGGAGGGGAGGGAAGGGAAGAAGGAAGGAAGGGAGCCTGGTGCCGTGGCACAGCAGGTAAAGCTGCTGCCTGCAGTGCCGGCATCCCGTATGGGCGCTGGTTCGAGTCCCGGCTGCTCCTCTTCCGATCCAGCTCTCTGCTGTGGCCTGGGAAAGCAGTAGAAGATGGCCCAAGTCCTTGGGCCCCTGCACCTGCATGGGAGACCGGAAGAAGCTCCTGGCTCCTGGCTTCAGATCGGCACAGCTCCGGCCATTGTGGCCATCTGGGGAGTGAACCATCGGATGGAAGACCTCTCTCTCTCCCTCCACCACCTCTCTTATTTGTCTTTCAAATAAATAAAATAAATCTTAAAAAAATAAATAAACAAGATGAGAGGTGAGGCCGGGCTGCCCCCATGTGATGCCCTACAAAGACCTGTTTACCCCCTCCTTGGTTCAGAGCTCTATAAATCCATAAGCGGCTATGTCCACACACACGTGGCTCCGCCCCCTCACCCCGGGCCAGCGTGATCTGGCTCCAAGGCCACGTTGTCCCTTCCCAGTCCCCTCATTCAGCCTCCCCAGCTTTGCTGCCACCCCAGGGCCTTTGCACCTGCAGCTCCAGCTCCCTGATGCTGCTTTCTCCACTGACAAAACACCGCTCGGGTTTCCGGGTTGGCCTCTGCGCCCCCGGGCGCTCTGCCTGGTTTACTGCGCGTCCCCACACACGAGGCGTGCACAAGGGAACACAGTGCAGAATGGGTGACGGTGGACTCACACGTGCTGTGGGAAGCACGGGGCGGAGCCCACCCTCCCGGGGTGCTGAGCCCAGGGCCCCACACAGGTGAACTCGCTCGGCTCTCAGCCAGCCTCAGAAGAGGCGCCCTCAGCACACAGAGCTCACGTAACTTGCCCCAGTCACACCGTGAGTGCGTGGCGGAGCTGGGACTTGAACCCCGGGTTCCTTTATTGCTGCGATGGAGTTTTCACCGCCTTCGAGATGCGGGTTCAGTCGTAACCTTCTAGGTGCAGAGGGACAGAGTCTGGGCTTTGTTTGTTTGTTTATATGTATATTTTTCAAATCAAAAGGCAGAATTACAGAAGAAGGGAAAGACAGAGAGAGAGAGAGAGAGAGAGAGAGAGAGAGGTCTTCCATCCACAGGTTCACGCCCTAAACGGTTGCAGCAGCTAGGGCTGGGCTGGGCTGGGCCAGGCCAAAGCTAGGAGCCTGGAACTCCTTCCAGGTCTCTCATGTGGCTGCAGGGGCCCAGCTTGGGCATCTCCACCGCCTTCCCAGGCGCATTAGCAGGGAGCTGCACAGGAGGTGGAGCAGCCGGGACTTGAACCTGTGTCCCTATGGGATCCGGCATCCCGCTGCGCCCCAGCTCTGGCCTTCAGACTCGGGGTCTTCTGCGCAGAGGCTCAGCTTCCTGCAGCCAGGTCCTGCGGCGGGGGGAGGGGCAGCTCAGGCCCCAGGGGAACCTGGGTGGGGCAGGGGGTAGTCCCAGTGGCCTGGGAGAAGCTTCCAGAATAGGAGCTCCAGGGAGGGCAGGACCACCCACCGTGCAAGCCTGGCCAGTCCTCCCTCTGCTCCCTGCTGCACGCCCCAGCCTGGGCCCCCGCCGTGGACAGAGTGTTACTTTCCTTGGGCTGTCCCCAAACCTCCAAGTGCCCAGCGGCTCTCGCAGTCCTGGCCAAGGCTGAGAGTGAGGCGACAGCGGGGGGGAGGGTCTGGGGCGGGGGGGGGGGGGGAGCTTGTCCTGGCCTCGGCTCCATCCCGGTTCTCTGGGTGTCACCAGCCGCTGGATTCGGGATTACAGGAATCCACTGTGATCTCATCTCAGCTCAATCACATTTGCGAAGATCCTGAATCCAAATAAGGTCACGTTCACAGGCTCCGGGGCTGGGATTGCCCATTAGAGGGACACAACTCCACCCACTACAGGTGGCGGCCGTCAGGGGCTTGGCAGGGCCTCCCGGCGCCTGGAAGAGATCCCAGAGTTTTTTACTATTCAGCCAGCAAACTCCGAGGGAGGGTCAGGAAGGCAGCCTGGAGGAGGGGACCCCTGGGGCAGGCTTGGGAGTGACTCGGCCTGCGCCACGTGGCCCCTGGGAGGAGGGGGCCCTGAGCTCCGTGGTCGCAGCCCGAGGAGGCAGCAGGGCATGGCCACGAGGTCGCAGGAATGGGGTGGGGGTCACACAGCCTGGGCGGGGGGAAGCGGGAGGACCAGAGCAGGTTTGTTCTTGGTTGGATCCCTTGGGCAGCAGCGAGGGAGGAGCTTGGCAGGGCCGGTGAGGCCACGCCCTCCCTCCTGGCAGGTGAGGCAGAGGGCGGGGTCGGGAGGAGGCGGGGAGGGCAGGGACTGTGGCTGCTCAGTCTGGGCCTCTTCATTGAGGGAGGCAAAGATCGAGCCGCCAGGCCAACAGCGATGCCGGCGTCGGTGCCGGCCTCCCGGATCGTCCGGCTCCGTCGTGGCAGCCCTGGGCAACGCGGGTGTGCGGGCACCTGCTGTGGTAGAAGAGCTCGGGTTCCTGGGCTCACGCCTCTGCCTGCTGCCTGCCTGCTGTGTGACACGGAGCAGATTGCACAGCCTCTCTGTGCCTATTCTTATCTGACCAGCAGTCCCTCCTTCCCGGAGAACCAGTCAATATTGACAAATTGGTTGGCCTCAGGCCTAGCGCTGCAAAGGCTCTGTAAACAGTGGCTATTATAATGCCTTAGAAACTATTTAAACACTTACCCGAGTAAGCCGCAGCTGGTGATGCTGGCATCCTCTATCCCAGGCCCAAGGACCTGCCCCCGTGTGGGAGACCTGGATGGAGTTCCTGGCTTCAGCCTGGCCCACACGTAGCTGGCAAGTGACGACCTACCACCACCACCCCGATCCACTGTGCCTTTCAAATAAATACAGCTTTCTAAATTTTCTATCTGAAAGTCCCATAGATAGCCAGGGATCTCGCATCTGCTGGTTCACTCCCCGAAATGCCCACAACAGCCAGGGCTGGGCCAGGCTGAAGCCAGGAGCCGGGAGTCCCAGCCAGATCTCCCATGTGGGTGGCAGGGGCCCGGGGACTCGAGCCAGCACCTGCTTCTTCCCAGGGTGCAGATGCCTGTCAGCAGGAACCAGGGCAGAGTTGGGACTTGAACTTGGACACGGACGCAGTGTCTCAACTGCTGCGCGCATGCCTGTCCTGGCTATGCCCCTTCCATGGTGTGGGGAGGAGGCTCTGAGAGAGCAGGGAGGTTTTCCAAGGCCACGCAGGGGACAGGCTCTGTGTCCCTTCCCTTGGGCGGGGGCCTATGTCCTCCCCGGGACCGTGAGTGCCAGGGCTGGGCAGGCAGGGCCTGGGGAGCCGGAAGCCTTTCCGCTGTGTGCTGTTCGCTGCTCCCAGACTTTGGCTGGAAGGGCCCCAGCTTGGAGGCCTCCATGCTCCCAAACCCAGTTCTGCTCGGCCGGTGCCTCGGCCTGAGACAGAAGCTTCGTTGGAGGCTGAGGCAGCGACAAGGAGAAATGAAACCCCGGGTCACTCCGCGGAGCGCTCGGGCGGGGATTCCCCAAGGAAACTGCCCTACCCCAGGGACCCTGCCGGGCTGGGCAGGGGGCTTTCCGAAGGCCCCCAGTGCCTTCTCCGCAGGTCGGAGTGCCCCCACCGCTCCTGGGCCACCTGACGAGTCCCTGCCGCCCCTGGCCCATGAGCGATGGTGGGATCCCTACAGCACCGACCCTGCGTGCAGCCGGAGCCGAGGGCCGCACAGCTGCGCGCTGAGCTAGGGGCACATGCGCCTCCCACGTGCAGTGAACGGGTAGGTGAGGAGGAGAGAAGGAAAAGAAACGGACTGACCTGAAAGGTGGCACCTACTGACCTGGAAGGCGGCGCCTACTGCTCCTGGTGATTTTCTTTTCTTTCTTGCTTTCTTGATTTTATTTAGGGGCTGGCGCTGTGGCGTAGCCAGTAAAGCCACAGACTGCAGGCCAGCATCCCATATAGGCGCCAGTTCAAGTCCCAGCTGCTCCACTTCCAATCCAGCTCCTTGCTAATGCACCTGGGAAAGCAGTAGAAGACAGCCCAAGTGCTTGGGTCCCTGCACCCACGTGGGAGACCCAGAAGAAGCTCCTGGCTCCTGGCTTCGGATCGGCACAGCTCTGGCCGTTGTGACCATCTGGGGAGTGAACCAGCGGATGGAAGACCTCTCTCTCTGTCTCTCCCTCTCTCTTTCTCTGTAGCTCTGCTTCTCAAATAAATAAATCAATCTTTAAAAAAATCCTGGGTGGCAGGAACCCAGTCACCTGAGCTGCCACCGCTGCCTCCCAGGGCAGCCTTAGCACGAAGCAGGAGCCAGGAGCTGCCCGCAGGAGTTGGCCCAGGCCCTCCGATGCTGGCCGGGAGACGTCTGCACCCCTGGGCCAACCGCCTGCCCCCATGTCACCCGTCCAGGCTGCGTCGGCACTGTTGCTCCCCAGAGAGCAGCCTGAGTTCACGGTCAGATCTCCCATGCTGCCTTGGGAACAGGTGAACAGAGGCACGTGCAAGCCGTCTCTGTGCGATTTTACCTCCACCCTCCATCATCTTCGCCCTCACAGAGCAGCACGGCCTGCCCCAGGGTCAGCTGTGGCTCTGTCGGCATGGCAGGGTGGGGGTGGGGCACTCATTCCCTGCAGTGGGCCTCCCAAGCAAAACGCTCAAAGCACGGCATTGCCCTGGGGTACAGGGCGTCCCTCTGGAGGGCTGGGGGTGGGGCAATGCATCTGCAGGGAACTGGCCCCCTCAGCCGCCGTGTCTGTGGGTGGCACATTCTCCCCCAGCTGCCGGCCGCTCGTTCCCAGGAGGCAGGCAAGTGGGCGACAACCCAGGGGAGGGAGGCTGGCGCTGAGCTCCGACAGGACAAGGGATTCGCCCAAGGGCCCAGCTTCTGGCCGGTGATGACATAGGATTGTGTGTGGCTTTTTGTTTGTTTGTTTTTAAGATTTATTTACTTATTTGAAAAGATGTGTTACAGAGAGAGGCGGGGAGAGGGAGAGATCTTCCATCTGCTGGTTCACTCCCCAGACAATGGCCAGGACTGGGCCAGGCAGAAGTCAGGAGCCAGCAGCTTCTTCCAGGTCTCCCACGTGGGTGCAGGGGCCCAAGCGCCTGGGCCATCTTCCACTGCTTTCCCAGGCCACAGCAGAGAGCTGGATCAGAAATGGAGCAGCCAGGACTCAAACCAGCACCCATATGGGATGCTGGCACTGCAGGTGACGGCTTCACCCGCCACGCCACAGCGCCGGCCCCAGCACTAGGATTTTGAAATGGCTTTAGTGTGGGCGTTGTGGCTGAGCAGGTTAATCCACTGCTGGGGACACCTGCCTCCCCTATTGGAGTCCTGGCTGCTCCACTTCCAATCCAGCTCCCTGCTGACGCACCTGGGAAGGCAGCAGAGGATGGCCCCGGTCCCTGGGCCCCTGGATGGAGTTCTGGGCTCCTGGCACAGCCCTGGCACAGCCCCAGCTGTTTTGGCCATTTGGAGAGTGAACCTGTGGATGGAAGATCTCTCTCTCTCTCTTTCTCTGTTTCAAGTAAATAAATAGATCTTTTCTAAAAATGGATTTATTGCAGTCTGACTCCCCTACTATGCAGTTTATGCCTTCAAAGTGTACAATCCAGGGAGTGCTGGTAGATTGCCCAAGTTGTACAACCACCACCGCTATCTACTTCCAGAATGTTCCATGGCCTGAGAAAGCAACCCCAACTCCATCGGCAGTCACCTCCCCATTTCGCCCTCCTCTCAGACCCGGGCAGCCACCGGTCTGCTTTCAGTCCGACGGGGCTGCTCACTTTGGACATTTCAGGTGAGCGGGACCGCAGAGCAGGAGCGCATAAACCAGGGTGTGGCCTCCGGGCCTGGCTCCTCTCTCTCGGCTGCACCCTGGAGCAGAGCGTCCCTTGGTCTGCGGCCGAATCACAGGCAGCGTGTGGACGGAGTGCACCATGCACAGGGGCTGGTGCCAGTTCACTCCCCAAATGCCCATGACAGCCAGGGCTGGATCAGGCTGAAGCCGGGGGCCAGGAGCTCCATCCGGGTCTCCCATGTGGGTGCAGGGGCCTAAGCACTTGGCCTATCCTCTGCTGCCTTCCCAGGTGCATTAGCAGGGAGCTGGATTGGAAGTGGAGCGGCCAGGACTCGAACCAGCGCTGCTATATGGGACGCTGACACTGCAAACAGTGGCTCAACCTGTTGTGCCGCATCACCAGCCACCACCATTCATTTTTTTTTTTTTTTTTGACAGGCAGAGTGGACAGTGAGAGAGAGAGAGAGAGACAGAGAGAAAGGTCTTCCTTTGCCGTTGGTTCACCCTCCAATGGCCGCCGCGGTCGGTGCGCTGCGGCTGGCGCACCGCCCTGATCCGATGGCAGAAGCCAGGTGCTTCTCCTGGTCTCCCATGGGGTGCAGGGCCCAAGCACTTGGGCCATCCTCCACTGCACTCCCTGGCCACAGCAGAGGGCTGGCCTGGAAGAGGGGCAACCGGGACAGAATCCGGTGCCCTGACCGGGACTAGAACCCGGTGTGCCGGCGCCGCAAGGTGGAGGATTAGCCTATTGAGCTGCAGCGCCAGTCCACCATTAATTTTTATCTTGTATTTTAACCATCTTAGCAGACAAGTGTGAGTGCGAGGAACGGTTTTCTAAAGATGTAATTGACATACAACAACCGTCACGTGTAAAGTACAGCTTTTGTTTCTCTTGGGAAATAAAGGTCTGGCATTTCTGGGGCCTGTAGCAACTCTGTTCAGGGTTCAGGATTTGAACCAGGGTCTGCCCGGCCCTGGGTGCCCACTACTGTGGAGGGGAGGGCCTGGGTGCCCCTGATGGGGCTCAGTCCTGGCTCCCATCTGGGTCTCTGGGCAGAGGCAAGTCTGATGCTCCCACAGGCCCAGAGCCCTACCAGGCACAAGCGACACAGCTGGGAGCAGGCATCCTCTCGCTGTGACATCCACCCGTCCACTCCGGGCAGGAAGGGCACAGCCTGGGATTTAGGCCAAGGCAGAACAGCTGGCTCTGGGGCCTAGGAGCCAAGCTAAGCACAGCAGCCCTGGGGCGAGCCTGGCCCTGTTACCCTCAGAGCCCCGTGTTAGAGACGGGGTGTGGGAGGGGGACCTTGGTCCCAGGTGACACTGGCGGAACATGGCAGAATCACACAGCGGTGCCGGCTCAGTCAAGGGTGAGGACAACAAGGGAGCCTCCCAGAGATGGATGGGGCAGGGGTCAGCCAGGGCCAGGAGGCCAGGGGCAGGGCAGGAACGGGGGCACTGGCCGAGGCAGTGGGGACTGGGAGTGTGCAGGAAACTGCTGGGGGCTGAGGCAGCGCTGGGCGGGACAGAAGAGCAGGGTGGAGGCCGAGGGCCAGGTGTTTGGATTTGATTCTGTGCCACGGGAAGCCACCAGGGGGTTTTGTGCGGAGGAGTGACCCGATCTGACTTCCCTCTGGCTGCCTGTGGGAAGCAGACCGAGGGGACCGAAAGGAAGTGGGAGACGGAGAGGAGGCACCTGCAGGCCCCAGCGGCTTCCGCAGTGAGGCAGTGGGGGGAAGGTGGGTGCCAGAAGCCTGTTGGGCGGCTGGGCCCAGCCGGAGCGGGTTACCTCCCAGGGACGGAGCGGATCCGGCAGGGGAGGGGCTGCAGCGCCCGGCTCCCGGCTTGAGCATGCCAGGGTGGGCATGGGCGGCGGTGCCAGGTGACACAGCCGAGTGCTCTGGCGGGAGACAGGAGGGAAAAGAATGGACCCCATTTCTTCAGGATTCTCTGCACGGGGCACCCCCGTAGCCTTCCGTACCGGGCTCACCGCACCCCGTGGGCAGCTCCCGCTGCAGCCTGAGGCCTGACCTCTGACCTCACACAAGCATCTGCATGGACAGAGCCCTGGACTCGGCACCTCCTCACCCCCACGCACCCTGCACCCTGCTGTCTCCTCCCAGCCGACCGCGAGCTCGGGGGAGCCCGGGTCAGGGCAGGGCCTCGGCAAACACTGAGCCGAGAGCAGGTGTGGATGGCCTCCATGCCCTGACCGCTCGCTCTCTCTGCCCTGCTCCGTGGACGGGCACCGTTGGAGGCCTTGCCAAGGTGCAGCACTGGTCCCGGGGCCCAGGGATGGGGTATTCCCGGCAGCTCTCACCCTGGCACAGCCAAGCAGAGCCGAGTCCCAGAGGGAGGAGGGTCTTGCCCAGGGTGCCCCCAGGTATAATCACCGAGCAGGCACTCGAACCCACACCCGTGTACTTGTCCTGAAAAAGGCTTGTTCGCAAAAGGGGCGGGAAGACTTCCTCCTGGTAGAGGTCCTTCCAGAAGGTTCTCAAGTCTAATACAGACCTGTGTCAGCATCTGTGTCTGGTGGTGTCTGTGGGTTTGGCTCGGGGCAGGAAGGAGATGGATTTGTCACAGTTTTCTTTCTCGAATGGTCTGGGTTGTTTCTCAGCCTTTAGCTCATCACGCGTGTTCGGCTGGGGTGGATGTTCCGAGCTATGGCTGGGATAGCCCTTGGGGTGCTGGCGTTCTACCCAGGAGGGCCTGCACCCAACTCCAGCTTCCTCTTAATGCAGAAGCCGGCAGGCAGCAGGTGATTGGTCAAGTCGTTAGGTGCCTGCCCCCTGGCTCCTGGCTTTGGCCTGGCCGTTGGCTGGCATTTGCAGAGTGAACCGGCAGATGGGAGATCCGTCTCTCCCCCTGCTCTGTCTCTCCCTATATTCTCATCTTCACCTGCCACACCACAGCGCCCGCCCCTGCTCCACCTCTGGTCCAGCTCCCTGCCTGTGCGCCTGGGAGAGCAGCAGAAGACGGCCCACACACGTGCTTGGGTGCCTGCGCCCACGTGGGAGATACTGAAGAAGTTCCTGGTTCCTGGCTTCGGACTCGCCCAGCTCCAGCTGTCGTGGCCATTTGGGGAGTGAACCAACAGATGGAAGATTTCTCTGCCTCTCCCTGTCTCTTTGTAACTCTGACTTTCAAATAAATAAGTAAATCTTTAAAAACGAAAGTTCTGCTCAGTTGTTTTTTTTTTTTTTCCCCACAAAGTGAACTTACCTGTGTGGTCAGCACTGAGATCAAGAAATGGAACACTCTGGTTCTATAGAAGCCAATTTTTTATAAAGACCAAGAGAGATCTTCCATCCACCGGTTCACTCCCCAGATGCCAGCACAGCCGGGGCTGGGCCAGGCCAGAGCCAGGAGCCAGAAACTCGATCCAGGCCCTCCAGGTGGGCGGCAGGGACCCAAACACTCGATCCAGGCCCTCCAGGTGGGTGGCAGGGACCCAAACACTGGAGCCATCACCTGCTACCTCCCAGCATGCACTTTGGCAGGAAGCTGGAATCAGAAGTGGAGCGGGACTCAAACTCGGACACTCAGACATGGGATGCAGGCAGAGTTGCAGAGGCAGAGAGAGAGAGAGGGAGAGGGAGAGAGGTCTTCCATCCATTGGTTCACTCCCCAAATGGCCACAATAACTCCATCCAGGTCTCCCACGTGGCTAACAAGGGCCCAAGCACTTGGGCCATCTTCACCGTCTTCCCAGGCCATAGCAGGGAGCTGGATTGAAACTGGAGCAGCCAGTGTGGGCCGGCAATGTGGTGCAGCAGGTTAAAGCCCTGACCTGCAGTGCCGGCATCCCATATGGGCGCCAGTTTGAGTCCCGGCTGCTCCTCTTCCAATACAGTCTCTGCTATGGCCTGGGAAAGCAGTAGAAGATGGCCCAAGTCCTTGAGACCCTGCACCCACGTGGGAGACCTGGAAGAAGCTCCTGGCTCCTGGCTTCGGACTGGAGCAGCTCCGGCCGTTGCAGCCATCTGGGGAGTGAACCAGCGGATGGAAGACCTCTCTCTCTCTCTCTGTAACTCTGACTTTCAAATAAATAAGAAAGAAAGAAAGAAAGAAAGAAAGAAAGAAAGAAAGAAAGAAAGAAAGAAAGAAAGAAAGAAAGAAAGAAAGAAAGAAAGAAAGAAAGAAAGAAAGAAAGAAAGAAAGAAAGAAAGAAAGAAAAAGGAAGGAAAGAAAGAAAAAGAGAGGAGCAGTCAGGACTTGAATAGGACACCAGTGGCGCAGGTGGCGACTAAATTCACTGTGTCGCAATGTCAGCCCCACAATCTATAGATATTTACAAATGTTTAGGGGCGGCTCTGTGGTGTAGAAGGCTAAGTCTCTACCTGCAGGGCCGCATCCTATGTGGGCACTGGTTCGAGTCCTGGCTGCTCCACTTCCAATCCAGATGACCCGGATGAAGCTCCCAGCTGGGCCTGGCCCAGCTCTGGCCATTGTGGCCATTTGGGGAGTGAACCAGAGGATGGAAGACCTCGCTCTCTCTGTGTCTCTCTGTAACTCTGCCTTTCAAATAAATGAATAGATCGTATAAGAATACGAAAGTTAAAATGTTGAAATCTGTTTCTCTGAGAGACAGAGATACCGAGAGCTCCCTCTGCTGCTTCACCCCCCAGAGGTCTGCACTGCCTGGGCCTGGGCCGGGTCGAAGCTGGCAGCCAGGCACTGGATCCAGGTCCCCTGTGGGCACAAGGCCCAGCCACTGGGCCCTCACTGCTGCCTCCCAGGGGCCACATTAGCACGAGCTGTGGTCAGACACAGAATGCAGGTTCTCTGGTGTGTGACATGGGCATCTTTTTTTTTTTTTTTTTAATATTTATGTATTCATTTGAAAGAGTTACAGAGAGATCTTCCAACCACTGGTTCACTCCCCAGATGGCTGCAAAGACCAGGGCTGGGCTAGCAGCCAGGAGCTTCATCCGGGTCTCCCCTGTGGGTGCAGGGGCCCAAGCACCTGGGCCATGTTCTGCGGCTCTTCCCAGGTCATTAGCAGGGAGCGGGACCGGAAGTGGAGCAGCCAGGACTCGAACCGGCGCTCCACATCCGGGCTTCGGGCATTGCAAGTAACGGCTTAACCCGCTGTGCCTCATGCCCGCCCCTTTCGAAGCGGCCATGGAGAGTTCTTTATCTGTTCTGGAGACAAATCCCCTAAAGTGGGCTGCGGACAGTGGTCCACTCTGCGAGGGTTCCCTTCGCTCTCCCTGATTTTCCCCTGGGCTCTGGGGCGGCTCCGCATTTCTTCCCCTCTCCAAGTCCCAGCTGCAGGCGCTGTCTGCTCTAGCTCAGGAGAGCTGGGGTGTGGGTGGCGCTGCCTAATCCAGGAGCACCCCCGCACCCCCAGGCTCCTCGCTCCTCTCGTGGGGACAAGGGCTGGCCACCGCCGCCATCAGCGTCACCGCTGGCCCTGTCTGCACGCAGGTGTCACATCCCAGCTCCTGCCCCAGGATGACCGCAAAGCCCCTGCCAGAGCCTGGGCACCAGGAAAAGGCATTCCCACAGCACACACCTTCCCACAGCAGGTGCACGGCTGGACACGGGCCTCCTTCCTCTCCTCCTCCACCAGGCGAGCACAGGGACTCGGAGCTGAGCCAGCCCTGGCCATGTACAGGCACCCGAGGCGCTGGTTCCAATCCCAGCCCGGCCTGACTTGCTAAGGGGCCCGATGCGGGTTCCTGAAAGGAAAGAGGTTACACAGAGCGGTGCCTAGGGCAGAGATGTCTGAGGGGCCGGCGCTGTGGCCCAGCAGGTAAAGCTGTGGCCGTGACACCGGCATCCAACACGGGCGCGATTCCAGCGCCGGCTGCACCACTTCCGGTCCAGCTCCCGGCTGATGCGCCTGGGAGAGCAGTGGAGGATGGCCCAAGTGCTTGGACCCCTGCACCCACGTGGGAGACCGGCAAGAAGCTCCTGGCTTTGGATCAGCACAGCTCCAGCCACTGTGGCCACCTGGGGAGTGACCATCACAGGGAAGATCTCTCTCTCTCTCTGTAACTCTTTAAATAAATAAATCTGAAAAAAGGAAATCAGGTATCCTCTAAAGAAAAGACTGCGAAATGGCAGCCGGACCGGCTTTGCTGCAGGACCCCTACCCGACCTTTCTGGGAACCGTCTGCGGCCCCCCACCCCTCACTTCAGGTGTTTATTTGCCAGTGTCTGGCTCCTCCACGGGAGGGCAGCGACCCCCAACCGAGAAGCCCCGGTGGGTCCCGCGGATCCCCACCACGCGCTCCCAGGCGCCCTCGGCCCGCTCCTCCGGGCCAGAGCCCAGCGGCGTGCGGGCGGCTCCCTCGCGTCCGGCCCTGGCGCCTCCCGCAGGCCCCGCGCACGGACAGGGGCCTCCCGGCTGCGGTGGGCGCCCCTCCAGGCCGCGGCCCCGCCCGGCCCGCGAGACGAATGCAGCACACGGCCGCCTTTATGGGGCCCGCAGACAGCGCGCCGCCAGCCTAACCCTGCGTGGAAAATTCAGAGGTGCATGGCGCGGCGCCTTAATGAGCGGCCGCCAGCAGCGGGGGCGGCGGGGGCTGCGGGCCGGGCCGGAAATGTGAGCCGGCCGGGGAGGGGAGGGGGCGTGAGCCGCTGGGAGGGGGGCTGTGGTGTGAGCTCCGGAGGCGGGAGGGGCGTGAGCCGCGGGGGAGGGGGCGTGAGTCCGGGGGGGGGGGGCTGGGGGTGCGAGAGCCGCGGGCTGGGGTGAGCCGGAGGCGGGAGGAGGGGCGTGATCCGCGGGGCGATTTGGGGGTCGTGAGCCGGAGGTGTGGTGAGCCGGCGGGGACCGAGGCGCAGTCACCCACGCGCATTCCCGGCCCCGACCGCGCGCCGTTCCCGACCGGCAGGTGGAGGGCGCGGACACGCCTGGGCTCGCCCCGCCGTCCTGGCCAGGCCTGACTCCTGGATCCCTCCGCGCGCGGGGGAGGACTGCGTGCGTCCAGTGGGCAGCAGTGCCAGGGCGTGGGAAGCGCCTGGCCACTCCCTGGCGGACACCGTTAACTCCAGGGTTGCAACAGCCCCGAGCAGAGCCAGAGATCCCAGACAAGGGTGCCGCACTGGCGCGTTCATGGCCACTTCCCACCAGCCGGGGTGAACCTGAGCCACGCTTGAAATCGGGGCAGCCCCTGGAGGCGGAAGCCTTGAGGTCCGTGTGACCAGCCCCGCGGGGCGCCTCTGTGAGCCTGCGTTCCCTCCTCTGTGCAGCGGGGCTGATGAAGCTCGGAGCTGGGGCCGTGGGCCAGCAGCCGTCAGGACCCCCGCAGGGCTCCCTTGCAGGGGCCCCCGGCGGGCGAGGGTGTCGCGGCCTCTCTCTGCCTGCTGTACCCGAGTGCCCGAGACTGTACTTGCAGAACAGACTCTGGGCTCAGGGTTCTGGAAGCTGGGAAGTCTCAGCTCCTGGCGCCAGTCTCGGCTGGGGCCTTGACCTTCATGGTTCCGTGGCAGAGGTGAAGGGAGGGACTCCCTTGGCTGCGGCCGCCCCAGGGCCCTCATCTTGTTACTGGGAGTGACTTGATGATGTTTGAGGAATCCAGGTGCCCCCGCACCTCCTAGCTGTTGCACCTGCTGTTCCGTTTCCAGCACCAGAGTGTGTGTGTGTGGGGGGGGGGACGGGACTCATGCAAACCCTAGACCTTGGGATCAGGTAGTCCCTCCAGGTGCACACTTAACTTACCCCCCTGGAAAGAGAGGGGGACCGAGTGGCAGGATGAGGGAGGAAAGGCAAGCAGGGGCCTCCTGGGGGGGGGGGGACTTGGGGAGGGGCACAGTTTGGGAAAATTGCAGACTCAGCTTCAAAGAAGGCAGAGAGTAGAGCTCCAGGCAGCCTGGCACACAGTAGGTGCTTAATAAATGGTTGAGGCATGAACACACGGATGAATAGAGCCAGGCCGTGGAGGACAAGGACGTCTCCCTTCTGGCTGGCAGGGGCCAGGTTTCCTAGGCACGTGCAGAGAGACAGGTGATCCGAGAAAGGGCTGTTCTCACCGGCTGTTCTCACCTCCGGGGCCCTGCCCAGGGAAGCTCATTTTCAACTTGCTGCAGAATGCCTGGCTGCCTGGGGCCTGGGAGCTGGAGCTGCCCTGCCGCCTGGTGAGAATTCTCACACGTTGTAAATGCGCTTCTGGCTCCCTTCTGGCTGGACCCGCCCTGGGCTGGTTGGGGGGGGGGTGCTCCCCCGTCTCCAGGCTGGATAGGGTGTGCAAAAGGGCCTCCTAGACCCTTCGTCTTCCTGAGGGCGGGGGACGTGAGCCCTGGGTTCCCGCAGACCAGCTAGCCCCGTGCCCGTTGGGGAGCCTGGGCTGCAGTCATTTGGAGCGGTGTGGCCTCGGGGAGCTCCCCCCTCCTCCTGGCAGCCCACCTTAAGCAGACAGAATACTAGTGAAAGAGTCTAAGAGAACAGCAGGTGGGGCTGTCATGGCGCAGTGGGATAAGCCACTGCCTGCGACTCCGGCAATCCCGTATACAAGCGCTAGTTCGAGTCCCGGCTTCTCCGCTTCTGATCCAGCTCCTTCCGAATGCGACTGGGAAGGCAGCGGAAGAGAGGCCCACAGGGCTGGGTCCCTGCCACCCACAGGAGAGGCCCGGATGGAGCTCCTGGCTGCTGGCTTTGGTTTGGCCCAGCCCTGGCTGTTGCAGCCATTTGGAGAGGGAACTGGTGGATGGAAGATCTTTGCCTCTTGTTCGGTAACTCTGCCTTTCAAATAAACCAGAAAGTCTTTAGATGTGAGTAGATGCATATGAAGAGTGCAGCACCTGGCGTGCCAGCGGCTCCCACCTGCTGGAGTGCCTGCTCCGTGTTGTTTGTAAACTTAGATTTGAACTTGTAAGTGACAGTGCAGGGTTAGCAGGAGCCTCTTAGGTTGACGAGGGCTGTTAGGATATTTAAGAACCGAACGTCTGGTGGCAAAGGTGTTTTGTGTGTGTGTGTGCGTGTGTTTGACATCGAGCTCCAGCAGTGGGGTGGGAGGAACACACTCTAGACGCTACAGAGACCAGGACGTGCCCGGCAATTCCTAGTGAGAAAGCCACCGTCGGCTACCGCGCCAGTGCCTCCCGGTAAGGAAGGAAATGCCAGAGCCCAGCTGGAGGGTAGCGGAAGTCAGGCCGTGGCCTCCCCCCAGCCCGAGTGCAGGGCTTTCGGGATTCCACCTGCGGGGGTGGCTGGTGGTGGGGTCTCCCTGGGGACAGAGTCAGCGCCTGGCTCCACACTGCTCTGCCCACCCTCCCGGGGCAGCGTCGGGCACCGGCTGCTGGGACGGGCAGCCGAGCGGGAACGAGGAGGAGGCAGGACGGAGGGGCCTGGGTCCCTGCCGGCAGCGCCCAGATTTGGGGATACAGAGATGGGGGTGAAAAGGAGGGGAGGGGAGGGGGGAGTGGGGAGCAGCCATCCTGGGCCTGGGGCCGAGGCCTCTTCCGCTCTGAGACTGGACTGGATGGGTCACCGCTCTGCGTGTGTGCAGGGGGCGTGGGGGCAGGTCTGGGGAGGGGATGGGTGTGTTTGCGAGTACTATGCCTGTGTGTGGGTCCGTCCTGCGCAAAGATTGGGGGGCTGGGGGGTTGGTGTGGAGGTCCCTGGTGTGTGTGTGTCTGAGTTGGAGGCTTCCGAGGTCCGGGGTCTGTGGTGTGCGAGTAAAAGCGTTTGGGGGTGGATTGATGTGTGTGTGTGCGCCTGCCCGAGGTGGGGGGCGGCGGCGTCCAGTGTGTGTCTGCGTGCGCGTGTGTGGCCCTGTCACTGCCGGCTCCAGCCTCAGCCACATAAACTTCACACTCCTGAGGGCGATGGGAAGCATATGGGCCCGGATGGAGGCCATATGGGGCTGGGAGGAGGGGGCGCATTCCTGCCTCGCACAGCCGCCAGGAAGCCCCCTGCCTGCTGGCCGCCTGTCGCTGTGGGAGCTGGAACTGACACAGTAACAAATGTCCCGCAGCCAGTGTGGAGCCAGCAGGAGCAGCCGGCCCCTGGGGAGCGTGAGTGCGCGCGTGTGTGTGTGTGTGTGTGTGTGTGAGAGAGAGAGTGTGTGCAAGCATCCAGGTTGAGGCCGAACAGTGGGAGGTGTGGACCTGCTCTCCAGATAGCCCCAGCAACAGGGCGGACGGCAGTAGTGGCGCTAACCCTGGTGGCCGTGGGCCTCGGGTCAGGGTTGGGAGGCAGGCTCTGGGACGAGACGGGCCTGGCTTCCGAACTGCGCCTGCCCCTTCCCGACTGTGTGATGGGGGGGGCAGGCCACGGCTCCCTGGGGCCTCAGTACCCCCCCCCCCACAGCGAGCTGGAGAGATGCTCACAGCACCTGCCCGTGCCGGCGGCAGTGAGGAGCGAGTTCCTGGGGGTGGGCCCTGCGCGGAGCAGCTGGGCTGAGGTGGGGGGGGGGGGGGCGGTCCTCAGCCGCTGTCGGCCACCGGCAGCTGCATGGGGTGGCGGCTCCGGAGGCAGCTTTGCAGACGGACACAGGAGACGAGGCCCTGGCCCTGGCCTGGTTTCCACAGGGCGGAAGGGGCAGGGCTGGGCGCACACCTGTGCCCCCCCCCCCCCGGAGCGCATCTATCTCCACCTGTTTCAGGCGCTGCCTGGGGTGAGCCACGGGGCTTCTGCCACAGGGCTGCGTTCCTGGGCCCATCTGGCAGCTGCATCAAGGTCCCGGAGGAGGCTGGAAGGTGGCGTGGCCAGGCGCCTGGCTCCCCGGAACCCTGTCCTGGCCCTGCGGTGGGAGCAGGCGGCTCCCGGCGCAGACCCTGGCTCCAGTCCCTGCAGGGTGACCCGGGCAAAGGCCAGAGCCCCAGGTGTGTCAGCGGACCTGGCCGTGGGAACAGCTGTTCTCTCGAGCGGCATCTGTGAGCCATCCCGGCCTCTTTCCTCCTGGACGCTGAGGTTACGGACGGGCGGGGGCTTAGGGCAGAGGCCACCCTGGTGGCTTTGGTCCAAGTCCTTCCACCCCTGGGATTCCCCCTTTTCCGTTTTCCTAAAGAACATTATCGGGGCCAGCATCGTGGCACAGCAGGTTAAGCCGCAACCTGTGATGCCGGCGTCCCGTGTGAGCACTGGTTCCAGTCCCGGCTGCTCCACTTCCGATCCAGCTCCCCGCCAATGCGTGTAGAGCAGCAGAGGGCGGCCTCTGTCACCCACGTGGGAGACCCAGATGGAATCCTGGCTCCTGGCCTCAGCCTGGCCCAGCCCTGGCCGCTGTGGCCATTTGGGGAAGGAATTTGTCTTTCAGGTAACTAAACAAATCTTAAAAAATAAAATAAAATAAAATAAAAAGGCCACTGTTAAGTCAGGAGGCTTGCCAGGATCAAGTGTGTAACATGTTTGGTGCAGCCTAGGTGTGCAATCAGGGCTGTTTTTTTTTTTTTTTTTTAAGATTTATTTATTTATTTGAAAGAGTTACAGAGAGCATGGGGAGAGAGAGAGAGAGAGAGAGAGAGAGAGAGAGAAACAGAGAGATCATCCACCTGCTGGTTCACTCCCCAGATGGCTGCAAAGGTCAGGGCTGAGCCAGGCCTAAGCCAGGAGCCAGGAGCTTCTTCTGGGTCTCCCACACGGGTGCAGGGGCCCAAGGACCTGGGCCATCCTCTACTGCTCTCCCAGGCCATAGCAGAGAGCTGGATCGGAAGTGGAGCAGCAGGGACTCGAACTGGTGCCCGTATGGGATACCAGTGTCACAGGTGTCCCTTTACCTGCTAGGCCACAGTGTCGGCTCCCACCCACCCCCGCTCCTGTCTTATCCCTTGTGAGCCCCTGTAGGGATGTCTTTCCCTTCTCTGCTCTGTTCCAGAGTGTTGGGTGAGGCCAAAGCCAGCCTGGGCACGTGACCAGGACTGGCCAATCAGAGCTTCCTCTCAGCCAGTAGGCGCCAGGCCTGGGAGTTTAGCTGGACCTACGGGGACCCCTGGGCATGGGTCCATCTTGCCTCCAGGAGGGAAGCCCGGCCGAGAGGGGGGCAGCAAGGGGGCGTATGCAGGCACGTACCCACGAGGGGGCACACCCACGAAGCAGGAAGATGCTGCCGTCAAGGCTCCCCGCGTCGTGGGTGAGGAACGGAGGCCAGCGAGGGGCAGCGCTGGGATCCGAACCCCGGGGTGCCGGCGGTGGTGCCGGCGCCTCCAGGGTCTGCGGAGCTCACTGGTGCAAGTCCCGCCTCAGCCGGGCTCCTCCTGGCCCTGCCTGCCCGCCTCTGAGCGCAGCTATTTCTGAGTTCCCGAGGGACCGTGCTTCCTGTCTCCAGCACAAAAGTCGGGAGGAATGAGAGCGTGTGGTCTGGCTGGGACTGGCTGGGACTGGCTGCGCCGGGCTGGGGGCAGGTGAGAGCGCGTCCTCCCCCCCTCCCCTCCCCCTCCCTCCCCCTCCCTCCTCCTCCCTCCCCCTCCCTCCCCTTCCCCTCTCCCTCCCCCTCCCCCCTCCCTCCCCTCCTCCCCCTCCTCCTCCCCTCCCCCTCCCCCTCCTCCCCTCCCCCTCCTCTCCCCTCCTCTCCCCCTCCTCCCCCTCCTCCCCCCTCCTCTCCCCCTCCTCCCCCTCCTCCTCCCCCTCTCTCCTCCTCTCTCCCTCCCCCTCCCCCTCCTCCCCTCCCCCTCCTCCCCTCCCCCTCCTCCCCCTCTCTCCTCCTCTCTCCCTCCCCTTCCCCCTCCTCCCCCTCTCCCCTCCTCTCTCCCTCCTCCCCCTCCCCTTTTTCCCTCCTTCCCCTCTCCCTTCCTTTCTCCCTCCTTCCCCTTCCCCCTCCTCTCCCTCCCTTCCCTCCCCCTCCTCTCCTTCCCCTCCCTCCCCTCCTCCCCTCCCCCTTCTTCCCTTCCTCCCCTCCCCCTCTCCTTGCCTCCCCCTCCTTCCCCTCCTCCTCTCCCTCCCCCTCCTTCCCCTCCTCCTCTCCCTCCCCCTCCTCCCCCTCCTCCTCTCCCTCCCTCTCCTCTCCCTCCCCCTCCTCCCCTCCTCCCCTCCTCCTCTCCCTCCTCCTCCTCCCTTCCCCCTTCTCCTCCCCCTCCTCCCTCTCCACCTCCTCCTCTCCTCCCCTCCTCCTCCCTCCTGTCTGTGTCTCTCTCTCTCTGTGTCTCTCCCTCCCTCCCTCTTTCTCTCTCTTTTTCATCTCTTCCTCTGTCTGCCTCCCTCCCTCTTCCTTTCCTCCTTCCCCTCCCCCCACCCCTTCCCCCTCTTCTTCCTATGTGAGAAGAAGCAGAGCCTTGGGCCCGGCTCTCACCCCTGCCCGCCTCACCCCTGCCGGCCTGGCCTGCACCTCGGTCCTGGGCAGGCCCCAGCACAGCGCCGGCCGCAGCAGTAGTCACACAAGCAGGTGCGCAGGTGTGCATCGAGGGCGGGGCTCCTGGGCAGCCTCCACCCACGTGGTCCAGGGACCCTGCCTGAGGGGGGCTGGGCATTAGAGGGCCTTGAAGACGGTCTTGGTCCATTCCTTTTAGAAGGTTTATTTATTTACTGTATTTGGAAAAGGAGGGAGAGAGACGAGGGTCCTACCACTTGGGCAGGGGGGCCCACGCCGAGCACCGGGTCTGCTGTGCGTCCGCACGGGTTATCTGGCTCCAGCAGCTTCCACTCCCAGCCTCGCTGTGCCTTCCTGGCGTGAACGTGTCTTTCCCACAGGCCTCGCACACAGTAGGTGCTCAGGGGAGAGGGACAATGACACGAACACTTGCTGCTGCTTGCTAGGGTCTTACTCATCTGATCCACTCCGCCCAACAACCAATCAGGAAGGGGCCCAGTAGACCCTGCATGGATGTTTGTTGAGTGACTGAGTGACCGCAGCGCTGCGGTGTAGCTGGAGTGGCCGCCCACCGCCCACAGTCTGCCAGCTCAGAGCTGTCCTGAGTGTCCACCTCTGTCGGTGCTGCCAGGAGGTGAGAGGGCCTTGGGGGAGGTGGTTCCCGGCTGCGGAGCCGGGGACGGGCAGGGAGCAGCCCGGGCAGGAATTTCCTTCGGGCACTTGGCCCAGGCTGAGTGATTCCTCGTCCAGCCCTGGACGGGGCGGCTGCAGCGGGCGGGCGTGGGGCTGCGGGCGTCGCCAGCTGTCCGCTGAGCCTGGTGCTCTGCAGACCACGGCCGAGAGCCCCTGCAGGGCGCAGTGGCCCGGGGGTGCTGCCGGCGCCTCTCTGCGCCCCAGTTTCTCCTTTGGCGGCCGTCCCAGCTTGGTGGGGCTGAAGCGGTCACATGTGCGGGGCTGGGCGGGCTTATTACGGCTGCCTGCCGGGAAGTGAGGCCGGCAGCGGCTGCGGAGAGACAGGCCTGGAGGGGCTTGCGTGAGTCATTTCCTTCTGCAAGTCCCGGCTGCTCCCGGTGGCTCTCGGGAGCCTGAGGTCGCGGCATGCTCTGTGCGTGTTCTGTGGAACCGTGCGCGGGGACACGCCGCCCGCCACGGCAGCGAGGCCGTCCCCGCGTGTCCGCTCCTGTGTGCCTTCAGCTAACGCTGGGGAGCCTCATTCATTCATTCATTCATTCAGGGGACATGAGCGCGCACTTGTTTCATGCCAGACCCGGACAGCACGAGATTCGGCAAACGCAACGGACGAGATGGAACACAACACAAATCCGAAAATCAGCTTGACCTTCAGATAAACAGCAAACACGTTCCTTTTTAAAAAAAAAAAAAATCATTTGACAGTTTTCCTTGAGAGGCAGAGAGAGACAGGCCACCGATCCCCGCCCAGAGGCTGGTGGGGGCTGGGGTGGCGCTGGGGGAGGGGCGAAGCCGGGAGCTGGCACTCAAGGCAGCCCTCCCCCGTGGGCGCAGCCGATGAAACTCTGAGCGTCCCCCTGCCCGGAGCCTGCGTTAGCGGACGCTGGGGCCCGGAGCTGCAGCGGGGAGTCGCGCCTGCACACAGGGGTCTTTACTGCGAGGTTCAAGGTTAAACACTGTTCTCCTGCTTGTGACCCAGGCAGGGCCCCCCGCGGGCCCACAGCAGGTGCCCCAGCCCTGTCTCACGGTCTCCGAGTGTTGCCCAGGAGGGGACCGGGGCTCCGGGAAGTGCGCACGCCTGGCCGGGTCCCTTGGGCAGCTGTCCTGGCTGTGGGCCCGCGCCCCTCGCAGCGGGCTCTCAGTCACCCCCGCTCACTTCCTGGATGGCAGTGTTGGGAGCGCTGAGCCACCGGGGCAGCCGCCTGCACCTGCTGCCTGCCCCAGCCCTCACCTACCTGGGAAAGCCCCGTGTGTCCCCCCAGCTGGAGGCCGGCACAGCCCGGGGTGGGGGCCCGCAGCGGGACAGAGGGGTATCACGAGGCGGGGCAGGGGTCCCCGCGAGGCTTCCTGCCTGTCCCCAGCCCCTGCCTGCAAGCAGACCCTCGGCAGCTCCCCACGTGGGTCCTGTGCTGGGAGGGGCCCGGGAGCCGCCTTCGCTCCACCTGTGTGTGCCGGGGGATGTCCGGCCCTGTCTGGGTCAGGGCCCCCTCATGTCTACCAAGAAGGCTCCATTCGCTTCCACAGCTATTCCTTGAGCACCTACTGTGTGCCAGCTCCCGTTCCAGGCACAGGACATACATCGGGGGGGACACGTCGAGAACGAGCCCGACAGAACGCTTGGTGTTATGGAGCTGATGGTCCCACGAGGGAGGCAGGTAATAGACGGAAGGAAAGATAATTTGGGGAGGACAAATGACTAAGACGGGATCTGTGTGAAGTGGAGGTTACGGAGAGTGATGGGAAGGACCTCGAGTTGGTGAAATCCAGGAAGGCCTCCGTGAGGAGGTGACGTTTGAGCTGAGACCCGAGAAGGAGCTGGTCCAGGGAGGTGTGGGGAAACTGTTCCTGGCAGGGTGAGCAGCAGTGCAGGGGCGCTGGGGGCAGAGCAAGCTGGTGCCTGTGAGAGGAGGCGCTACCGACGCAGAGGGGAGGGAGCCTGGCGGAGCTGGGCGGGCAGGGGTGCGTGGTGCAGCATTGCACAGTCACAGAGACGTCCACTGGGCTCCTCCCTCACTGCCTCTGGCCTCTGTACCTCCTCCTCCAAGAAGCCTTCCCTGCTTGAACTCCACGCCCGTGGCACCGCAGCCTCTGTTTAGTGGGGGGTGGGGCGGGGCAGGCCGCCTGCCTGTCCCACAATTACGCTGTCCGCGGGTGGGGCTCCCTCCGGGCGGAGCAGGAAGCCCCGTGCAGAGGCGCGATTTGTTTTGACGGCCAGGAGAATGGTGCCCTGTCCCGTGGACCGTCCGCCTCGCCCAAGCCCAAGCCCAAGCCCGGCCCAGCGAGAGCCCCCGGAAATACCCGTACCTAGCGTGGCTGCCCACGGGTGGGCGCCTGCTGGATGCCAGACCCTGCGCTATTCCTCTTTTCCTACTGTGGTCAAATCCGGGGGAAATTCACCACTCGGACCAGCTTACAGCGCGCCGTTCCCCGGCGTGGACTTAGCCTCGCCGCAGTGTTGTGCAGCCATCACGCTGTCTGGTTCCAGAAGCTTCCACCGCCCCAAGGGAACCGCCCGGCTGCGGGGCAGTCCGCAGCCTGCTTCCCGTCTCTCAGCCGGCATTCCGCGTGGGCGGAGCCTTCTGGGTCCCGCACCCGGGTTGCAGCACGCGCGGCCTGGGGCTTTTCAGGGCTGAGTGCTACTCGGGGCTGGGCCCCGGCCCCTGGGAGGCGCTGCGGCTGCTCCCACGACGTCTGCGCACGGGTTTGCTTGAACGGCGGTGTTCGGTGGCTTTGAGCGGAAACCTCGGCGTGGCGCTGCGGGCTCCGCGCCCACTGAGCCCTTGACAACATTGTGTTTGTATTTATTTGAAAGGGGGGGGGGGTTCACCCATGTGCTCCTTCACTCCCCAGATGCCTGCACAGCCAGGAGCCAGGAACTCTGCCGGGGCCCCTCGTGGTGGCGGGGACCCCAGGACTTGCGCCGTCTCTGCTGCCTGCTGCCTGCTGCGTGCGCGTGCGCGTGCGCGTTCGCAGGAGGCCGGAGCGAGCAGAGCTGACTCAGACCCAGGCCCTGCGGCGTGGGCTGGGCACGTCCCGCGCCGTCGTGGCCACCGCACTGCAGAGCCACCCCCAAGCGCTCTTCTGTTCTTAAAGGCCGAGCTACTTGTTTGAAAGGCACAGTTCCGGAGAGAGGGGGATCTCGCGCCCCAGGCGACTGCAATGGCCGAGGCAGAACCAGGCCGGAGCCGGGAGCCAGGAGCTTTCTCAGGGTCTCCCACGCGGTGGCAGGGCCCAAGGACTCGGGCCGTCTTCCGCTGCTTTCCCAGGGCGTCACTGGATAGGAGGTGAGCAGGCGTCGCAGGCGGCTTTTGGCCGTGTCTGTGGGGGCCAGCGTCGGGGCGCAGTGGGACAGGTGGCCCATGGTTCGAGTCCCGGCTGCTCCACTTCCCGCCCAGCTCCCTGCTAATGCCCTGGGGAGGCAGTGGAGGACGGCCAGGTGCTTGGGTCCCTGCACCCACGTGGGAGACCCGGACGGAGTTCCTAGTTCCTGGCTCCTGGCATTGCCCTGGCCCAGAACTGTCTAGTGCATCCATTAGGGGAATGAATCAGCAGAAAGATCTCTCCCCGCCCCCTCTGTTGCTCTTTCTTTCAAATAAACAAACAAATAAACCTTAAAAAATACAGCAATGGACATAACCTTGGGGCGTTTTTCCCAACCAGCCAGCAGCGGGGACCCTGCACTGCCCCCATTCTGCAGACGTGAAACCGTGGTTCTAAAAGTGGAATTCGGGGTGGACCTCGGGCTGGGCCGCCGCCTGCAGTGCCGGCATCCCACTTGGGCGCTGCCCCGGCTGCTCCACTTCCCATCCAGCTCCCTCCTAAAGTGCCTGGGAAAGCAGCGGAAGATGCTCCAACCCCTCCCTGCACCTGCGTGGGAGACCCGGATGGAGCTCCTGGCTCCTGGCTTCAGCCTGGCCCAACCTCAACTGTCACTCTCTGGGCCTCCATCCCCATCAGACGGCGCTAAGGGGAGAAACTGCCCGAGATGAGACGGGGTTTGGCGGCCGGAGGCCGGCTCTGCTGCGGCGGCCCATCCTCTTCTGCTCCAAGGGGCCAGGCTGCTGGTCGGAGGTGGGGGGAGCAGGAAGTCGTCTCCAACGGGGCTGGAAAGGGTGTGCAGTCCAGGAAGGGGCGCGGCAGCCGCCTCACACGGCCAGGCCCCTGCTGCAACCCCCAGTTCTAGATCACCCAGGGGGACCCGGTTTTCCCAAGGTGCCCGGGGCCGCCTCGGCCCAGCCCACCGAAATAACAGCGGCTGTGCCCGCTCAGCAGACGCCAGAGCACAGAAACCCACCCAGACCCGCAACAGACGAGCGCCACGGGGTGACCGGGAAGTCCCCCAGCCATCGGGGTCCCCGAGCCTCTTGGCCGCGGCAGCCTGGCCCAGACTCGGGCGTCGTGGAGAACAGAAGGGTTTGCTGAGGCTTGCCGGGTGCTCAGGACCGGGAAATGGAGGCCCCAGAGGTGGGGTGCTTACCCAGCGTCGGGGGCCTGGCGTGGTGGGGCAGCAGGTTAGGCACCGTCTACAATGCCGGTGTCCCGCCTTGGAGCGCCGGTTTGGATGCAGGCTGCTCTGCTTCCAATCCAGCGTCCTGCCACTAAGGCCCTGGGGAGACCTGGATGAGCTCCTGGCTCTTGGCTTCGACTTGGGGAAGTGAACCAGCGTATCAGAGATTCTCTCTCTCTCTCTCTCTCTCTTTCTCTCTCTCTCTCTCTCCTCCCCCCATCTCTCTGTCACTCTTACAAATAAATAAAGTCCTGGAAAAAAATAAAAGAGTGGCTGAGCCGCTGGCCGATGAAGGGCTGTTGGGACCCAAGGCCAAGCGTGCAGCCCCCAGGGTCCCCCTGCCTTGGAGGGGCCTGGGAAAGCGTGTGGCTGTCTCCCCTGGCCAGGGCTGTGCCCCGCCCCCCCAGTCTGCTGGCCCGGAACCACGCGCGGGCTGCACCTGCAGGGCGTCCCTGGGCTGCGGTTCTGCCGAGTGACAGGCAGCGTCTCCGAGCCTCGGCCTCCCCCCGGAAGATGGCAATCACCAGAACCCCTGCTCCTCTTCCCGCCACGGCTGTGGGCAGAAATCCCCGGGCCGCGTCTGCCGGGCGGAGAGGGCTCAGGCCCAGGGCTGGCCCCGGCCCAGCCGCCCGGACATGGAGCAAGGGAGGCCTGGGACCAGCCTGAGGCACAGCTTCCCAACTCTGCCAAGCAGGGCGGGGCGAGGGCGCGAGGGGGGCTAAGACCAGGGGCAGGGGCCCATCACCCGTTGCCAGAGGGGACAGAGCGAGCCAGCTGGTCAGGGCAGGGTCCTTGTACCCCTGGGGCTGCAGGCTCCTCCTCCCTCCCTGCCAGCCACACACACACACACACACACTCTACTTCACAGCCTTCCTTCTGTTGTGTTTGCTGGTCAGCTCCCAGCCCCAGGGCCTTTGCACTTGTGGTGTCTTCTGCCTGGAACTTGAAGCTCAGGCTTCAGCTTAAGTTTGGTCTCCCGAGAGCCCTGAGCACAGGTGTTGGGGGGGGGGTTCCCAGTCACCGGAGGCCGGGTGGGGTAAGGAAGGCACAGTCCCAGCAGGCGATGCCAGGCCAGCCCCCGACAGGAGAGGGACAGAGTCCCTGTGGAAAGTGGGCTCCGGCAGGGAGGCAGGAGGACGCGGCCAGCTTCGGCCCAGCAGGCGGGGTGAGTGAGGCCGGCAAGGGAGGGGTGCGGGCGGGGCCGTCACCAGCACGGAGGACCTGGCTTTGCTGCAGGAGGGGAGTCCCTGGGAGGCCCCATGTGCAGGGCAGCAGAGATGCTGGGTGGAGGGCAGAGTCTAGGTCGATGTCCCGGCGATGGACGGAGGCGCGCGCTGAGGGAGGGGGAGGCGGCAGGGAAACAGGCCGGCCTGCCGCCATGGCTGAGGCCCTAGGCTCGGTCCAAAGCCTGCCCACAGGCGCACTGCGGCTCCCAAGGCCAGGCCCAAGTCTAGGCTGGACATGGTCAGCCCACTCCAGGAGGGCTTCTTGGGGGAGGCGGCCCCTAGTTCCTCCCCCTTTCTCATTCTCTGTTTCATAACCATCAGTGTAGCTAGAGCCTTGCTCAGGCCGGAAGGGGGCTGGCGGTGGGGGGCTCCCTGCCCCGACTGACCACGGGACAGGTGAAGCAGAGGCCACCCGCGAGGGGCAGAGGCCTCTGTGGCCGGCCCAGCACCCTGCCCCCACGCACACGTAGTGTCTCGTCTCCCGTCCCCAGCGTGACGAGGCCCGTGGGATCCCGGCCAGGGCCGTGGCCAGTGACTCAGCAGGAATCACTCCAGACAGGAGCCAGGCCCCGGGCCCCGGCCAGCAACCACCTCGGACCTGCCCCGCGGACAGGAATAGGGACAGAGCGGGTGGGAGAGACCTGGCACCGGGACCGCTGGGCCAGGCCTGCCGGGGGCGGGGCATGGGAGACCCCCGCCCCGCCCCAGGCTGCCTCGGGGCCTGGTGGCAGTTTTAGGAGGGGATTCTTGGCCAGTCCTTTCCAGTTCTGTCTACGGTCAGCCGGGCTTTGCTGGGCTGTGTGAGGTTGCTCTGTGAGTCATACCATGCGTGCCATTGGCTTGCTGCTGCTCCAGTTTGTTCCAGTATGTTCCAGAGCCTTCTATCCTTTCCATTCTGGTGTATTTATTCATGAAACAGACACCAGTTGAGCACCTACTATGTGTCAGACCGTGTTCTTAAATATTTCCTTTATTTTCATTTTATTTGAAAGGCAGAGAGACAGACAGGGAGAGAGATCTTCCATCTGCCAGTTCACTTCCCAAATGGCCTCAGTAGCCAGAGTTGTGCCAGGCCAAAGCCAGGAGCCCACGGCTCCATCCGGGTCTCCCATGAGGGTGGCAGGGGCCCAAGCACTTGAGCCATCCCCTGCTGCTTTCCAAGGCGCATTGGCAGGGAGGTGGATCGGGAGCGGCGCAGCCAGGACTGGAAACGGCACTCACGGTTGCTGGCATTGCCGGTGCTGGCTTAACCTGCTGCGCCGCACCCCGAGGCACTGTTCTCTCTTTTTAAAAATACTATTTGCATGGCAGAGTGACAGGGAAAGACAAAGAGAGGTCTCCCATCCACTGGTTCACTCCCCCAAAGCCTGTAACAGCCAGGGCTGGGTCAGGCTGAAGCCAGGAACCAGGAACTCCATCCAGGTCTCCCACGTGGGTGGCAGGGACCAAGTCCTTGGGCCGTCAACAGGGCAGGCGTATTAGCAAGGAGCTGGGGCGGAAGTGGGGCAGCTGAACTTGAACTTGTGCTCTGATGTGGGATGCCCGCGCAGCCGGCAGCAGCTTAACCCATTGCACCCAAGGCGGTGCTGCGGATCCTGGAACCACAGCTGGGGATGAAGTGAGACCCCCGTCCCCCACCCCACCAGGCAGCTCACAAGCCAAGAACCACACAGGCAGCGCCGGGGGCAGAGGGGACCCCCAGCGGCAATGATCGTAGGAGAGAACCGAACCGGAAGCCGGGGCAGGCTGCTTCCCTTAGTGGGACCAGGAGTGGCCTCACCCAGGAGGAGCGGACGTGAGCGGAAGGGCAGGCGCGCAGACACCTGGGGGGTCAGGAAGGGCACTGCAGGCTGAGGCAAGAGCAGGTGCCAAGGGCCTGAGGCTGGGGCGTGCCTGGTGCGCCCCAGGAGCAGCCGGGGGGGCCAGCGTGGCCGGGGCAGATGGCCAAGGGGGCCGTGGGGAGGCGGGTGAGGACATGGGGTCTTCTGCATGTTTCCTGCACTTGGAGGAGGTCCAGGTGTGTCTACACCTTCCCCAGGATCAGCAGCGAGTCCCCTACCCCCACCTCGAGGTGTGCCTGCCGGCTCTGGCCTGAGCCTTTGCTGCCTGGGGCCTGAGCTTGCCTGGGGGGTGTCCCAGTTGCCTGCCCGGGCCAGGCCGGCTGGACCAGGACCGCCCGGGACTGCTCCCTGCCTGCCCGGGCCAGGCCGGCTGGACCAGGACCGCCCGGGACTGCTCCCTGCCTGCCCGGGCCAGGCCGGCTGGACCAGGACCGCCCGGGACTGCTCCCTGCCTGCCCGGGCCAGGCCGGCTGGACCAGGACCGCCCGGGACTGCTCCCTGCCTGCCCGGGCCAGGCCGGCTGGACCAGGACTGCTCCGTTGGTTCCTTCTTGCCTTCATTTGTGTTTTCAGCCATCCCACCAGCATTTTCTGAGTGGCAGGAGGGAGACAGACAGAGGGCGTTAAAACACATCAGCACTGGGGCCGGCGCTATGGCGTAGCAGGTGAAGCCGCCGCCTGCAGGGCCGGCATCCCATATGGGCGCCGGTTCGAGTCCCAGCTGCTCCACTTCTGATCCAGCTCTCTGCTGTGGCCTGGGAAAGCAGTAGAAGATGGCCCAAGTGCTTGGACCCCTGCACCCGCGGGAGACCCGGAAGAAGCTCCTGGCTCCTGGCTCTGGATCAGCGCAGCTCTGGCCGTTGCGGACATTTGGGGAGTGAGCCAGCGGATAGAAGACATTTCTCTCTCTCTCTCTCTCTCTCTCTCTCTCTCTCTCTCTGCCTCTGCCTCTCTCTAAGTCTGTCTTTCAGAAAAATAAATAAATAAATAAATATTTTAAAAATATAAAAGCATCAGCACTGACCTTCCTATCAGAGAGGAAAAGCCAATCTTCCTCATGACTGGAGCCAGCCCTGGGCCCATCTTACAGATGAGAAAACTGAGATCCGAGAAGGTAAGACCCTTGCCAGGACCACACAGGCAGGAAATGCCAGATCTAAGATTCTATTTTTTAAAAAGGCAGTTGGGCCAGCACTGCGGCTCACTAGGCTAATCCTCTGCCTTGCGGCGCCGGCACACCAGGTTCTAGTCCCGGTCCGGGCGCCGGATTCTGTCCCGGTTGCCCCCCTTCCAGGCCAGCTCTCTGCTGTGGCCCGGGAGTGCAGTGGAGGATGGCCCAGGTCCTTGGGCCCTGCACCCCATGGGAAACCAGGAGAAGCACCTGGCTCCTGCCATCGGATCAGGGCGGTGCGCCAGCTGCTGCGCACTGGCCGCGGCGGCCATTGGAGGGTGAACCAACGGCAAAGGAAGACTTTTCTCTCTGTCTCTCTCTCTCACTGTCCACTCTGCCTGTCAAAAAAAAAAAAAAAAAAAAAAGGGCAGTTACAATTTGAGAGAGAGAGAGAGAGAGAGAGAGGAGATCTTGTGTCCACTGGTTCACACCCCAAAAGGCCACAATGACTGGGGCTGGGCCAAGCCATAGTCAGGGGCCAGGAGTTCCAGGGTCTCCCACGTGGCTGCGGGGGCCCCAGCACCTGGGCCGTCTCCCGCTGCCGTCTCAGGCGCATCAGCAGGGAGCTGGATCGGAAGCAGAGCCGGGACTCAGACCCGCGCTCCGAGCCGGGATGCTGGCGTCCCCGCGGTGGCTTAGCCCCCAGGATGCCCGGAACTCAATGTGGTCCCCACGCGGGCAGCAGGGGCCCAACCCCTTGAGCCCCACCTGCTGCCTCCCAGGGCGCCCCTTGGCAGGACGCTGGAATTGAGAGCAGAGGCCGGACTCCAGCATGGCCAGGGGCCTCCCCCAGATCCAAGATCTGAGTTCCCCCGAAGTCCTCTGCCCCCCCCCCCACGGCTGCACGATGTGCGCATGCTTGGGAGAAACCTCAGGAGCAGGAGAAGGGCGCTGACACAACAGGGCCCGAGAAGGGCAGAGGGAGCCCCCGCCCCGCTCTGCCCCGGCTCTGCCCCGGCTCTGCCCCCGCTCCGCCCCCGCTCCGCCCCCGCTCCGCCCCGGCTCCGCCCCCGCTCCGGCCCCGCTCTGCCCCCGCTCTGCCCCGGCTCCGCCCCCGCTCCGCCCCCGCTCCGCCCCCGCTCCGCCCCGGCTCCGCCCCCGCTCCGCCCCCGCTCTGCCCCGCCAGGGCTGCGAGTTTGGTGGCTCCAGGGGCTGCTCTGTAGGCCGATTCTTCCTCCGCCTGAAGTCCCACTGCTTATTCCTTTCTTCCCTTGCTTTAAGCAAAGGCCAAGTGACTCCAATGCCTGCAGATCCCGGGCCGGGGGAGGGGCATTAGGGCTAAGTGGAGACTGTGGTGTGCAGGGTTCACGGCCGTGCGGGAAAGCACACCTTGGCTGTGGGAAGCCGAGACGAATTCTGCTGGAGTCTTGTGGACAAGGGTGTTGAACTCCAACCCTGCGGGGAATGAACAAGGCGCCCGAGTCCCCCTGCGCTCTGGCCTGGCTCAGAGGACGCCAGATTGTTGTCTGTGCCTGTTGGCGGAGGTCAGAGGCTGGGTGCTTGCTGTGTGCCCCGGAGAAGTCCCTGGGCCTCTCTGGGTTCAGTTTCCATGGCCGGGCCTGGGGTGGACACAAGCTGGGACTGCCCAGGAGAGAGCCAGACTGGACCCGGGGGCGGCACAGCCCTGCCTGTGAAAGTCATTTCTCACCCCCGCCCATGTCCCCGTGTCTGCCAGACGTCCTGCCAGGCGCTGGGCCCTCGCCTGCATCCTGAGACGGGCGCCGGCCCCAGACAAGCGGCTCTGGGTACCCGGGCTGGAGGGGGAAGTGTCAGAGTTGGCCTGAAAGCCACAGATGAGGCAGATCCTGGCAGGCCAGTCATCCCGGAAGGCTTCCTGGAGGTGGTGGTGGTGGTGGGGTGTCGGAAGCAGTTCTATGGCTGCTGCTGGGAGTCCACACAGCAGGGGTCCTGGGAGGGCGGGGCCCTGTCGTCTTGGTCACTTCCGTGTCCCGTTTCCAGGCCTGAGCGTGCTGCAAGCAGCTGCTGAATAAAGATTCACAAAAGGACAGCACAGAGACAGTGGCTTAAGAGCCCTCCCTACCCGGACGAGGCGTGGACGGCCCCCGAGGCGGTGTGGATGGCCCCCCGAGGCGGTGTGGACGGCCCCCGAGGCGGTGTGGACGGCCCCCGAGGTGGTGTGGACGGCCCCCCGAGGTGGTGTGGACGGCCCCCGAGGCGGTGTGGACGGCCCCCCGAGGCGGTGTGGACGGCCCCCCCGAGGGGGTGTGGACGGCCCCCGAGGCGGTGTGGACGGCCCCCCCGAGGGGGTGTGGACGGCCCCCCGAGGTGGTGTGGACGGCCCCCGAGGTGGTGTGGACGGCCCCCGAGGCGGTGTGGGCGGCCCCCCGAGGCGGTGTGGACGGCCCCCGAGGCGGTGTGGACGGCCCCCCGAGGCGGTGTGGACGGCCCCCCGAGGCGGTGTGGACGGCCCCCGAGGCGGTGTGGACGGCCCCCCGAGGCGGTGTGGACGGCCCCCCGAGGCGGTGTGGACGGCCCCCGAGGCGGTGTGGACAGCCCCCCGAGGCGGTGTGGACGGCCCCCCGAGGCGGTGTGGACGGCCCCCCTGAGGCGGTGTGGATGCCCCCCCCCCCAGGCGGTGTTTTCGGCAGCTCCCGGTGTGTGCGCGAGGCAGCAGAAGCACCAGAGGCTCGGAGATTGCCCAGAGCCACACAGCCAGCAGTGTCGGGGTCCAAGCCCAGGCCTGCGCCCAGCTCGGTGCACAGCCAGCGAGTGTCGGGGTCCAAGCCCGGGCCTGCGCCCAGCTCGGTGCACTTCAGTTCTGCATGGCTCAGCGGCGGCCTCTGCACTGGGCCGTGCATCTGTCTTGGTCCCCGTTAACCGGGCCTGCACACAGTAGGCGTCCCTACCTGAGAGGGTCCTGGGCCCGAATGCGAGGCCCCTGCCCCGCGCCACTGTTCCTCTCGGCCGCTTCCCCGATGCCCTCTCGGGTCCCTGCGCCTTCCGGGTGGGGGGGGCACCGATGGCCGCTGGTTTCCTCCGAAGCCCCTGGTTGGTCGTGAACTTCCTGGTCAGCGGTCAGTCCCAGGAGGAGAAGCTGAGCGGCTGCTGTGAGCGAACCTGGGGCTGGCACGTAGTAGGTCTTCAGCACAGACGGCAGTGACGTCAGCTGCCCAAGGAGAGCTGAGCAGGAGGAGCGGAGAAAAAACACACGGAGTCGGGGCTGACGCCTGCTGCCCGTGACCTTGGGCAAGTGCCCTGCCCTCTCTGGTGCGGTTTCTGAGCCTTCAAGGCCTCAGTGACCGTAAGGGGTGACACAGCGACTGCCTGCAGGCTCCTTGGGGGGCCGAGGGGATGCCGTGAAGATGGAAGCCCGCAGAGCCCAGCAGGTGCCCTACGCTGCTCCCCTCCCCCACCCACTGCAGCTGCTCAGCTGGTGGGGTGAGCGGGCAGGGGCTGCTGCCAGGGGTGCCTGTGGGGGAGGAGTGGAGGCCCCTCCCCGCTGCTGCCTCCTCCCCAGGCCGGTGCACCTGCCCCAGGTCACAGAGCGCGCAGCAGGGAGCCGGGCGTCCTGGGTGTCTGTGAGGACAAACAGCCTATTGTGGCCCTGCGGGTGCGGAGGGAATGGCAGGCCTGAATGGCCGTGAGCAGGCAGGGGCAGGTGTGGGAGCAGGTGTCCCGCTGGGTCCCATGGCGTGGCCCAGAACAGCCCGGCTGCTCAGACACCTGTCCCCTGCAGCTTCTGGCCCAGGCCGAGACAGGCGGGAGTTGGCAGGGAGGGGGTGTTGCAAGGGGGATGGTGTGAGGAGGGAGGGGACAGAGACCCTGGTGTCTGGGGCCAAGGGGCGGCGGGTGGTGGGGGGGCAGTCCTGCTCCTTGAGGCCAGGGACACTGGGCGAGTCAGTCGCGTCTCGGTGCCCAGCTTCCTCGTCCACACAGTGGGGCTCAGGAAACTTCCCAGGAAAGCGCGTGGGGAGGGAAGGGGGGCTTCGATGCTTAGAGCCCTCGGGCCCCTCTGAGCGCCCGCCTCCCAAGAAGCACTTCCTGGGCGCCCGCTGCGTGTGCCCGGACCGCGAGGGCCCTGGGGACCACAGAGGTGGCTGTGTGGGGAACAGCCGGGAGATGGACAGGGGAACTCTGGACAGAGACGGGGCCATGCCGCTCCAGGAAGCGGGGGAGAATCAGGGTGGTCTCTCTGGGGAGGTGACTTGGGGCAGCCTGGAGGAGGAGGGGCCTTGGAAGGGCCGGCGGCAGAGGGCGGGGCCTCAGGTGGGGCTGAGCTCCGTTTGCATCTGCAGGGCCCAGGCCCCCACCCCCGGGGGCCCTCCCTCTTCCCAGGGTGGAGTTCAAGGGGCAGGGCGCGGGCCAGGCAGCAGGAAGCAGGGCCACGACCCTGGCCGGCAGACTCTCCAGGGACTGCTAATATCCCGAGTGCCGGTGACGAGACACAGCCCCGGGTGGCAGCGGGTGGGGGCCGGGGCTCCATAAACAGCGGCCGGCGCTGATCAAAGCTGCAGACGCGTCCCAGCCCTGGCTGCTTCCTGCAGGGCCTGCGTGCTCAGACTTTGCAGGTCCCTGTGTGGCTCAGGGCAGGACCCCCGAGCCTGTTCAGCCTCAGTTTCCCTACGCGTTCCCAGCCTCTGGAACTGCGGGTCTGGGTTCCAGCCTCAGTCCTGGCTCTGCGGCCCCAGGCACGACGCCCCCTCCCCCACTGCCCGAGACCGCCCTTGGCCCCCAGCAGCCTGAAGATGGCACCGGGCCTCCTCCTATCACCGAGGTTCATCCCTCGCCTAAGGAGAGCCGTGGAGAGCATCAGGGGCCACGGTTTGTGGTCCCCTCCCCCACTTGCACCAGTAATGGGGGAGGGGGCCAGGAGAGGCCCCAGAGCGAGGTGCGGGATTTCCACGTCCAGGGCAGGTTTGTCCGGCCGGGGCGGCCTTGCCCTGCCTGCCTCCGGGGCCCTGGGTCTCAGCAGCCCTCTCGGAGCCACCGTTCCCCCGGCTGCCCAACACCTGTGTCTCCCCGACACACACCCCCCTTTCATGCGGGGGCCCTGGCTGCGGCCTCCTCCGGGGCTCCTCCCTCCCCCTGCCCCTCTGTCCGCACTCAGCCAGGGAACCCAAGTCAGACCACACCCCTCCTCGCCTCAGGGGCCCCTGCGGCCCCCAGTCCTGTCATTCACTGGGACCCCGTGGGTGGCTGCTCCCTGCTCTGGTCCCAGCTCTCGGTGTGCTGAGTCCTCTCGTTCTAGAATCTTGTTCACCCCGCCTGCCCCAGCGGCTCCTCGCAGGCCCCGCGATGCAGGCGCTGCGGCTCTCTCCACGCGGGAAGCAGGCACGCACACAGCGCGCCGTCCAGGGTGGCCAGCTGGGCCACGCGGAGTGAGGGCTCTAACCTCCCTGGTGGAGGCGTACAGGGCACCCACTGTGTGCCCAACCCCACTCTGGGGTTGGAACCTTGGGCGTCTTCTGCCGGCCCCTCTGTGTGTGGGGGGGCTGTTATCCCCAGTGTACAGATGAGGACCCTGAGGCCCAGAGGATTAACGCAACAGGGCTCAGGTAAGGCCAGCTCCAGCGGCAGCCCCGGCTGACCGAGCTGTGTGTGCAGGGCCTGGTGACCCCCGCCTACCCCACATGTGTGTCTTTCTCTGCGCAGGGAGCCCCGCCTCCATGGAGCTGCCAGTCAGCGCTTCTGCCGGGGCCGTGCCTGGCGCCACGGCACGGACAGGCCCACAAGCACGCAAGTCTGGCGGGGACCTGAGACCCAGCCTACCCCGAGCTCCGGGCTGGAAAGCCGTGGCCGTGCCTCTGTGTGGCCCTAGGCGTGTTGCTGTGCCACTCTGATCTCCAGGCTCAACCTACCCCATGGGGCTGTGGACCGCGGTGAGGGCTCTGGGCTGGGATCTGTGGGCTGGGGCTGGGGCTGGGGGGCGTGAGGGCCACGCATGGCAGGCCTGGCTCCTGGGGACACCTGCCCCCCCACCGCCCTTGCTGGGGCGGCAGAGGCTCGGCTGGGCAGGTGTTTGGCTGGTAGCTGAGACGCCCGCGTCCATACTGGAGGGCCTCCTTGGAGTCACAGCTCCTGCTGACGGCTCAGGCGGTGGGGCTCCCGCACCGGCCTGGGGGACATGGGCAGAGTTTCCAGCTCCTGCTTTCAGCCTGGTCTGGTCCGGCTGCTGCAGGCCTATAGGGAGTGAGCTCTCTTTCTCCCTCTGCCTCTCTGCCTCCCTCTCTCCGTCAGGTGGGACGTCGTGAGAGGTGCTTGCACCTGCTCGGTGAACCGCTGCTTCTCAAGGCCTGGCCTGGGCTCACAGGCCGCTTCCCAGACAAGAAACCCAGGCCGTGAGGTCAGGGGACCTGTGTGACGACACAGCGGCTGCAGTCCCCACTGCCACTTCTTAGGAGGCAGCCATGCAGTGCCAAGGGGACACCACAGACTGTACCCAACCCACTCAGTCCAAGCTCACTGCTGTGTGGCCTCGGGCAGGGCCCTCTGCCTCTCTGAGCCTCAACTTTCTCTTCTGCATAATGGGGAGAAAACCAGCCTGGTGTCAGGACGCCACGAATTAAGTAAGCGTGTGTACCATGGCTGCAGAGCCTGGCACCCAGGGGTCGTGCTAGGATTTCCTCTTGCAGGGGGAAGCCGAGGTCTGCTTTGTCAGGTCCATGGAGGCGGGAAGATGGCCCCTGGCTGGCTGGGAAGGTCAAGAGCCCAGCTTGGGGGTGGGGAGAGGTGGGCGGTGCTGTGGTGCAGCGGGTTAGGTCACTGCCTGCAGCCTCAGCGTCCCATATGGTTTGAGTCCTGGCTGCTCCTCTTCTGATCCAGCTCCCTGCTAATGAGCCTGGGAAAGCAGTGGAGGACGGCACAAGTGCTTGGGCCCCTGCACCCATAGGGGAGACCCAGATGAGGCTCCTGGCTCCTGTGTTCAGCTTGGTCCAGCCCTGGTTATTGCGACCATTTGGGGAGTGAACCGGCCCCTGCCCGCCCTCCCTGCCTAGTCCCCCAGCACTGGCTCACAGGCGCTGCCGTCGGACCACACCACCCTCGTCTGCTCCTCCATTCTTCAAGTTTATGGCAGCCAAACACTGGGCACCTTCACGTCTCTCTCCCCGTCACCCCTCCCTCCATGTTCCCCCCACTTTAACTGATTTATTTCATTTTCTGTCATTAGACCCGAACACAGGGCCTAGAAAAGCTCAGGTACTTGTTAAACGTGTCCAAAGTAATTGAGGGAATTTTGCTATTTGATCCCATTTGAGAGTCTTCATTTTTTTAACCCATTTACATTTATTGTGTAAATGCATCTTTGGCCATGCGCCATCCTGTTTGACGTTTTCTGCTGATTGAGCGGATGAGCGCATGAGCAGATTCCAACGTGCTGGGGGGCTGGAGAGTGGGCTTCTCCAAGCTGACTTCCCATCTAGGGGGAAAGAGTTCGGGATGCCCCCAGAGCCCGCACTCCTGCGAGTACTTATTTCCCAGCAATTGGTCCCCCAGATGAGGGCCGCATCCGCTCCCTCATCTCCCATCTCCAGGGTACCCTCCTCCCTTCCCCGTGGCCCCCTCCCCACCCAGGGAGCCCCAAGTTTGTGTGTCTGGATTCTGGAGTCGCGTGCCGGCTTCCCCTGGTCGTGCCCTCCCTCTCGAAGCCGTCCCTGCCTATCAGACGAGGGCCTGGTCTGAGCTTCCTGCGATGCATTGCATGAAAGACCTTGGGTCAAAGGGCTCAGCAGAGCCTGGCCTGGGCGCAGGTGCGCACGCGCCGTGTGGCCTGGATTGGTTGTTGTACCTCAGTTTCCTTCCATTGTCAAAGAAGCTGACTGTCACTTCCTTCCAGGCACCTGAGGGTGCCCAGCCCCAGGGTGTGCGGCGGGGGCGTCAGTCCCGCCCGCCCTCTCCTCTCCTCGACCCCCAGCCCCCAGGGAACACCGCAAAGGACTCGCTCGTGGTCCCCGCGGCCGTATCAGCTCGATCCTCACCACGCAGAGAAAGCAACTGAGCCCGGGGCCCCCCAGCGAGCTGTGTGCTGGGCTGCGCCATTGCTGGGAGGAGCCGTGGGCCAGAGAGCCCACAGGGCGCGCAGCTCAGCGGGGAGACGGAAGCAAGCCGGGCGGTTGGGCCGTAGGCACTGGGGGGCTGGAATCCAGGGCCTTGCCAGCCCCTGGCAGCCTCCCGGAGGACATCCCAGCACCCCTGCACTGCTCCCTTTTCACAAAGGGGAGAGCCGAGGCCAAGCTGACGCCCGCCGGCTGTTCCTGGCTGCGGCCACGGCTTCCGAGGGTGGTGCCGGTCTTCCTGCGTCTGCCGCGAGTGCCCTGCCGGGAACGCGCTTCCTCCCGCGCGGCCGCCGGCAGGGCAGCCAGCGTCACTTCCCCAGGATGCTCCTGGGCCGGAGGCCGAGTCAGGCCCTGACACTTGCTCAGCGCCCCGGGGGTTTCCTCCGGGGAACCTGCTTCCCAGCCTCTCCAAGGTCCCCGTCCCTGGGGACTGAGTCTCAGCACCCGGCTTTGCCGGCTCACCTGCCCCCTCCAGAGTGACGCCAAGCAGGTCCCCTCAGGTGGGGGAGGGGGAGGCGCCCCACCTCTGCCCCCGGCGTGGACAGAACGGAGGACCTGCCTGTGCCTGCACCTGCCGCGGAGAACAGGGCCCGGCATGCAGTAGGTGCTTAATAGCTATCTGCAGGAGGAGGGTGGGAAAGGGGGGGTAGTCATTCACCTGCCCGGTTTTTCACGCATCTGTTCTGTAGACACTTATTGAACACCAGCTGTATGCAGGCTCTGGGAGGCGAGTGGTGTGGCAACGGCAGACAGTGTCCTGTGTGCAACGCCTGGCTCTGGTGAAGTGCACGGCACGGGGGCCCAAGGGGGGGCCTGGGGGGAGGGGTCTGCAGGCCCCAGCTCCCCTGCCCCCTGCTGACAGAGGCTCCTCGCTGTCGTAACTGTGGGCAGCCTGGGTTGCCCAACACCACCACAGCTGCGTCACCGAGAGCAGCAGGGCCCGGGGCCAGGAGCGCCGGGAGGGGCCTCCCCGGCCAGGCCGGCTTGGGCCGGGGCAGGCAGAGCTGGCCGGAGGCCCGCCCCAGCCTGGCTGTTACTCACTCGGCGTGCAGCGGCTACGTGGCCACTTGCTGTTGTGGGCTGGCTTTGACTCACAAAGGGGCACGGACACGGCCCTCTAGCATCTGCGTGCCCACCTCCGGGAGGAGTCGACCCTGGCAGAGACCGGGGGGGGCCTGGCCGGCCCCCCCCACTGCAGCCCCTCCCCCCACACCCCCCCAGAGGGGCCGCGTGCTGCGCTTGGCATCACGGCCCTGTGTGTGACCGCACACTTGGTACCTATTACAGGCCTCTGTTTTCTGGTCTGTAAGATGGGCACACACAGGCCCTGCAGGGGTAAATGAGCGTCGGGGAGAGCACTTGAATGAGGGCCTGGCACGCAGTTGGTGCCACATAAGTGTTGGTGAACGGCTTTGCACCCAGCAGGGGCCCACAGACATGAGCAGGCCGTGGCTCCGGGTCTGTGCCAGCTGCTGGCTGCTGTGGCCCGAGGCGCCCCGGCTCCCTCTGGCCCATTCTGCTCCGCTCTGAGCCCCAGAAACCCTGTGGCAGTGCCCGGCGCCCCTCGGCTGTCGCCCCGGTCCCCAGCCCCGCCGGCTGGCGTGAGACAGGTGCTGCCGGGCGCACGTGACAGGTGACTTCTAAGCTCTTTGCTTCTCCTTCCTCTTCCTCCCACCCCCACGGTGAGCCCCCCCGCAGGGTTGCTCATTCATTCATTCATTCATGCAGGCGTGCGTGCGTTCAACACTCTTGTTTCTAAATTTTTAGTTATTTTTAAATTTATTTATTGGAGAGGCAGGAAGACAGAGGAAGCCAGTCCCTCCCCCAAAGGCCCACCTGGGGCTGGGCCAGGCCTAGGTCAGGAGCGTGGAGCACCCCCCCCCCCAGCTTAGAGCCCTCACTGCTGCCCCCCAGGGTGCGCTGGAGCGGGAAGCCGACTGAGCAGCTCAGCACCTGGGCGCCCCCAGCCCGCCCCTCGGGAAGTCGCTGGGCACCTGGGGGCCAGGCTGTGTTCTGGCTTCCCGGGACACAGGAATACGGTGGGGGTGGGGGCTTCCTGAGGGCTGGCTCTGAGGCTGGACGTGGGCGAGCAGAGGGGACGTGGAGCCCTGTCCCCTGACAGTGGCCAGGAGGCGGGCTTCGCGGTCACATGCCCCGCGGTGCCAGCCCGGGCCTCGGTTCCCTGGAGCCGGCCTAGGACGCGGCGCAGGCACCAGCAGCGCCTCCCCGCGGGGGGCAGCTGGGCGTGGGCCTCGGCCTCCAGGCAGCTCGCCCCACGACTGCCGGCCCCGGCGCGATGACGTCCTTCCAGGCTGTCCTCTGCCCGGTTCCCTGCAGCCACGAGGGACACAAGCCAAGGGCGCAGCGTCTGAGACCTCGGGCCACGAGGGCCCGGGGGCTGTGTGGGCCCAGCTGGGCAGCACCGGGCAGGTGCCTCCCCTCTCCGCTTCTGCTGAGCACCGCAGCCCCTGCCGATGGGTTCCCGGCCCCGGGCCCCGCAATTCACCCACGGACCTGCGGCGGTGGCGGTGGGAAGATGGATCCTTCCAAGATGGGCGGGCCGCGGGGGGGGGGGGGGGGCAAAGCACGCGTCAGGAAGCCAAAGCGGAGAGAAGGAGCCTTTATGGGAGACAGAATCAAAATTCCTGGGAAAAAGATGTTTATGTTGACGCAAAACTTTCTGCAATTCCTAGCGAGAGTTTCCACGCACTTTCAGAACGACCCCGTGTGTGTGTGTGTGTGTGTGTGTGTGTGTGTAGGCACTCACCCATCTCGGGACCCCCCAGCCGCTGGGAGGAAGGGGAGGGACCCCCATTCCCCCACCCGCCCCGTACCCTCCGTGCCTTCTCTGCTGTTTGTTTTTCTGCGCGCGCGTCTCTGCACGCTTGGAGAAAGAAATTCTGCAAGAGGTCTCCTCCCCCAGGGCCGGCCTCCATCGCCCCGCCCCCGCCCCCGCCCCGGCCTGTGTGTGGCCCAGTCGCGATGTCGTCGCCTGAGCTGCGGGCCTGGAGCAGATCCGAGCTGGAGTGCCTTGGAAGAAAGGGGGCTCCTGGGAGACCCCCCGACGGCCTCGGCTCCCGGCAGCGTGGGATCCCGCCCGACTGATGAGAACTCCAAACGCTCCCCAGCCCCGAGCCGCTAATCGCTTCCAGATTGGCCGGGTCAGGGCCAGGGCCGCCGCCGCCTGGCTCCATAAACAGCCAGTCGCTCCAGATGGTGGCTGGCTCCAGCCTGGCGAGCAGGTTCACCAGGGACTGGGAGGGGGGGCGGCAGGTGGAAGGCCCCCTCCCCCCGGCCGCTCCCCCTGAGTCAGCGACGTCGGGCCGGAAGGGGCTGTGCGGGGTGAGCCCATTGCTCAGAGGAGGGAAACTGAGGTTCAGAAGGGACAAAGGCGGGTGGCAGGGAAGGGGAGCGTCTCGAAGGTTGGCGCATGCGCAGTGGAGTCAGAGGAAGCGGGCAGCGAGGCGGGAGGGGGGATTAGCACCTGCGGAGCTGAAGTCCTGACTCAGGCACCGCGCTATTGCTGCGCTTGGCCTCAGTTCCCAGCTCTGTAAAATGGGGTGAGGAGCGCAGACCTCGCAGGACTGCCGGAAGCTTCCGTGACGTGGCCTCTGCACGGCGCTCGGCTGCGCAGGCTGCACGCACAAAGGTGCTCCGCCCACCTGCCCCCTCGTCCCGTTCCCCACCCCCTGGAGAGCACAGCAGCCTCCTCCAGGAAGCCACCCTGACTTCTTAGCAGCTGCCCCACGCCTGAGGAAGGGGCACCAGATGCTGCTGTCGCTCCGCCAGTGAACGGGCAGGGAGGCAACCCGTCCCCGCCGCTGTGCGTGCCCCCTCTCCCTGCAGACGACAAAGCTGAGGGCCAGGGGGCAACAGGACCTGCGGGGCGGGTGGGGGCAGCACCAGGACAGGACTGAGCCGGGTGTGTGCCCCCGGGCAACCTGGCAAGGTCACGCAGAACTGGCCCAGAGCCAGGGCACCCGGCTGCTTCCACCCAACCCACCAGCCCCAGGGACAGCGCAGGGGGCAGAGGCCCGAGCCCCTCCCCCAGGCGGGCGCTGGGCTGTGACCCCCTCCTGAGCTCCCCTTCCCAGCAGTGGCTTTGTCACCACACAGCCTGGATGTGGGGTGCTGTCGGTTCCTGGTTATCAGTGAGGGGCCTGAGGCTCAGAGAGGGCGAGTGGTGGGCCCAGGGTCACCCAGCGGGGCCAGGATTCGAACCCAGGCCTTCTAGCGGCAGTGCGCACTGCCTGGGCCAGGGCGGCGAGCAGGGAGCCGGGTACGCGGTGGGAGCCCAGCCTGCGGCAGGCACTCCTCCGAGGCCCCTCTAGCCTGGGCAGCGCCCGGATTCAGATTTCGGCCCAGCCTTGAGGTCAGCGGCCCGTTCTGCCCTGTGCCTGGGAGGAATGTTTACGGTGGCCTCGGCCCGGGTCCGAGAAGAAAGGCAGCCTTGTGGGCGAAAGGTGAGCCGCTGGGTGGGCGCGGGCGTGTTTACCCAGGGCCGGGCGTGTGGCTCGGGGTGGCGGGTGGCGCCGCTGTCAGCCGCGCCGGCCGCCTCGGGCCTCTGCTGGCCTGCAGATGTGCGCTGGCTCCAGCCGGCCGGGCCCCCTCCCGGCGCGGGGGGTTTTATCAAAAGCGGCTGTGAGGAGGCCCCGGAGGCCGCCGGGCTCCAGCCTGCTGGCTCCCGGCCTGCAGGAGCCCAGCGCACACGCTGGGGCCCCGGCCAGGCCTCCACCTGCTCGGCCACCCCGCGCCCCTGTCCTCCTCCTGGGGCCCAGGCCGGGGGAGCCGCGAGGGGTCCGGGCAGTGACAGGGCAAGCAAAGCCCCTTCCCGTGGGTTTGTCTACGGCCGGGAGGAGGAGAGGCGGCCACACAGAAGCAAAGCCCCAGCGTTCACAGATTTGGGTGCGAGGCGCACAGGGATGGCAGGGAGCCCCGGAGGATGAACAGAGGCTCCTGGGTTGGGGGGGCCGGGTGCAGGGGTGGGGCGTCCAGGGCTCCGTTCTCGCTCTGCAAGCCTTGTTCTTGGGTCAGGGCTGGGATGTCACTCGCTCTGTCTTTGTCGGCCAGAACAACGACCGGGGGGACAGCAGGAAAGCAGCCCCCGTCTCGCGCCCCCCCCCCACTCCCGCTGACAACAGCTTCAGGGCAGGTGTGGGTGCAGCGGGTGAGCCAACGGTCAGCACGCCCGCATCCCACATCAGAGGGCCTGGGTTCGAGTCCAGCTTCCTGCTAATGCCCCCCTGGGAGGCAGCAGGTGCTGACTCAAGGCCTTGGGCCCCCGCCACCCACACGGGAGACCGGCATGGCGGGCCAGGCTCCTGGCTTTGGCCTGGTCCAGCCCTGGGTGTTGTGAGCCAGTGGGTGGAAGATCCCCCTGTCCGTCTCTCTCAAATAAATAAAATTTAAACAACAGCAAAGGATTCTGCTACTTCCTACAGGCTGTCCCACAGCAAAGCCACATTTCTGTTTTTTTTTTTTTTTTTTTTTAAACAGATTTATTTATTTGTTTGAAAGGCAGAGTAACAGAGAGAGAGGGAGAGGGAGAGAGGGAGAGATCTATTCCCTGACTCATCCCCATTATGGTCACAGTGGCTGGGGCTGGGCCAGGCCACAGCCAGGAGCCTGGGGGTCTCCCACATGGGTGCAGGGGCCCACGCACTCAGGCCATTCTCTGCTGCTCCCCAGGCCACAGCAGGGAGCGACCGGGACTGGAACCGGGGCTCACAGGGGCCGCGGGTGTCATCCCAGGCGGTGGCCCCAGGTGATCGGATCTCAGAGCAGAGCCACGGCTGGTCTGCCCCGCCCAGCGCTGCGGGTGACAAGGACACGGGGGACAGGGAGCCCCCAGTGCCACAGGTGACAAGGACCCGGGGGACAAGGACCCCCAGCACCGTGGGTGACAAGGACACAGGGGACAGGGACCCCCAGCACCGTGGGTGACAAGGACACAGGGGACAGGGAGCCCCCAGTGCCACAGGTGACAAGGACCCGGGGGACAAGGACCCCCAGCACCGTGGGTGACAAGGATCCCCCAGCACCACGGATGACAAGGACACGGGGGACAGGGACCCCCCAGCACCATGGGTGACAAGGACACAGGGGACAGGGAACCCCCCCAGCGCCGTGGGTGACAAGGACCCGGGGGACAGGGACCCCCCCAGCACCGTGGGTGACAAGGACCTGGGGGACAGGGATCCCCAGCACCATGGGTGACAAGGACCCGGGGGACAGGGACCCCCCAGCACCGTGGGTGACAAGGACACAGGGGACAGGGACCCCCAGCACCGTGGGTGACAAGGACACAGGGGACAGGGATCCCCCCAGCGCCGTGGGTGACAAGGACCTGGGGGACAGGGACAGCCGGTTGTTCAGGGCGCGTGGAGTCTCCCCAATAAACAAGCCAATAAAACGCTTTCTTGGTTTCATTTCTGGTTGCAACAGAGGAACGCGTTCCCTGAAGCAGGGAAAGGCGTGGGTGTGTGGGCGGGGCCGGCCGCCCCCAGGGGCTAAGTGCCTGTGCCCGGGCCGCACCTGCTGCGTGACCTCAGGAGGGTCGCTCAGCCTCCCCGGGCCGCCGCAGCCTCACCTGCTCCCTGGGCATCCACGGCACCCCAAGCTCATGCGGGGAGACCCTGGGTTTCCTCCAGGGAGCGCCGGCATTTTCTGTCCCCTGGTCCGCACCCCAGGACGCCCAGCCCTCCTGTCCAGACCTTCCCACCTCCACCCAGAAGGCACAGCTGGGCCCCCCCCCCGACCCCGTCCTCACATCTCAGCCCCTCCTGACAGCTCCCCACTGCTCAGCCTCCCTGCCCGCCCTGGCTGGATGGCTGCCGCCTCCCTGATGGTCTCCAGGCTTCCAGCCTCACCTCTGACTGCAGCCAGTTCAGCTTGGTGTCGTGGGGGGCGGGGGCAGAGCTGGCACCATGGGGAGGGAGGGGGCGGGGCTGGCTCCGTGGTGGGGGTGGAGTTGGCGCCTTGAGGGGCGCTGGAGGTGGCTCAAGGCTGTGCGATGCTAAGGACAGCACCCAGCAGTGATCGGCCCCAGCATCAATTGGCCAGGATCGTGAACCCTGAGCCAGACCAGGCCCCACCTGTGCTCGGAACCTTCCAGAGAGCTGCTGAAGTCCCCATGGGGGCCCGTGGCCCTGTGGGATGTGCCCCCTCCCCTCTCTGGACACCTTCCCGGCTTCCCTCCGCTTCCTTCGGGGGTCTCCAGCGCTGCCTCCGCTCCTGACTGCCCTACCCAAATGTTGCCTCCTGCAGGAAGGCTTCCCTATTTCACGCCCACCCCCTGAACCCTTCTCTGCCTCCCTGCTCCCCGGCACTAGGGCCCTGACGCCTCACGGACCAGTCTCGCTCTCCCTGGCCAGGGCACAAGCTCCAGGGCTGCAGGACTGACCGACCGCCCCTGGCACGGGACGCAGCCCCTGCTCACGGCGGGGACTCGGTAAAGCCAGAGGAAGATAGAGGGGGAGACGACACGGTGCCAGCTCCGAGCCAGGGGACACCGGGCCCAGGGCGAGAGGAGGCCAAGGCGGTTCCCCCACAGCCGTGAGAGCCGCACTGCCCTTGGTCCAGGAGCTCGCTCTCCATTTATTGGAAAGCGAGTGTCGGGGTGGGGGTGCGGGGAGAGGCTCTGCCATCCGCTGGGTCACTCCCCGATGGCTGCAGCGGCCAGGCCCGGGCAGCCGAAGCCGGGAGCCAGGATCCTTGCGCAGCCCTGGCACGGGAGCCATTGCGCACTGGACCGGAGCTGCCGCTCCGAGCCGGGTGGCCTTGCTTGCGCTGGCCCAGCGCCTGCCCCACGTTCTCTTGTCTGAAGCCACGATGTTTGTGGCCATTTTTGCTGCAGCCCAGAAAAAGGAGCGGACACAGGAAGGAACAAGCGAGCACAGTCGCTGACCAGGGGCCTCTGCAGACGGCACAGGCCAGTGCGCTGATGGGCACGGGGTGCGTGACGGGCACAGGTATGGGTGATGGGTGCAGGCGTGCGTTATGTGATGGGCGTTTGCCCTGTGCCAAGGCGGGGAGCCACACAGGGCGCACGCGCGGGCAGGGATCAGGCCGTGTGGGTGGGACGAGGCAGCGGCCTTGTGGAGCCCGTGTCTGCAGCCAGCCTGGACGCCCAGGGCTCACCCCTTTCAAGTCGGGAGCAGAAGGGGGCAGAGGGAAGACCCTAGCTCCAGCTCCGAGCTGACCCCGACCCCAATCCCTAAGCCCAAACACCCTGACCCCAACCCCAATCCCTTAGCCCAAACACTAACCCTGACCCCAACCCCAAACCCTAAACCTAACCCTTAGCCCAAAACCCTAACCCTAACCTTAACCCCAAACTGTAACCTTGACCCTAACCTCTAGCCTAAACCCTATCCCCAAACCCCAAATCCCTAACCCTAACCCCAAACTCCAAACCCTAACTCTAACCCCTTACCCCAAACTGTAACCCTAACCCTAACCCCTAACCCTAAGCCTAACCCTTAACCCAAAACCTGAACCCTAACCCTGCTTTGCTGCTTACTCGCTGAGCAGCACTGGGCAGTAGCCTAATCTCTCTGTGCCTCAGTTTCCACACCTTTCCGGGGAGGTGACAACAGTGTCCGGGGGTTGCAGCGAGGGTCAGCGCGGGACTCTGTGACTCATCCCTGGGCACCGCTGGCTGGCGCCGTCAGGGGCTCCCCGACACCGTGACTGCTCCGCGTCCTCCTGCGAGCCGGGTCCTGCACAGGCTGCAGCCCCGGGGCTCGGAGCCGGGGAGCAGAGCTGGGGTGGGGGCGCCAGTGTTCCGACGCTCGGGCCACTCTGTCAGCCACGTCCCTACAAGAGACAGGCGAAGCTAAGGTGGGGAGTGCAGAGCCCCCCATTTGCACAGGCTGGGGCACATGGGGGCGGCGGGGGGCGCCCCAGCTGCAGTCTCTCAGCCCTGGTTTTCTGATGGCCCCCAGCACACACACAGCCGCCGCCCCTGAGGCTGGGAGAGGAACAGAAGCAGGTGGTGAGTGGGTGTCACTTGGGGCCCTCGGTGTCTGCCTGAGCAGAGCCCACCCCATGCTCAGACCTGGGGTTTGGGGGCCATTGCCCGTTAAGTCACCACCTGGGACACGAGCATCCCGTATGGGCGCTGGCTCGGGTCCCAGCTGCTCCTCTTCTGATCCAGCGCTCTGCTATGGCCTGGGAAAGCAGCGGAGGGTGGGCCCCATCCCATGAAGGAGACCCGGATGGAGTCTTGGGCTCCTGGCGTGGGCCTGGCCCAGCCCTGGCCGTTGCAGCCATTTGGGGAGTGAACCAGCGGGTGGAGGATCTCTCTGCCTCTCTCTAACTCTGCCTTTGAAATAAATCAATAAATCCTCAGGCCTGGGGGTCTCCCATGCCCCCCTGGCCCTCTGCAGGGTGCAGCAAGGGGCCCACTGCACTCAGGGCCTGGGGGCACTCGGGAGGGGTCGCTGGCAGGTTTGTGACCCCCCGGGCCTCTCTCAGGAGCCACCTTGACTACAGCAGGGGTCTCTCCTGGCCTTGCAGGCGTCTGTGTCTGGAGCAGGCTCTCCCGGGAGCAGGGGGAGGGAGGGGAAGGCTGGGGCCTCGGAGCACCTGCTGTGGGGGGCGGGGCACTGCTGGCCGGCCCAGGGCTGACAGCTCCCCCACAGCCTCACGCCCACCAAGGAGCACCTGTACCGGGGCCATTGTCATTCTTATGTCGCATAGGGACACTGGGCCCCCGGGGTTGGGTCACTTGCAGTAAGTGGGACCCTGGGGTATCCGCCCCGAGCCCACGTTTCACACACGTGTGCGGTGCACAGTCACAGCTGCTCCCCCAGACTCCAGGACCCTGCCTGGCTGCTGTCTGAGGGCCCCCAGCCCGCCCCTGCCGCTCCGGCCCCCAGCCACTGCAGCCCAGCTGTGCGTCTCGGGGCTGGCGGTGCCCCTGTCTGGGCCTTGGGGCGATTGCTGGGGTATCCTGAGCCGGGCAGGGTCAGTGGTGGTGGCTTCTGCGGCCCCAAGGGAGCTCTTTGGACACAGTCAGTCCTGGGTTCAAATCCCGATTCTGGTGGGTCACCCTCAGCCAGCGACTTAACTCTTCCCGGCCTCAGTGTTCTCGTCTGTGAAACGGGTTGGGCGGGGGTGAGGTGCAGTGACCACATTGACCCAATGGCTGGGCCACCGGCTCAAGGCCACGCTGCTCAGAGTTGAGTCCTACTTTGTGCCCTTGGGCGAGTCCCTCGGCCTCTCCGTCACACACAGCAGACAAGCCCAGGGCTGCATGGCCAGGGGCCGCGTGTGGCCTGCATCCTGACTGCCTGTGCCTGGCCCACAGCCGCCACACCAGGACGGGGGCTGCGCCTGCGCGAAGGGGGCCTGAGGTCTCCCCCCGGGGTTCCAGCTCAGACCCTAAATTGCTCTCTCCCAAGGCCACTCTGGACCTGCCCAGCGGCCGGGATCCCTCTGCGGGGGGCCTTGTGGGCATCAGGTTCAGCAGTGCCCACCCAGCCCCGGCGCCCTCCACGAACTGCCCTGTGGAAGCGAAAGGCGGCGCAGGGCCTGCCGGGACCTGGGACCTGGGACCTGGCTCCTCACCTGGCTCCCACAGTGGGGCCTCCCGGCGTCTCCCTGGGCCTGGGGCCACGGAGCCGGCCACACTGGTCCTGCATCCGGCCACTCTGCCCCCTCTGCTGGGAACTCCCGGGCCAGCCCCGGGCCCCATTTCCAGCCTTGCCCTGCGGCCTGTTCTTGGCACAAAGCCAGAGGGATTCCCCGAGCGCCTGTCCCCTCCTGTCCTGCCTGTGCTGCGCCTCCCGGCGCCTCCGAGCAGAAGGAATGAATCTGTGAGACCCGCCCGCCTGCGGCCCTGTCCCGCCACGCCTCACCTGCTCCAGCCACCCTGCCTCCTGGCTGCTTCTCCAAGGCCTCAGGGCCTTTGCACTGGCTGCTTCCTGTGCTGGAATTTTCTTCCCCCACTTGTGGGCTTGACTCACTGTCCCAGCTCCTCGGGTCTCGCTCAGGGCCCCTTCTCAAGTGTCACCAGCCCCACCCGGCCCCACCCCTGCACCCCTGCCTTCTGATTGTTGGCTGTCTCTGCCCCTGGTGTGTGTGGGGGGTCCTGCCTGCTTTGTTTCCCGCTGCACCCCCGGCCGGCCTGCAGTGGCCACTCGGTGAACAGGTGTGGAAGCAGTGCGGCTGCACGCCACGTGCTCACCCGTCCCTCTTACAGCACGAGACCCCGGCCTGGGGTCCCTGGGGGCTGTAGGGTGCCACATCAGGGCCAGCATGTTTTCAACTGGGTCGGTGGGAAGGGGCGGCCGCGGGTCCTGGGGGCGTACAATCAGGGTCCCAGAGCTGGGGAGGGCGAGGCAGGGAGGGCCCTGGCCGGGAGCGGCTGGCCCAGTCTTCTGGCCTGGATCAGCTGGGAAGAGAAATCAGAGTCCGAGGAACCCGAGGCTTGGGCCCCAGCGCTCCCCGGGGCAGGAGCGGGCAGGCGGCCCTGGCTGGGGCTGAGTGCACGGCGCCGGGTCTCGGTGATCCAGCAGAGCTTCAGACCAGACGGGGAGCGGTGTCCCCCAAAGTGCGAGTGCCAGGGGCTGCAGCCAGGCCACTGCTCCTGCTGCGGCGGGGAGGGGAGCCATCCCCCACCCCTGGGCCCTGCTGGGACAACGGAGCCAGCAGAAGGGCAGAGGGTGCTGCTGAGCCCATGGGCTCCCAGTGCCTCGCGCTGGTTCCTGCGCCAAGGCACAAGCCTCTTCCCACCCAGGCCAGGCCGGGGGCGGGGGTCCGCCAAGGCGGGCTTCATCTCTTCGTGCGGCCATGTTCCTAGCACGGGGCCAGGCACACAGCAGGCAAATGAACCAACTAATGGCGGGAGGCTGCCTGACGCAGGTGGAGACACCCGCGACCAGGGAGGGGCAGCGCCGACTGGGCGGGGCTGGGGTTAAGAACCCTCCGGCCTTCGGTCGTTGTCACCCAAAAACGGAGCCAGCGCCCGGTGCCAGCGGAGGGGCTCGGCCACCAGGATGGCACGGCGGCCCCACAGCCCCACCAGGTCTTCGAGGCCACTTCGTGCGGCCACGCCCACCAGCGACCTTGATGGGCCTCCCCAGCCCCGGGGGTCCCCGGTGACAAATGGGCTGGAAGCGCAGCCGAGGGGATGGGGAGGTGCGCAGCTCGTCCCCGGGGCTCCTGTGGCTCCCCACCACCGCGCCCACGCAGCGGCCACTCTGTCCCTTCCTCCAGCCCAGGGCCAGGGGCCGGCCGGGAGCTGACGCGTGGCCGGGCCGAACGGGCGCCTGGGGCCGCGCTGCGCGGGCGCCCTCTGCTGGCCGCCAGCGGGCGCGCAGCCCCGGGGTGCAACGCGGCCAGGGCGGTGGCTTCCCACCTGGGACACGCCCACTCCGGGGCACCCTTACGCCATCCCTGCGGTAACCCCGTGAAGCGATCCCCAAGGGCACAGAGAGGTTAAGGGCCCTGCCCGGGCTCGCACAGCTCGTTGGCAAAAGAGCCGGAATCCCAGGTTTGCAATGAGGTGCTGAGGCTCCCCGCAGGTGTCACCTGCCACCCACTCAGCTGCTTGTAAGTATCTATTGAGCACCTACTGTATGCCAGTCGCTGTGAGAGAACACAGCAGGCTCTGTCTCACAGCTGAGACTCCATGGGGAGGGGAGGGGCAGCCAGCAGCGGGCACGACCGGTCCTCAGCGTGGCCGATGCCCAGCCTCCTGCAGGCATGCGCGCACGCCGGGCCCGACTTTGCCACACCCCAGCCCCACCTGCACTGCTGGGCCTTTGTCTCTAGCCCACTGACGCGTACTTAATATTTGAAAAGCCAATTCCACGTCGGCCCCCCCCGTCCCCGCTGTCCTCCGAGAGCGGAACCCACTGTCGAGGGTGGCGGCGGCGAGGACGGATTTGGTGCCCTGACCCATGTCCTGGATGCTACCTCTGTACCCCCAGCCCATGCCAGCCACGTCCGGCAGTGGCATCGACTGCTCCTGGGAGTCCCGGGACGAAGCCAGCCCCGGGCAGCGCAGGGACCAGAGGCGCTGTCGGCTTCCACGGGCAGTGGGCTCCGGGCTCCTCCTGACTCTGCGCCTGGCTGAGACCCCCACCCTGGCAGGGCACAGGGCTTCCCTAGCTCTGCACCTGTCTCCTCCTTCCTCCCCCTCCCCCTCCTCCCTTTTTAAAAAGATTATTTGTTTGTTTGTTTATTTGAAAGGCAGAGCAACAGAGAGAGGGAGGGAGACAGCGGTCAAGGCTGGCCAAACCGAAGCCGGGGGCCTGGAACTCCATCCCGGTCTCCCACCCAGGTGCCTGGGCCGTCTCCGCCGCCTTCCCAGGCGCGTCGGCAGGGAGCTAAGCTGCAGGCCGAGCAGCTGGGGCTCAAACCGGCACTCACACGGGCCCAGCGCCTGCCCTGGCCGAACTCGATGTCAGTCCTGCTCGGCCGGCCCCCTGCCACCCAGCGCCCTTTGGTGAGCTCACGGCAGAGGCGGCAGGGTCCGTACAGTCCCGTCACTGCCCGCAGCCTGGTGGCCCAGCCCTGGGGAAGAATTCGCTGTGGTCAGCCCCGAGCAAGCCAGAGGCGGTGCCACGGGTGCACGGCCCCCACTGCGGCAACCGGAAGCGTCCCGGCCACGCCCACACGCCCGGGCTGGGGACAGCTGGCGCTCAGGAGACACAGCTGCTGTCAGGGGCAGGACAAGGGGCAGCGAGAGCATTCTGGGCGGAGGGACCAGCACGTGTCAAGGCCAGGATGGGCACGGGGGGTCAAGGCAAAGTGGACAGCACAGGAGTTGACGGCAGCCCCGAGAAGCGGCTCTGGAGAGGGAGGGGCTTCCAGCGCACCTGCTTCCCTGCCAGGCTGCGAGCTCGGCCGCGAGGCCCAGGCTCCCCAGCCCCGCCGTTGCCAGCATCTCCTGCTGGGCACGTCCCCAGCTGGCCATGGGGAAGAGGCCCCAGTCTGAGCCGTCCACGTGCACCTGCCTGGCCCACAGGGCCTCCCAGCAGCCAGCCCCGCAAGGCATACAGGGAACAGCGGGGGCGGCCCTCCTGCCTCACTTGCGCAGCAGGGTGGACGAGCCAGGATCTCAGGGGCAGGGGTCAGCCTCCCACGGAGGCTGACGGGCAGGCTCAGCGGGACGCTCAGGAGAGAGGGAGGGGCAGCCCTGCGTGCTTCCCTGGTGGGCGACCCGGACGGGTCACGGGGGAGATGCTGGTGTCGGGGTAGGCACTTAGCCTGGCGGCCACGAAGCTACCTAAAACACCCAGGTCCCGGGGCCAGCGCTGGGGCCACCTGCGGCACCGGCATCCCATATGGGCACCAGTTCGAGTTCTGGCTGCTCCTCTTCTGATCCAGCTCTCTGCTGTGGCCTGGGAAAGCAGTAGAAGATGGCCCAAGTCCTTAGGCCCCTGCACCCATGTGGGAGACCCGGAGGAAGCTCCTGGCTCCTGGCTTCAGACTGGCCCAGCTCTGGCTGTTGCAGCCATTTGGGGGGTGAACCAGCGATGGAAGACCTCTCTCTCTGCCTACCTGGGTGTTGGTCCAGGCTCTGGCTTGATTCTTGTTTCTGGGGAGGCAAAGGTGATGGCTCCAACGTGGGAGATCTTGGCTGTGTTCCAGGCTCCTGGCCCCGGCCTGGCCCGGCTCCAGCCACCATGGGCATTTGGGAAGTGACCCAGCAGATGGGACCTCGCTGCCTGTCTCCCAGCAGCTTCCCACGCCCACCTCCCTGCACAGAGATCTACCTCCCGTCCTTGCCCGGGCGGCGCGGTGCCACCGCAGTCTCCGTCACGGCCGAGAGGCGCATCTGCTCCCCGGGCCTTCCCACCTTAGCCCTCCTGCAACTGGGCCTGCTCTGACGACTCAGTGTCTCGTGCTGGAACCAACAATGATTCTATTTATTTGTGAGGCAGAGTCAGAGAGAGGGAGAGACAGAGAGAGAGGTCTTCCATCCACTGGTTCACTCCCCAAATGGCCGCAACAGTTAGGGCTGGGCCAGGGCAAAGCCAGGAGCCAGGAGCTCCTTCTGGGTCTCCCATGTGGGTGCAGGGGCCCAACACTTAGGCCACCTTCCACTGCTTTCCCAGGCCATTAGCAGGGAGCTGGATCGAGGTGGAGCAGCCGGGACTGGAACCGGTGCTCACATGAGACACCCGTGTCATGGGCAGTGGTTCACCTGCAGTGCCATGATGCCATCCCTCAACAGCATTTTCCACGGGGGACATCAACCAGTGGTGACCCACAGCGGACTCCGTGACCTGTGGGTCCACACAGGTGTTGCCGCCCTGGCTCCGGGGCACAGTGGGTCCCTGGGCAGCACTTCCAGGACCACGCCTCCTGGGGGAGGGGTTGAAGAACACACGGATGACTCTGGCGGGACGAGGGGCAGCCGGTGACAGGGTCTCGGGTGGTCTGCCAGCCGTGCGTGGCCCGCGGATGTGTCTGCGGTGTCCTGTGTGGGGTAGGAACTGTCTGACACAGCAATGCTGAATCTCACGTAAAGCCTGCACCTGTGGCTTCTTCCAGCCAGAAAGCTCTCGTGCTCACTGAGCCACACTGCCGCACGCACCTGTCCCCACCCGTGTGGCAACACTTGCCCGAATCCAGCGCCTCCTGGTTCATGGCTGTGGGATTGGCCGCTGTGGCGGCGGCGAGGCTGCCTCGGGCATGAAGACCTCGCTCCCCCAGGGCCACTCCAGCCGTGGGCTCAGCGCCGAGCGCACGCGTGTGGCCCGCCTGGGAAGTCCACAGATCTGCTGTCACCCCAGGAACTCAGGGCTGGGCACACCCAGCCCGTCGCCAACTGTGAAGCTGTCACAGCTGTCCCCCCTCCAATGTCCTCCGTTGTGGGGTAAGGCACAGCCAGCCCGATTCCCCACTAGGGACTTGCTCCCTTGGGCCCCTGGCGGGGGCAGGGAGCCCTTCCATTTCTCCAACAGGGTCCCCACCACTGGCCAGCACAGTTGAGGCGGCAGTGTGGTCAACGGTGCCCCTACCCGAGGGGCCCAGAACTTTGTAGAGTGGAGGCTGCAGCTAGGGGAGCTAGTCACAGGGCAATGGAGACCCCTGCAGGCCTAGTGGTCCACCCACGGCCTCCCTCAACATCGCTAGCCCGCTGTGATGAGCTCCCTGCACCCGAGTTCCCAAGGGGAAGTCGCAGTGGATGACCTTCACTGGGACCCAGGAGGGCACAGGTCAGGGGTGTGCTCCAGGAGAGGCACCGGGCACAAACCCGCGGGCCCTGAACCTCAGCGCCCCGCGCATGCGTGAGACCACCTCCCCCGCCCCCAGGAAAGGCCATCCCCTGCGGCGGGGCTGGGCTCCCCGAGTCCTAGGCCAGCTTTCTCTCTGCCAGCAGCAGCAGGAGGCGCCTGCTTTAGGCCGTGGGCCCCCTTAGGGTTAGCCCCGACCTCACTCTGGGGGTTCCCTGTAGCATCTGGGAATGACGGAGCCCCCATCCTGCTCCCTGCCCGGGGCACCCGGGGCACCCGGGGCACCGCCCACTGTCAGGACCGAGGTAGGCTGGGCTCGCAGATTAGAGGGGAACCACGGGGCCCCCTCCCCAGCCCCGGCCCGGGCCCCACAGCCAGGACCGCAGTGCCTGTTGGTGGGGAGACTAAAGTCCAAACCCCGGGTGAGACAGCTGCAGGTGCGTGCCCACTGCGCGCAGGTGAGGCCACACCCGTGGGCCTTCCCCCAGGAGGCTCCAGCCGCCACCGCGCCCGGCTTCGAGGGCACTGCTAAAGGCTAGCGTCCCACACGGCTGCTGAAACCAAAGAATTCTTTCTTTATTAAAGATTTATTTATTTGAGCCGGCGCCGTGGCTCAATAGGCTAATCCTCCACCTTGCGGCGCCGGCACACCGGGTTCTAGTCCCGGTCGGGGCGCCGGATTCTGTCCCGGTTGCCCCTCTTCCAGGCCAGCTCTCTGCTATGGCCAGGGAGTGCAGTGGAGGATGGCCCAGGTGCTTGGGCCCTGCACCCCATGGGAGACCAGGAAAAAGCACCTGGCTCCTGGCTCCTGCCATCGGATCAGCGCGCTGCGCCGGCTGCAGCGGCGGCCATTGGAGGGTGAACCAACGGCAAGGGAAGACCTGTCTCTCTCTCTCACTGTCCACTCTGCCTATCAAAAAAAAAAAAAAAAAAGATTTATTTATTTATTTTAAAGTCAGAATTACACAGAAATAGGAGAGGCAGAGAGAGAGAGAGAGAGAGAGAGAGAGGTCTTCCATCCATTGGTTCACTCCCCAGATGACCGCTGTAACAAGTGGAGCTGCACCGACCCGAAGCCAGGAGCCAGGAGCTTCCTCTGGGTCTCCCATGTGGGTGCAGGGGCCCAAGGACTTGAGCCATCCTCCACTGCCTTCCCAGGTCACAGCAGAGAGCTGGATCGGAAGAGGAGCAGCTGGGACTCGAACCAGCACCCACATAGGATGCCAGTGCTTCAGGCAGCAGCTTTACCTGCTATGCCGCAGCGCCAGCCCCAAAAATCCTTTCTTAAAACTATGACCTTGGGGCCGCGTTGTGGCAGCGTGAGTTAAGCTGTCGCCTACAAAGCCGGCATCTCATGGCACCAGTTTGAGTCCCAGCTCCCTGCTCTTGCGCCTAGGAGGGCAGTGGAGGGTGGCCCAAGTGCTCGGGCCCCTGCACCCGCATGGGAGACACGGAGGAAGCTCCTGGCTTCAGCCCGGCCCAGTCCTGGCCACTGCAGCCATTTGGGGAGTGAACAGTGGATAGAAGACCTCTCTCTGTCTCTAACTCTTCCTTGTAAATAAACAAAATAAATCTTGAGCAAACTATTTTGGGACAGGGGCTGGCAGGCACGGCCCCCTGGCCAGACCTAGTCAACTGTTTGTGAATGGCTCACAAACGCAGAGCGACATCCACAACACCTGGAGACCGAGAACTTGACCCAAACATCCCCTGGGAGAAACCTCCACTACAGGCGGGAAGACCAGAGGACAGAAATCAGTCAAAATCTCACCAACAGAAAAGAGCACGAGCCCTCCTCTTGTTCCACGGTGCCGACGTCTCTGGGCCCGTGAAGCCGAACTATTGACTAATTTAGATCTTTCTAGAAGACAGTACTGGCTGTAGGGCTTCGGTCTGTGCCCCGAAGCACCGGAAACACGGATTCTGCCCCCAAGTCACTAAGCCGAGAGCAAGAGAGCAGAGCCTGTTAAATATTAACGCACACTTTATTATATTAAAATCAGGCAATGGTCTGACAATGGAAAGGCTGCGGATGGAACACTGCTGTTAGACTTCCCGCCCGGCGTCGCCTCCTCGAGCTAAGGTTCCCGGAAAAGCGGAATGGGAACAACCGCGTCTCAGACTCCCAGCTGCTGCTTCACAGGTCGTTTTTTTACACAAATACTAATTAAAAAAAAAAACCTTGGGACACGGCGACTTCGTCACGTCGGCGCGTCCCCAGGTCAGCATCTAGTGGTCCCGACTGCAAGTGGGACACGGCCGCGTGCCGAGCCCTCACTCCCTGCGGACGACCGAGGGGGCGGCAGCGCCAGCACCAAGTGCCCGGATCGAAGGTTCTTTGTCGGATTCCACACTAGACCTGACGCGCTGCAGGGCTGAGCGAGCGGGACCCTGTTTCAAACGTCTTCCAAGTGGAAAGCCAAAGCAATGACAGGGAGAGCGATTCGGAGGGCTCCTGCGGGCTGCGTGTCCCCGAGTGGCCTTTCCCCAGGCTTAACCACCAAGGACTTGGGGAGCCGGCAGGTCTGGGCGGGCACCCGCCGCCCTTCTTGTCCCCCGTCAGAACCTGAGCCGCGAGGCCGCCTGAGCGGCTGACGAGGGCAGCGGGCGGCAGGGCTGCGGCCTGGCCTTCATCTCCCGGGCTGGGTCCCAGCTCGACGAGGGACGTCAGAGGCCCTCCAGCCTTCCCTGACGGCGTCTGGCCAACGTGCGGACGGGCACGGGAAGTGTGGGGGTGGCAGGGCCCCGGGGCCGTGAGGAAGGGAGAGCAGCGCCCCTCAACAAAGAGTGGGGGAGAAAGATCCCGGGAAAGCCCTGAATTCCTCCCCGAAGGCCAATTTCCGAGGGGAGCGGGGGTGTGTGTGTGTGTGTGTTACAATCTATGCTTCGGCCCAGGGCGGGAGTGGGACGGGAGGGGACAATGGCTTGGAAAGAACATCATTTAAGACTCAAAAAAAAAAAAAAAGAAAAAAGAAAAAGAAACCAGGGTGCAAGGCACCCCCATACCCAACAGTAGTCCCCCCGAAACCGTCACCTCCACTCTCAGGAGCCAGCCCACGCCGGAGGGCCGCCGTGGAGGGGGCGCGGGGCGGGGGGAACGGAGGCCCAGGCCAGGCCGTCAGCAGCAAGGTGCCGTGTGATGTGTCTTCACAGTGGAGTAGCCGTGTCCCACCGCGACGATGGGCGTCAACTGAAATACGCGTTCTTGATCCCGAAGCTCAGCTACGTGGACAGTGGTTACACTCGACAGGATGATGTCATAGCACAACTCATATCTCAAATGGACAAAAAATTAGTATCACTGACAGTGTCTTTAGATAGATCGCCTTTGCAGGGAGCTTCCTTTCCAGTACTCTGAGGCCTACAGGACGAACCTAGCAGATCCCTACTGCGGAGGGCGCGGCCGGGCCGGGCCGGGCGGGCCGGGCCGGCGCTCAGTTGCTGTAGCACTGGCCCTCGGGCGGCTGAGGCAGCTTCATGTTCTCCTTGGCCATCAGCAGGCGCCGCAGCTCCTGCAGCACCACTCGGATGCTGTACGAGTTCTGCCACTTCGCTAACACGGAGATGGCTCTCGGGTCCACCTGCGGAGAGGCAGACAGCCCACGGTCAGGCCCCCGCGCCGGGGAGGACACGGGGCCCACAGGGCCACGCAGAAACCCCACCCAGCGCCCCTCCCTCCACGCCGAGCTGTCAGGAGGAACAGGGCTGCTGAGGCTCGGGAGGCCATCCCAGGCCCACGCGGGCCGTCCGGGGCGTCCTCCCGTGCTGCACCTGGCTGTGCAGGGCAGTGAGGAGCGCGCTGGTGAGCACGGCTGGGGCCGGCTTCTGCCCCAGAGCCGAAGCCTCTCAGGCTAGTGCAGTGCCGGGCTGAGAGCCGGCTCGGGTGCAACGTCAAGTGCTGAGCCAGGGCACCGAGGCCCTCTCCTCTCTCAGTCCAGTCTCCTGAGCGCCGCAGACAGCGACGTGCGGGACAGAAGTGACACGAGCACACAGACACGCCTGCGACACGTGCCGGCCTCTCGGGAAGGCCCCACTGGCGCTGAGGCCGCGACAGACCCTGCCGCCGTCACTGCTTCCCCACCTACGCCCAGGCGGCCGGCATCCCACACGGGCGCCACTTCAGGTCCCAGCGCTCGGCTTCTGATCCAGCTCCATTAATGCACCTGGGAGACAGCAGACGAGGGCCCGCGTCCTCCGGCCTCTGCCACTCACGGGGGAGAGCGACAGAGCTCCGGGCTTCTGGCTTTGGCCTGGACCAGCCCTGGCCGCCGTGGTCATCTGGGGAATGAACCAGCAGATGGAAAATCGTTCTCTTTCCAATAAGTAAGTAGGAATTCTTTTGAAAAATGCAGTATAGACCGAGCATTCCTAATCCAAAGGCTTGGAACGAGAGCATTGTGATTTCAGAAGCGGCTGGACTTTAGAGCCCTGGTAGCAACTTGACAAATGCTTGAGTCTCCCTAATCTGACCTGCCCCGACACGGACACTTTCTTATCTGAAGGCAGAGAGAGCGGGGGATCCCCTATTTGCTAGTTCTTTCCTCAAACGCCTTCACGACCAGGGCTGGGCCAGGCGGAAGCTGGTCAGAAGCAGAGGCGGGACTGGAAGCCAGGCACTGTGACGCGGGACACAGGAAGCCCACGCAGACACCGGACACCTCCCGAGTGTCACGCTGGCGTCCACAAGGCTTGAGACTTTCCAGTAGGAACTCAACCTGTGAAAGGCAAGTTTACAAGGCAAGGCCATAGAGGAAAAACTAAACTTCCTGCCGGCGGCGTGGCCCAGGCGGGAGGTGTGGCCCAGGCGGGGGGCGTGGCCCAGGCGGGGGGCGTGGCCCTGCAGTCTCCAGCTCCCGGTCAGAGGACACAATGAGCTCGTGTTGGAGGGGCGGGCACAGAGCCCCGGTGAGTGACACCTAAATGGAGTGGGGGACAGCCCCCCCTCCGGCCTGCACCACACGACCCAGGAGCAGGAGGCCGCGAGCCCATGGGGTGCCCGACGGTGAGCAGAAAGCGATTCTCGCCCCCAGGAACAAGGGCTGGCTGGGGAGGCAGGAGGACTTACCACTCCGTTAGAACTATTAACTCCGTTCATATTAATTTTTGTTACGAATCGTACAAAGGGGGGCGCTTCTGGGTATTTGGGTCCACACTCTATTTTAAGGCTGTATATTCTGTTTTCGTAAATTGTCTGGAAAGAAAGGTAGAGAGAGGTCAGGTGACTGAGAACAAAGAACCCAGACCCGTGAGCCCGCACTTCCCGCCCAGCCAACACCTGCCTCGGGCCCCAGCTTACACGCACTCTTGGCCTTGGGGATAAGTCAGAACACGTGAGCCGGCCTCGGTGCGGTTTAGCTCGGCCAAGCCCACGCAGAGGGCCGTCTGCGGGAGGCACCTGCCGCACTGTGTGCGAAGTGCCCACAGGCCACTGCTTCCGAGCGCTTCAGAATTAAGCTTGGGCTGGGGGTGCAGGCACAAAGCTGCCCGCCCCAGGCCTCCCTGCGCTTCTTCATGGTTGTCTTACTGTTGTGATGACCTGAGAGCCCACGCGCTCTCAGTGGGTGAGGTGGGGGCTGCGGGCTGCAGCCCCGCACAGGAGAGGACAGGCCCTCGAGCCAGTGTGCCTTTGCTGCGATGCACCCAAAAGCCCAGACCCCACAGCACCCACCCCCAACTGCCAGACACCTTGAAAACCAGGTGCCAACACACCGGGTCCCTAAGCTGCTCTCCTCTATGCAGTCACACTCCTGGGTCTGAAGAGCACACCGAAGGCGACAGCGCCCCCTGCAGGGCTGGGGCCACCTTGCTGAGTCCCTCTCAGCCTGCACAGCACTGGGTCGATTACCATGTGCTCGGCGACATCTAGTGGTCACACTGGGGAACGACCACAGAGGACAAGCTCTAAGGCCTCGGCCACACTGCACAGTGGCCTGTCCCAACACCACGTGGGCATCAACCTTAAGGTTCACAAGGCAGTTAACATACCCACAGGAAAATTTCTCATTCGTAAAGATCCCAAACCAGAGCGAAACCAGACCTAGGTCAGGATTCCACACCCTGCGCCGCCACCCACCCAGGCAGCCGGGCGTCTCCACTACCAGGTCCTGGCGCGTCCGCCTCCAAGTGCCCCACTTCCGTCCACTGTCCTCCACCTACAGCCTGGCTGGATCCTCGCTCCGCGCCTTCGCGGGAGGAAGGAAGCCTCTGGCCCGGAGCACTCTGGCCTCACCTGCCCCTTCGCCTCCTCATTCCTCTTCCACCTACCACTTGCTGGCTGCCTTGGGCCCGGCCCCCCATGTCCTCCTGGCTCTGGCGCTCAGGCCCCGTCAGGCACTTAACATGGAGCCTGGACAGCACCGACAGAGCCGCTCCTCCGAGATCCAGAGTCCCCACGTCCACAGCCCACGCGGGAGGGGCAGCATCGGCACACTGCACACTCACATCTGCTGACAGAAGGGACCCCAAAAATTTTTAAAGATTTTATTTATTTGACAGAGTTACAGACAGTGAGAAAGAATGGTCTTCCTTCTGTTGGTTCACTCCCCAAATGGCCGCTATGGCCAGAGCTGTGCCGATCCGAAGCCAGGAGCCAGGTGCTTCTCCTGGTCTCCCATGGGGTGCAGGGCCCAAGCACTTGGGCCATCCTCCACTGCACTCCCTGGCCACAGCAGAGAGCTGGACTGGAAGAGGAGCAGCCGGGACTAGAACCTGGCGCCCATATGGGATGCTGGTGCCGCAGGCGGAGGATTAACCAAATGAGCCACGGCGCTGGCCCCGGGAGCCCAAATTTATTCATGCTCCACACTCTCTGCCACGTGAGAGAATTTCTATTTTTTTAAAAAAGGGTCATTTTGGAAGCCCTCCTGGGCTTATAGAAATTACCAAAATCACAAAGTCTGACAGTCTGAAAGGCAGAGTGACCTGGGAGTGGGGGCAGGAGGGAAAGAGATCTTGCATCTGCTGGTTCTCTCCAGAAGGCCACAGCAGCCAGGACAGGGCCAGGCAAAAGCCTGGAGCTGCATCCGGGTCTCCCTCATGGTTGACAGAGGCTCAATACTTGGGCCGTCCTCCGCTGCTTTCCCAGGTGCATCAGCAGGGAGCCAGATCCGAACCGGAGCCGCCAGGACACAGACCAGCACTCGGACATGGGATGCCACTGTCACAGGCAGTAGCTTAGCCCACGTGCCACCACAGCCTCCAGCATCTTCCGTAACACACTTCTGAAGGCCCTGACGCAGGTTCTGTGGCTTCAGCAGTACTGAGACAAGGTCACGGGGCACTCTATGTGTTGATGACAGCATTCAACTGCCTAAGGAGGATTTGGAACATTAAAAGATTATATCTCAGCCGGTGCTGCAGCTCACTAGGCTAATCCTCCACCTGTGGCGCTGGCACACCGGGTTCTAGTCCCGGTCGGGGCGCCGGATTCTGTCCCGGTTGTTCCACTTCCAGGCCAGCTCTCTGCTGTGGCCTGGGAAGGCAGTGGAGGATGGCCCAAGTGCTTGGGCCCTGCACCCGCATGGGAGACCAGGAGAAGCGCCTGGCTCCTGCCTTCGGATCAGTGCGGTGCACCGGCCACAGCGTGCCAGCCATGGCGGCCATTGGAGGGTGAACCAACGGCAAAAAGGAAGACCTTTCTGTCTCTATCCACTCTGCCTGTCAAAAAAAAAAAAAAAAAAATTATATCTCAGGGCCAGAGCCGTGGTGTAGCGGATAAAGCCACTGCCTGCAGTGCCGAGATCCCATGTGGGTGCTAGTTCGAGTCCTGGCTGCTCCACTTCTGATCCAGCTCTCTGCTGTGGCCTGGGAAAGCAGTGGAAGATGGCCCAATTACTCCGGCCCCTGCACGCACGTGGAAAGACCCGGAAGAAGCTCCTGGCTCCGGATTGGCCCAGCTCTGGCTGTTGCAGCCAACTGGAGAGTGAACCATCAGATGGAAGATTCTCTGTCTCTCCTTCTCTGTGTAACTCTTTCAAGTAAATAAATAAATCTTTAATAAAAAGATTGTATCTCAACATTACTTTGAAGTGAAAATTTAAAACATCCATGCTACAGCCAATTTCTTAGAGAGAAACCTGGCAGTGTCACCACTGATGTGTAACGTGCGCCGTCCCTGGACGCAGCAGAAACCTCCCGAGCTCACGGAGCCCGAGGGGCCTGCCCCGGCCCACGCAGCACTTCCTGCCCTTGCTTTGCCCATGCGTGCTCCGGGGTTCCGCTACAGAGGTTTCCGTGCAGGAAGAACTGCTGGAACGTTCCATCCTGTCCCCACGAGCACCACTCCCCGTGGAGGCTGTGGCGCTTCCTGAGGGGCTGGCGGGGCCGGACGTGGGCACGTGCATTCTGGGGATTTCCCACCAAGGGACTCGCACGCGGAGCGCTGACAACCTCCACGTCCACCTGCACAGCTCTGGAACCGGACACCCGGCAGCCGCTCCACAGGGAGGCCCAGACACACCGGCCCACTGCACGGAGCACGCGCTAGTCCGACAGGAGCTGCAGGACGTTCCGACACACCACCTCCACAGCACACGCAAAGCAGCTCAGGAGACGGTGTGCGCACACGCTCCTGGGTGCGAGGAGGTACATCAGGCGTGCGAGACACGCGGAGGGACACCTGCCCAGGCAGCAGCAAGGGCAGCGCCAGCAGCGGGGAGCCGGAGCACTGCCCCGGCCGTGAGGACCAGCGTGACGCGGCTCACGAGGCTGGGGTTCCAGACAGGAAACAGACGGCGGAACCCCAGCGTGCTCAGCGACTCCAGCGCTGGAGGGACGCATGGGAACTGCCTGTGACCTTTCTGTGGGCCTGAGAGGGTTAGCAAATCAAACTTCAAAATCTGTGGGACGTGAAAAGGGAACAGCATGCTGGCTACAAAACTTGCAAAGAAAATCACAGCATCTGAATTCCCAAGTTTATCAGGTCGACCTGTCCACGGCTACTCAACCCGAACCCCGCGCAGTCGCGTGCATAAATGCAGGCACTTGCCACAGCAGGACAAGTGGTCCCTCGAGCGGCAGGGCCGTGTGCAGCTGCCCATCAGCTCAGCAGCCTGGGATGGTGCGCCAGGCGCCGCCGCCCACCACAGCAGTGCCGGGAGCCAGCATCCTAACCCAGGACCACAGCCTCAGCCCAGGGAGCTGGGGAAACAGGTGCCCGTCAGGCTGCAGCAGGCAGAAGGGCAGCTAAGCAGACAGCGCCGAGCAAGGCACCGGCAGGAAGCAGGTGCTAACCCTAAGCTGGGGCTGCAAGGCTGAGCTGGGGTTTGGCGGGGCTGGAGCCGGAAGCGGGGATCCCAAGGGTTGAATGGGACCTCCGAGGTGCCTGGCTGCCCTGGGGCCCTCCTGGGGCTGAGGGATCGGGGAACGACAGGAGACTGGACAAGGCTGGGGGCAGAGCCCGTCGGCAATGCCAGGCTGAGGCTCGGTAAGAGAATGTGCAAACAGTGGGCCACTGGGACGGTGCCAGCCCCGCCCACCTGCCTCTCGGGCACCTGTCTCCGACTGCTGGGGCCTCACCAGGAAGCCAGCTGACAATGAGAAGCGGAGCCTGCGTCCTAGTGAGCAGACGGCCTCTGCACGCGCCCGCGGCACATCCGGGGACGTAATTATCCCTGGCCCCGCGTCGCTGTCTCCCCACCACTGCCGTGTCCTCCAGGGGAGCCACAGGCAACATTCGCGTCTCTGATTCAGTCCTCACGCCACCCACACGTCCTACAACCTGAAGACTAAGCCGTAAAGTAACCGCCTGACCTGAGACTAAACAATGGGCCTCGCGCTCCTTCCTCCTCGCTACAGGAACGGCGCTGGCAGAAAGAGCTGGTCTGGGCTCCTGTCTTCCAGACCCCCAGCCAGCCAGGGGCCCCCACCAGGCGCCGGCAGCAGCAGAGGGTGCCTCTCCTCCACGTGCTTGGTTCTGACAGGCCGCCCAGCGCAGCGAGTGCTTTTGGTTCCCACGGTATGCCTGAGCCTCTCACTCTCCCAGTCCGACACCTATTGGATCAACTTCCTGTACCAAGTCATCACTGTTGAAGTGCCCAGTGCGGGCAATCCCTGCGAGGGAGATGCAGCCAGAATCTTGTGGGAGAGCTACCTGCACTCCCAGGCTCACCAGGATAGGAAACCACCCGTGTGTCCACAGCGGATGAACGGACAAAGAAAACATGGTCTGTGTGCGGGCTGGAACGCCACTCCACCGGAACCAGGAACCAGAAAGAAACCCTGCTATTTGTGACAACATGGATAAACCTAGAGGACGTCAGGTGTGAAACAGGCCAGACCCAACAGAGAGACACACATGGAACCCAGGCAGACCTCACAGAAACACACACTACAGGGTGACGTCAGGGGTGGGAGTGGAGGCAACGGGCAGAGCAAAGGCGCACTTGCAGACGGGAGATCAGCGAGGGGCCAGCTGCATCCTGGCTCTCTGCTGCTGATCCAACTCCCCGCTAAGAGCCTGGAACGGCAGCAGAAGACGGCCCAAGCATGGCCCCCAGCCACGCACGTGGAGACCCTGATGGAGTTCCTGGCTCTGGCCTGGCCCGACTACGGCTGTTGTGGCCATTTGAGGGGTGAACCAGCGGATGAAGGATCTCCGTCACTCTGCCTTTCAAGTAAATATGAAAAGCAAAGCCACATCTACCTCTGGGGCCTCGTGTGCGGTGACTACATTAACAGACCTGACCGCTTGGAGCTGCCCAGGAGTGGCTCTGTGCTCACACTCACAGCAGCAGCCGTGTGTGGTGGAGGCGTCCATGTGTGGTCCTAAGTGTGCCCACATCACCACATTGCACCCCTTCCACCAGCTACGCCTCACTAAAACTGGGAGAACGAGACAGCTGACGCCGTGCGGGGGAGTGACCGACTTCTCCCTCTACGCATCGGCACTGCTGGGCATTTTTACAAGAATACATTCGTGGATCAGTCACCCAAGGGAGGGTTTCCTAAAGACGCATCAGTGTGGACTGATCCAGAGAGACGTGCGACACCCGTCACCCGTCACATGACGAGAGCAAACTGCAAAAACACAACACGTAAGGTCTCGTGTGTCTTGTCTTTTTCTAAAATTTACTGGGGGGGGGGGGGAGTAGATACTGATCTTGCATCTGCTGGTTCACTCCCCCATGCCTGCAACAGAGGCTCAACCCAGGCTGCAGCCCGAGGGCAAACTCCAGGGCCAGCACCTGCCCCAGGGCGTGTGAAAGGCACACAGGCATCCGAGGAGGACCCCAACGCCCGCTCTCACTTTATCCTGGAAAGAACGTGTACTTATGGTTGTGTGCCCACAGTGGAAGTGGGCAGAAACACTACACATCAACTCAGCGGCTTTCATTCAGTGCAGAGCAAACGAACTGGGGGAGGCATCGACTTTCCTTTTCCTCCACGCTCCTGGGACTGGGTTTTCCTCTTAAGCACAGCCACGGCACTCTGGATAAGCACGTGCACACACACGCTGTGGAGCACCCAGAAGCCTGGCAGTGCCTTAACAAGGGCGATGTCTGCCCCCTGTTGGGGGGAGGGGGGATTACGCACTGTGCAGGTCTGGTGGCCACTGCTGCGAAAGGACAAGTTGCGGGCATACACCTGAGTGAGGCCAGAATGTTAAACACCTGTGGTCCGGCCCGACCTGTCACCCACAGAGGCTCAGAAACCCTGCCCCACAGCCCGACCCCAGCGAGCACCTATGCCGTCGGGGAATACTCCACGCTGGAGGTCAGAATTAGCCATGGAGGACTTGCCCAGGAAGCTCTGCTTTTAGGCTTGGAGGACTCGCTTTTCTACACACACACACGGGAGAGAGGACATCCAAACAGTTAACACTGAGACAGGACTACTACACGCCCACAGCTCCACAAGGGCATACAATGAAACCAAGTTTCCGTCCCACCCTGGCCCCAGCCTCAGGACACTGACACCTGTCACACACATCCCCGTGCCCTCTCCCACTTCCCTGGCCCCCAGGTGGGAGCACTCCCTGTGTACTGCTCTGTAACTGAGCTTTTCTGTACCCAAGTCTGGGCCCCTCTCCTCAACAGCTAAGCGTTACATTACACAGTCTATTAAAGACACTGAAGTTACTTCTAATATTTCACTACCACTGAATAATGCTGCAGGAAGTAAATTTTTTTTTTAAAGATTCGTTTTATTTATTTGAAAGGCAGAGTTAGAAAGAGGGAAATGGAGAGAGGTGGGGGAGAAAGAGAGAGAGAGAGAGAGAGATTGATTTCCATCTGTTGGTTCACTCCCCAAATGCCTGCAATGGCCAGGGCTGGGAGAGACCCAATTACTTAGGCCCCTTCTGCTGTCTCCCCAGGCGCCTTGGCAGGGAGCTGGATTCGAAGTGGAGCAGCCCGCCGTGACCCTGTGCTCACGCGGGGCGCAGGCACCGCAGGCCGAGACAGCCTGCTGCACCACAGCACCACCCAGCCCAGGAAGGAATTCTCGCACACCGCTCTGAGCAATGCACAAGAAAAACTTTCCTAGCGGATCTGAAAGCCAGGCCCTAAAGCACTGCCTTTTACATTCTGATGAAGACTTTTTTTTTTTTAGTAAAACAGTAACAAACGTACAACGGGGAGATCACTGAGTGCTCTGTTTAGATCCTTTATTCTGCTCATAGTCCAGTGCACGGCATACTTAACAGACAGAGACGGATCTTTCACCTGCTGGTTCACGCTCCAAAAGCCTGCCACGGCCAGGGCGGGCCAGGCTGATGCCAGGAGCTTGGAGCGCCATCTGGCTCTCCCCTGTGAGTGGCAGGGGCCCAGGCACTTCCGCTGCTTTCCCGGGTGTGTTAGGAATTTGGAATGGAATTGGAAGTGGAGGAGGCAGGACTTGAACTTGTACTCCGATGTCAGTCATGACCTACTGCGTCCCCACACCCACCCCACAGGTATCTTCTCTGCTACTCATGAAACAGATCGGTCACAGGAAGCTCCGGGAGCAGGTAGATGCTCCTCAACCTGCGATGGGGTTCCGTCCTGAAAAACCTGAAGAGCCGAGTGCCCCAAGCCAAAGCACATGTCACACCCTAACCGGTGAGCATCACGGCCTAGACGTGCTCAGAACACTCACACTGCTCTACACAAAGCCTCTTTAATAGCTGAGTGTTGAGGGGCCAGCGCTGTGGCGCAGTGGGTTAACGCCCTGGCCTGAAGCGCTGGCATCCATATGGGCGCCGGTTCGAGTCCTGTCTGCTCCACTTCTGATCCAGCTCTCTGCTGTGGCCTGGGAAAGTCGTGGAAGATGGCCCATAGTCCTTGGGCCCCTGCACCCACGTGGAAGACCCAGAAGAAGCTCCTGGCTTCGGATCTGCACAGCTCCGGCCGTTGCAGCCATGTGGGGAGTGAACCAGTGGATGGAAGACCTCTCTTTCTACCTCTCTTTCAGAAAATAAATAAATAAATAAATAAATAAATAAAAAGCTGAGTGTTGAACGTCTTAGGTAATTTCAGTGAGTACTGTGCCGAGAGAAACAGAAGGGCTTAATGGGTTAATGGGTGTGTTTCTGCACCATCATAAAGTGAAAAGGTCGTCAAGCTGACCACTGACCATGGTCAACTCAGGACCCGACACGGCTCCCCTGCGGCTGTTCCTAACCTTGGGGAGCCAGGTACTCAGACTGGGGGTAGAGACAACAGAGGGCAGGCCGAGAGCCGCCCACGCTGCCGGCGGGGATGGAAACCTGCAGCTGCTCTGGAAACATTTGCCAGGCCCTCAACGTTCGCAGAGGGACCCTGCGGCCCCACACCTCACTCCTGGGCACGCACTGCCCAGGACAACTGCAGTGTGTGTCTACACAGAAGCCTCCAGACGGCCATCTGAGCAGTCTCTCCACGACGGCCAAAAGGCAGCACCATTCAGATGCCGCCAGCTAACGAGGGACGAAATACGGCACCGTCCACCGATGAGCACTGCGCCGTAACTCAATGACACGCTCACAGACGCTGTCAGCAGAGGTAAACCCTGGGGACCTCGGCTCAAGCACAGGGACCTCGGGACGAAAGAGCAAGTACTTTAAGACTAGACACCGCACAGCCCCATCACATGCAATGTCCAGAAGCAAACTCCCTGAGCCAGGAGCTGGACTGGTGACTGACCGTCAAGGGCAGGAGGCAGAGGGTGGCCAGAGGGACGGGAGTGACCGCCGACAGGGCTGGGACTGCTTGCAGGTGATGAAAATGTTCACAACCAGTGTCTGGTGTCCAGCCTCGAACAGGGTCAAACCACGGAGCTGCACCGCTCGGGAGGACGAATTCACAGTATGCGTGACTGCAAGTCAGCACGGCTACTTACTGAAACTCAGCCCCGTCGGGAGGGAGGGAAACTGAAATCCGTGGTAACACAGGCCGCTTCAGGTGGAATCGCGCACGCCCTGCTTGCTGTTCTGTGGGGTTTTTAAGTGCACAGCACAGCGGCGTTGGCATGCTATTCACAGCGCCGTGCACCAGTTCATTCGTGAACTTGTCAGAACTCGCGGATGAACAAACCTGCCGAGTCAGGAGGAGGGGACCAGGCCCACTCTCAAGGCACCCGGCCACGCCAGCTCCCACTCCTGTGCCCGCGATGCAATGGCTGATGGCTCAAGTATCTGAGTCCCTGCCACCCACGTGGGAGACCAGGAGGGGAGTTCCTGGCCCCAGCTTCAGCCAGGCTCCTGCGGGCATTCGGGGAGTGAACAGGTGGATGAAGGGATCTCTCACGCTGCCTTTCAAGTAAGAAAGAAAGAAAGAAAGAACAAGAAACCAAAACCATTCTTGGGATGAAGCCATCAGCACAGAGCGCAGGAGACGGATCTCCAGGGGGAAACAGGACTTCCAGGCTGGCGACCCCTGCTATGTAAGACGTAGGAAATACTTCTGGGGTCACAGGAGAAGAGGATAAGGAAATGAGTAACAGTAGGCTGAACGCTTATTTTGCAACAGTCCACAGCACTCTAAGGTCCCAGAAGACTAGAGAGCAAAGGCACCTGTCTGCCCGAGTGTGGCCGGCTGGCGAGGCTGGCGCCAGAGCTCCGGCTTCCTGCTCCTCTACGGCCCCGGCGCGGGCGCAGAGCGCTGGCATCCTCTGGCACGGGCACGCCGAGACCCCCTGCTCGTGGGAAGTGGCTATCACCAGCATGGAGGTCTTCATCCGACCCCTGCACACCCGGGGAACGCCAGAGCGGCAGCAAACAGACTCCACACACGACCCAGAGGGGACGGTGGGCCTGTGGGGAAGAGGCAGGCTGGGGCCAGACAGGCTGACCCGCGGCGGCAGCCCAGTGACCGTGCAGGTGCTATCGCGCCTGAGCTGTGTCTCATCTCTAAAACAAACCCAACGCACCCCTGCTCCTGTGAGCCTACCATTTCCTGAGGGCTGACTCTGCCCTCAAAACAAGGGGGGCTGGCGTGGAGGAGAGCAGGGACTCCCAGACCCCCAGCTCTAGAAGAGGCCCCTGCCCGTCCCGCTGTGCGGCTCTTCTGTGCACGGGCGCAGCAGTGCCTGGAACAGACTGGCGCTGCACGGCCGGTGCACGGGCACACGGGGCCGAGCAGGCCTGGGAGCTGCGGGGGCTTCCTCAGCCGCGCCTGGAGGGGCTTCAGCCCGGGGACCTGACGAGCTCGGAGTGTGTTCTACACGACATCTGCACGTCCACGGCGTCCCGTCAATCCACACTGCTGAGTCTCAAACGGGTTTCTGCTTACCATTCAGAGGGATTAAACAGCACCAGAGGAGGTTCAAACACACAAACTGAAACTGGTCAGAAAAGAACAGCCACATTTCAGAAAATATACCATTGGTGAGCTCTGTCCACGAGAAAGCTAATGGTTTTACAAGGAGGCGCAGTGAATGTAAGACATTGACATTGATAGCGGCAGCTCGACGCTTACTCTTGGAGGCCCAATTATCATCCCTGTCCATCTCGTAAGCGTCATGTCTTCGTCATCTTCTAGACCCCAGCTAACTGTGCCATCTCCTACTCCCTTCTGGCCTTCTTCGAGTTCTTCCAACAGTCGGAAATTGCGAGGGACTTTTACTCCTAAAATAAATGGAAAGAAATTCAAGATACTAGCAACTGCAGGGGAGCTTGTTAAGTCTAGCGCTCGCTGCTCGTTAGCACCACCTGAGCATGCAAACCTCACTGACAGCTGAGACACCTCAAACCGCACTTGCCAGGGGCACCGACCAACACCGACGGAGGGAAGGCACCCAGCTCTGACACACCGAGTGACCGGGTTAGACAGCCAGACTCAGAACGTCACCCCCCGCCCTCCGACACCAGGTTCACAAGTCTCCACGCTGGTTAACGTGGGCCCACTGGCGTGAAAGGAGACCGCCACCACCACGCGCTCACATACATGCCTCGAGAAGAGGCTGTTTCTCCTGTTGCTACTGCACCTCTCTGGGGCTCAGGGATGCTCATGAAACAACACAAGGAGGAGGAGGCGGAGCCACCACGGGATGGCAAACAAAAACGGTGTCTGGGGCCGGCGCTGTGGCGCAGCAGGTAAAGCCGCCACCTGCAATGCCACATCCCATATGGGCAATGCTTCGAGTCCCGGCTGCTCCACTCCTGGTCCAGCTCTCTGCTGTGGCTGGGAAAGCAGTGGAAGATGGGCCATGACCTTGGGGCCCTGCACCCGCGTGGGAGACCTGGGAGAAGCTCCTGATCGGCCCAGCTCCAGCCGCTGCAGCCATTTGGTGAGTGGATCAGCAGATAGAAGCGGTCTTTCTGCCTCTCCCCCTCTTAGTGTCACTCTGCCTTTCAAATAAATAAATAAATCCTTAAAAAATGAAAACAAATCAGGCTGGAGTATCTGTTTCCAGTATGACTATACCTCTTGCGAACTTCAGCAAACAGCCCTGAGGCTGAGATGTTGAGTGTCTAATCATCTAAGAACCAGATCTAATTAGTAAATCCTAACACCTACATATCACAAGCTCACTGCAAAGTTTTAGAAAATAGAGTGGGGGCCGGTGCTGTGGCATAGCAGGTACAGCGCTGCCTGCGGTGCCAGCATCCCATGTGGGTGCTGGTTTGAGTCCCGACAGCTCCACTTCCCATCCAGCTCTCTGCTATGGCCTGGGAAAGCAGTGGAAGATGGGCCAAGTCCTTGGGCCCCTGCACCCGTGTAGGAGACCCGGAAAAAGCTCCTGGCTTCAGATCAGCGAAGCTCTGGCCACTGAGGCCATTTGGGGAGTGAACCACCGGATAGAAGACTTCTCTCTCTGGCTCTACCTCTCTTTGTAACTCTTTCAAATAAATAAATATATATATATATTTTTTTTTTTTGACAGGCAGAGTGAATAGTGAGAGAGAGAGACAGAGAGAAAGGTCTTCCTTTTTCCATTATGGCCGCTGCTTCTGGTGTGCTGCGGCCGGCGCACCGCGCCGATCTGAAGCCAGGAGCCAGGTGCTTCTCCTGGTCTCCCATATGGGTGCAGGGCCCAAGCACTTGGGCCATCCTCCACTGCCTTCCTGGGCCACAGCAGAGAGCTGGACTGGAAGAGGAGCAACCGGAACAGAACAGGCGCCCCGACCGGGACTAGAACCTGGGGTGCCAGCGCCGCAAGGCGGAGGATTAGCCTATTGAGCCGCGGCGCCGGCTGATAAATATCTTATGAAACCAACTTTATTTTCTGAAAAGTGATGAGAAAGAAGAGTGACATGGCTTTGCAAATTGAATGTCTAACTTAAAACAACAGGGAGGAGAAAGAACTCGGTGAGTAGGAGACCAGGTGTCCAGTGGCTCCTCTGCTCAGACAGATAAATCCCTCCAACCCCTGATATCCTGGAGGTTTGGCTCGGAGAGTGAAGCCCTTTCTTAGCTCAGAAGGTTGAGTAACAATAGCAAATGTTGGGGCCAATGCTTGTTTTTTTTTTTTTTTTTTTTTTTAATTAATTAATTTATTTGAAAGTCAGAGTTACACACAGAGAGAAGAAGAGGTGGGGGGGGGGGGCTTCCATCTACTGGTTCACTCTCCAATTGGCCACAATGGCCCAAGCTGCACCAATCTGAAGCCAGGAGCTTCCTCTGGGTCTCCCACGTGAGTGCAGGGGCCCAAGCACTTGGGCCATCTTCTACTGCTTTCCCAGGCCACAGCAGAGAGCTGGATTGGAAGTGGAGCAGCTGGGACTCGAACCAGTGCCCATATGGGATGCCGGCACTGCAAGCGGTGGCTCTACCTGCTACGCCACAGCGCTAGCCCCGGCCCTGGGGCCAATGTTGTGGCACAACAGGTTAAGCCACTCCCTGCAATGCAGGCATCCCATATGGGCACTGGTATAAGTCCCTGCTAATGCACCTGAGAAAGTAACAGAAGATGGCCCAAGTTCACGGGCCCCTGCACCCACATGGGAGACATGGACGAAGCCCCTGACTCCTGGCTCTTGCCTCCAGCCTGGCCCAGCCACAGTGGATGTGGCCATTTTGGGAGTGAATTAGCAGATGGAATCGCTCTCTCTCTCTAACTCTGATTTTCAAATAAAAATGAATCTTAAAGGGTGGGGGGCATGCTGTGGCATAGTGAGTTAAAGCCATGGCCTGCAGGGCCAGCATCCTATATTGGCACAGTTCAAGACCCGGCTGTTCCACTTCCGACCCAGCTCCCTGCTTATGCACCCGAACGAGCAGCAGAGGATGCCCCAACCTGCACTCATATGGGAGACCCGGAAAAGCTCCTGTTCCGAGCTTCAGCCTGGCCCAGTCCTGCCTGTCACAGCCATTCGGGGAGTGAACCAGCAGATGGAAGATCTCTAACTCTGCCTTTCAAATAAATAAAACACATCTTAAGAAAAAAAAGAAACGTCCTTGATTTACAAGATGATAGCAAGTGGTGCACTAAGCCAGCACAGGGCAGTCTGTTAGCCTTGATTTGGCTTCGTCGTCAGGAGTTCAAGTCCACGCGCTGGATAAGCCAGCACAGGGCAGTCTGTTGGCCTCGATTTGGCTTCGTCGTCAGGAGTTCAAGTCCACGCGCTGGAAACTCCTCAGCAGCACGCAGGCTGGTACTCGGAAGCGGCTAATGGCCCGCGGCCACAGCAGACTGAGCTCCGCTGGGCGGGCAACACAGAGCTCTTTTTTTTTTTTTTTTTTTTTGACAGGCAGAGTGGACAGTGAGAGAGAGAGACAGAGAGAAAGGTCTTCCTTTGCCGTTGGTTCACCCTCCAATGGCCGCCGCGCTGCGGCTGGCACACCGCGCTGATCCGATGGCAGGAGCCAGGAGCCAGGTGCTTTTCCTGGTCTCCCATGGGGTGCAGGGCCCAAGCACCTGGGCCATCCTCCACTGTACTCCCTGGCCACAGCAGAGAGCTGGCCTGGAAGAGGGGCAACCGGGACAGAATCCGGCGCCCCAACCGGGTCTAGAACCCAGTGTGCCGGCGCCGCTAGGCGGAGGATTAGCCTAGTGAGCCGCGGCGCCGGCCCAACACAGAGCTCTTGGCAGCGGCCCACTGCGGGTCGTCACGCTGTGTGCACACATTCCAGCCTTTCTCCCTGGCACCCACAGACTGTGAACACTGGAAGATTTAATTACTTATTTGAAAGATGGAGTTACAGGGACGGGGAGGAGAGAGAGAGAGAGGTCTCCCATCCACTGGTTCACTCCTCAAATGGCCTCAATGGCTGAGACTGAACCACGCCAAAGCCAGGAGCTGGGAACTCCATCCAGGTTTCCCAAGTGAGTGCAGGGATCCAAGCACTCGGACCATCTTCCACCACTTTCCCAGGTGCATTAGCAGAGAGCTGGATCAGAAGTGGAGAAGCTGGGACTTGACCATGCACCCATATGGGATGCCGGCATTACGGGCTGTGGCTTAACTCACTGTGCCACAGTGCTGCCCCAATACATAGATTATCAGAAATACATAAGCACGCACGCACACCTTTTTACAGTGTGATAATTATCCAGTACTTATCCAGCATTTTCCAGAAAGTATAGGCACTGTGAAAGAAAGACAGGGCTTCCCCACCAGGAGTGTAAAGTCTCAGTGTGGAAACAAGAGAGTTCAACGAACCAAGACATGATGAAGGCATGAGAGAGACTCTACCACGGGACAGGGTTTGCACTTGGAAGCACCGTGATGATGGGAACCAACGCGAGGGGGCTGTCACGGAGACCCCTGGACTCGACCTTGCGGGCCAGCCTGCGGAGCTGCAAACTGCTGTGGGCAGGACGGGCCGAAAGGAAGAGATGAACGTGCGGCTGTGCTGCTGCTGCTGTCTCAGGATACAAAGCCAGGGCATCGCTAAGGGCAAGCGCTGTGACGCGACATCTCTCAGCAAACTTCGCAGCAGCACGGCCGGTCAGACCCACGGGAGCGCCTCTGCGCCGCCGTGGCGATGGCGCAGGTCCTAGTTTCCACAATGACACACAAAAACTACTGACCACACACAGCAAGTGCCAGAAGCGTTTTCTGTTGGGGGCGGGAAGCTGAGCTAAAAGATAAGATGGTCTGACAACTCCATCCCATAAAAAGAATGACACAAGGCAACGCGCGCTCCCTCGGCGGGGTGCCCTCGCAGCAAGGTCTGTGTGCCGCAGATGCAAGTCACGACCGCTAGGGACCTGCGTCCTAAACAGGCCGTCTGAGTGCCTCCCACAAATAAGGAGCGGAACACACTTCAGCAATACGCATCGGCGTCCAGCAGGATGGGCAGCAAAGACCGAGGCTCCAGCTCCGGCGCCACGACTTTCTAGAGCCCAGCTGAGGCTGAGCACGTCCGCTAATGCCCCAGCAGAGCAGGCTCCCAATACTCCCACCTCCACAGACAAGGAACAGCAACTGGGGTAAGACCAGAGCGCGTGCTGGAGACTACCTGCCCTCGTGAGCTTACTACATCCTACCCACCATGAAATAAAACTCCCCCCTTGACCCATATCCCCTGCCAGCTATCATCTTTTTTTTTTTTTTTTTAAACTTATTTATTGTTATTTCAAAGGCAGAGAAAGAGGTCTTCCATCCACTGGTTCACTCCACAAATGGCAGCAATGGCCGGAGCTGGGCCGATCTGAAGCCAGGAGCTTCCCCAGGGTCTCCCATGCAGGTGCAAGGACCCAAGCACTTGGGCCATCTTCTGCTGCTTTCCCAGGCCATAGCAGAGAGCTGGATCATAAGTGGAGAATCTGGGATTCAAAGAGGCGCCCATATGGGATGCCGGCACTACAGGTGGCAGCTTTACCTGCTGTGTCACAGCACCGGCCCCTTCTTTGTTTTTTATTAGCACACACACACACAATCAAACCTCGGGGCCAGTGTTGTGGTACAGCAGGTTAAGCTGCCGCCTGTAACATCAGCACAGCATTTCAGCACAGGTTCCCAGTCCCGGCTGCTCCACTTCCAATCCAGCTCCCTGCTAATGCACCTGGGAAAGCGGCGGAGGACGGCCCAAGTGCTTGGGCCCTGCACCCGCATGGGAGACCAGGAGGAAGCACCTGGCTCCTGGCTTCGGATCGGTGTAGCTCCAGCCGTAGTAGCCATTTGGGGGGTGAACCAACGCAAGGAAGACCTGTCTCTCTGTCTCTCTCTCACTGTCTAACTCTGTCAAAAAAAATTTAAAATAAAAGAGAGAGAGAGAGAGAGAGAGAGAAAGAAACACAGAAAGTAAGATCTTCCATGCACTGGTTCACTCCCCACCCAAATGCCCAGGCTGGACCAAGCTGAGCCAGGAACTGGGCACTCAAGGTTGATCTTCCACACTCCTGGCAGGGACTCAAGTGTGCATTCGCAGGAAGCTGGATGGAAGTGGAGTAGTCGGCACTCAGCCAGACACTCCAACAGGGGACACGGTAACCCAAGCAGCCATTTAACTGCTGTGCCAAGGCACTGCTCTGCCAGTTGACATTTTAAATACATTCACCGCCATTTAAATATACGCTGCATCAGTCTTGTTTGCTCACTGGTGAGTCTGCAGTGCAGCCAGGTACTGGGCCTCTCAGCTGCTTGTGGAATGAATGAATGAATGAATGGGTGGATGGGTGGGTAAATGGGTTGGTGGGTCGATGGAGGAATGGATGGATGGGTAGATGGATGGGTGGATAGGTGTGTGGATAAATGGGTGAGTGGGTGGGTGGGTGGGAGGATGGGTGGGTGGATAAATGGGTGGATGGATGGGTGAGTGGGTGGGTGGATGGATGGGTGGGTAGGTAGGTGGATGGGTGGGTGGATGGATGAATGGGTGGGTAGGTAGGTGGATGGGTGGGTGGATGGATGGATGGGTGGGTGGGTGGGTGGATGGATGGGTGAGTGGGTGGATGAGTGGATGGATGGGTGGGTGGGTGGGTGGGTGGATGGGTGAGTGGGTGGATGAGTGGATGGATGGGTGGGTGGGTGGGTGGATGGATGGGTGAGTGGGTGGATGAGTGGATGGATGGGTGGGTGGGTGGGTGGATGGATGGGTGAGTGGGTGGATGAGTGGATGGATGGGTGGGTGGGTGGGTGGATGGATGGGTGAGTGGGTGGATGGACGGGTGGATGGATGGGTGGGTGGGTGGATGGACGGGTGGATGGATGGATGGGTGAGTGGGTAGGTGGATGGATGGGTGGATGGATGGGTGGGTGAGTGGGTGGATGGATGGGTGGGTGGGTAGATGGATGGGTGAGTGGGTAGGTGGATGGATGGGTGGATGGATGGGTGGGTGAGTGGGTGGATGGATGGGTGGGTGGGTGGATGGATGGGTGAGTGGGTAGGTGGATGGATGGGGGGGTGGATGGGTGGCCTGCATGAGTTAGGGATATCATTCTAGGATGAGCACCCTTCAGTGTCACAAAACTCCAACTCTGGCTTATTTCTGAAAATATAACAGGAAAACATTCGCAGCACCATCAAAAGGGAACCTAATTTAATCAACATTATAAAAGGGGCTTAGTACAGAATTTAAAGCCCAAGGAAATTATATGTGGAATTTTGATATAATCACCTTAAAAACTCTAAAGCTCAGCTAAGAGCCAGCAGGCATCGACAGCGCTCCCGGAGCCCCCGCTCCTCTGCGCCACCCCTTTCCTCTCCACTTCCTTTCCTCTCTTTAACCGTCTGACTCACGCCCTGCGCTGCTGGGCAGAGCTGTGACTCACTGAATCGTGGCTCCCCGGAACGGAAAAGCCCCCGGCACACAATGGCACTCAGTAGATGTTTCCTGGTTGAAGAAACCACAGCATCTCTTCCCTTCCTGTGCAAACTCCACTATGACCCAAAAACTGGACACTGACTGCTAACCTCAGACACCCAAGGCTTCTTATTTTGAGACAAGTAAAGCTCGACAACTAGTTTTATTTTGTTAATGATTTGAGAATTTTAGGGAAACACCCTTTTTTTTAAACAAGAGGAAACTGACTTCTCACCTAACTCGCACAAGCAAAAGGATTCACCAGTATAAAATAGATAAGAACTCCAGGGGCCACGGCAGGGACTCAAACCCAGGCTGTCGTGGAGCTCCGACTCTCCTGACTCAGGGGTCAGCTGCCAGTGAGGACGGCAGCCTGCCCTGAGCAGAGCGTGTAGGTTCAGTCACCCTGCACCCATGTCAACACGTCTCAGTGAGTATACTAGAAAATCAAATCTAGAAACATCCAACAGTCGTAACTGACCACAAAGCTCCAGAACTAACCCACGTCCAGCTGAATCAACCTAATCTTGAGGATCCCAATATTTCCTTGTGAATCTGACAGCCAAATGCTCCCAGGGACGTTACGGGGGACATAAAAACATTCTTGTTAATCCCCCAACCAAGGAAACTGCAGGCTCTACGGTAACCAGCTGCCTCCCAGGACCGTCTACAGCAAACGCTAAGTATAACTCAACAGGCTGTTAATCTTAAAAAGCTAACAATGAAAATACGACAGTAACCGGCAAGGTGCTAAAACAGTAATCCCAGACTGTCTAGAAGAACATGTTTGGTTCACTGCTTCAGAACTCGTTCCAGAAGGCCTCTTCCTGGATCTGTGGTCAGTACAGAATTCAGCTGGTTACTCTCCTGGCTAAATATAAACTCACAAGTCAGCAGCTGCAGGATGCTACAAAGAAAGGACGAAGCCAAGCTGAACACGCGTGCCTACTCGGTATGTCTAACACCACAGTAAAACACCTATGTGGTGACTTGAAAACCCACAACGTAGGAAAGTGTGTGTGATGCAAACAGGATTTTCAAATCCTTTAAACATCACCTGGGGGAAAAACCTGGCCACCAAGCAGCGGCGACCACAGCACATCAGTCTGGGAAAACCTTGCCCTGGCCAAGGTCTTGACTTAAAGTGACAGAGCCTCACAGGTCCAGTTACAGCTGGCTCGGGTGCCCATCCAGAGAAGACTAGAACGGAGCTAAGAATCGGGTGCTGCCTGGAAGGGATGATGGGAGTCAAGTCCCTGAAAGCTGGACCCAAAGTCACGTGTCAGGACGGAGTCGGGCACCCAGCTCCTCGGGCTACCCTGCTGGTCCCTGCCAGTGGTGGTGCCAGGCCCTGGCAACCTGCTGAAACGGCCCCGACCCTGGGAATCCTGAATGTGGGCCTGTGAGGGTGGGCCCTCGGCCTGGCATGCCCCCCTGATGCCTGGTGGCACCGTGTGGGCCTCACTCTCCGGGACAGACACAGTGGCAACCCACCACACTTCAGACAGACAACGTGACCACCATCGGCCGGGACTGCCAGGAGTGGAGACAAGGGATAAGCTGGGGAGCGGCGGGCCCAGCAATGCCACGAGGATGCGCCTCTACCAGGACCTCACGGGACAAGAGCTCGCCCCTGAGACACCACACAGCCACTGCGCCTCCAGCACTGCTCCTCTGCCTGCGACGGATCTCACAGTGGGGCTCTGGATTAACTCCCTGCAAGACTGAGCACCACCCAGCAAGCACCCACCAGTACTTCAGGAATCGTGCTGGGTGCTAGACACTGGCCCAGAAGCTAGTGAAAAGGCACAGAAACCCACGAGAGGCAAACATACCAGGAAAACAACGCTAGAGAGAACAAAACGAGCTGTGACAGTCGCTAAGACGACCACACTGACGGCGTGGTCCTGCCTGGCCTTTCTGGGAACTGTGACAGAGCTAGGCACACACACACCCGGAGACAGGCTCCCAGGGCAGAAGAGCGAGCATGAGACCAGGGAAAGAAGCTGACCTTTTTTTTTTTTTTAAGATTTATCTGGGCCGGTGCTGCACCTCACTAGGCTAATCCTCCACCTGCGGCGCCGGCACACTGGGTTCTAGTCCTGGTCGGGGTGTCAGATTCTGTCCTGGTTGCCTCTCTTCCAGGCCAGCTCTCTGCTGAGGCCAGGGAGTGCAGTAGAGGATGGCCCAAGTGCTTGGGCCCTGCACCCCATGGGAGACCAGGAGAAGTACCTGGCTCCTGCCATCGGATCAGCGCGGTGCGGCGGCCGCAGTGCGGCGGCCATTGGAGGGTGAACCAACGGCAAAGGAAGACCTTTCTCTCTGACTCTCTCTCACTGTCCACTCTACCTGTCAAAAAAAAAAAAAAAAAAAAAAAGATTTATCTGAAAGGCATAGTGACAGAGGAGAGAGAGAGCGAGAGAGCCTCCTGCAGCAGGGCTGGGCCAGGCTGAAGCCGGTTCCAGAAACTCCAGCCAGGTCTCCCCGACGGGTGGCAGGAAGCCAAGTCCTCAGGCCGTTATCTCCGCGGCCTCCCAGGAGCATCGGCAGGAAGCTGGACTGGAAGCGGAGCAGCCCATGAACTTGGGATGCCAGCGTCCCAAGCAGCAGTTGACTCGCAGCACCACCACACCCACCCAAGACACTGGTCTTAGCCCAAGCACAGAGGGAGGGGCTCTCTGCAGGGGAGGGGCAGTTCCCATTTTGTGTCTGGAAATGATCTCTGCCTCCTGCGTACAGGAGGGCTGGGAAGGGGCAAAGCTGGAAGCAGGAGGTCGTCTGGGCCAGAGGAGACGGCAGGGCAGCCGGAGGAGGGTTTGGCCAGTATTCCAGTTACACCTATGGCCCAAGACCGGAGGGGCAGCCCCACCTCCCGGGAATGAACTCTGGACAAGGCAGAGCTCAGCAGACGCGCCGATGGGGGGAAGAGCTGGAGGTGCCCAGAGGGGAACCAGCAACGGGGCTGAAGAACGCGTCTGTCCTGCCTCCGTGAAGCCGGGCCAGCCTGTTCCTCTGCCTTCACGGCAGACACGTCCCTCGAAGGCTTGTGTGGGAAGTGCGATAATGACCTTAACAGAACGTCAGCACACAGCAAGCCCAGGAAGCCCTAGTGGGGGCGGGCATGGCGGTGCAGGCAATCAGACCTCTGCCTGTGACTGCGACGCCGGCACCCCAGAGCGGCAGCTCTCCTGACCCAGCTCCCTAACGTGCCTGGCGAACAGCAGCAGACGGCCCGAGTAACTGGGCCCCTGCACCCACGCGGGAGACCGGATGCAGATCCTGGCCCAGCCTCCGCCACTGCAGCTATTTGGGGAGTGAACCAGTAGACGGAAAAACTTTCCATCACTCTGGCTTTTAAAAAAAAAAAAAAAAAAAGGCTAAGGGCCTGCATATAAATGAAGACTCATATCCAATAGGAGAGGCCCCAAGGCCAACAGTGTGAGTCAGTGTGAGGCAGACAGAGCTGCGTGTGTGTGTGTGTGGGGGGGGGTATGTGCACGTCCATCCTGACCAGGGAGCCTGCACACAGAGCTGTGTGTGTGTGTGTGGGGGGGTACTTGCAGGTCTGTCCTGCACCGGGGTGCCTGCACAGAGCTGTGTGTGTGTGTGTGTGGGGGTACTTGCACATCCATCCTGCACCGGGGTGCCTGGGCCCCAGTTCTACCCCAGCTTCCTGCTCATGCACACACTGGGAGGCAGCAGCAGTGGCCCAAGTACCTGAGTCCCTGCACCCACGAGGGAGACCCCATGGAGCTCCAGGCCCCTGGCTTCCACCGGGGCCCCCAGCTGTCGCCAGCAACTGGGGGTGAACCAGTGGAGGGAAGATCTGTGCAGTGAAGTGCAGATACATAAAAACTCCCTCTCGTCAGCCCGCGCAAGTGCAGACCCTTCTCTCCGAGACCAAACACGCAGCCCCAGGAAGAACACAAGCCCACCCACGCCTTTTGCATTTCTGTGCTGGGGAGGGCAGGAGGCCGTGTCTGGCACCACCTCCCCTCCTCGGGCGGCTTGGGCTCCTGCCTCACGCACCAGCACCCCTGGAGCGCTGCTCCTCGTGGGAACGTGACCGCCGTGAGAGTCACGTCACCAGCGGGCCGCTCTGAGCGTCACCGCGGCCACCAAACACAACTCACGTTCTGCATTCCTCATCAAACCACCGTAGGGGGCAATTCAGCCGGACGTGTGTGTGTGCGACAGACGGTGTGAGGACGTGGGGAGGGCGGCAGGGGGCTTTATGGTTACTGTGAAGGGACCATGGAGGAAGGTCACACTGGCAGAGCCTTCAAGAATGAGCTGCTACCAGCCCCTGGCCGACACAGAATGCGGCGTTCGGATCGCAGGGCCCAGGTCCTGCAGCGGGCACTGAACCACGGGGGGGGGGGGGACAGGCGGGAAGTGAGGCCAGCTACGCTAGGGCACGCGGGTCCCCACCCCCCACCTCTCCGGGAGGAGGAGGACTCAGCCTCCACAGCCGCGCATGAGGCCTCCCCGACGACCGCACATGTAGACCCAGTCCTGTGGCCCTCGGGTTCCGGTCAAGCACCAGGAACTGGAGCGTGGAAGGGCCAGGCAGCCAAGGCCGCTGCTGCAGGGACGCGGCAGGCCTCCCACAGTCCCACGCTAAGACCCACACAGACTCTCACAGGCAGAACCGTGGAAGCGGGAGGTCACGGCCCAGTGGTGAAAGCAGTGACCACAAAACACCAGGTTCAGCCTATACCGGAACAGGAAGGCTTCACGGTTGTCCCGGGCAACCAAGGCACAGCGGACTCCACAGGCTGCTCTAAACCCACTAAAAAGGCCCCAGGGCCCTGACCACACCTGGAGACTTCTGGTTGGAAAGCAGGGCCCTGGACATCTACTTTCACGTAGCCCAGTTAAGTCCCCTTAGCATTCTTCGGGCTCTCGCTGCGCCCAGGGCACAGGTCAGATCTGGCCACTCCCTGTCCACCTCGGCACTCAACCAACATGGCTACCGAACGCCTGCTCCAAGCGATGCCGGTTCCCGGCTTCACGTCACACCTGCTGCACTGCGAAGCCACTTCCCCACCTCAGCCACCCAAGGGGCCCGCCGGTGCACCGAGGCCGAACCCTCGCGCAGGCTCGCCTCGCCCCATCGCTGTCTGGGGCCAATGCGCCTCGCCTGGCCACTCCCCAGACGCCCCCTCCGCGGCACTTCCGGCGACCTGAAATCGCCCAAGTTATTTACCCCTGATCCGCCTTCTCCCCGGCTGGAAAGGAGGCTCCCCAGGGCAGGCGCTGCGTCCGCCTCGCGTGCCGCTCACAAGGGGCCCCCAACGAACATCGCTGGACAGAGTCTCGGGGGCCCGGCCCAGCGCCCCGCACAGCCTGCTGCGCTATCGGAGCGCCGAGTGCCCGGTGCTGCTGTCTTATCTGAGCCGCGGCAGCCAGGGCGCACCCCTCAACCCGCAGGGCCTCCGCAGCTGGGATTAGGAGCTGCAGGGAGCCAATCCCCCCGCTGAGCTGTGACAGCACCGGCAGGGGTGTGATTCCGCTGAGAAGTCCCCCAGCAGTCCCGGCTGACTCAGCCTCTCTCCTGGGAGTGCCCAGCAGTGCCCCGCGGGGGGGGGGGGCCCTGCAGGAGACCCCAGGGCTCTCAGTGGGAGGCAGAGCCTGGGGGGGCACTTCCCCTGCAGCCAAGTCCTCGGATTCCCACCCCGCCAACGGGGCTCTTTGGGACACCCTGGAAAGAGGGCCCCCATCCCGTCCCAACAGCCCGAGGCGTCCAGAGACCCGGCTGCTGTCTCTGCAGGCCCGAACGGGGACACTGTGGCCCTGCCTGCTCCCTCCACACAGCCACCCTCACCTCTCTGACACAGCCTCCCTGGTCCAACTCCACTGCCAGGCACTTCATCCGAAGGGGTCACCCACTCCCCCAAGCCCCCCGGGGACCTCTGGCCGCGAGCGCCCACTGCAGAACGTTAAACAGGAGACAGACCCTGCAGCGGCCTGGGAGTGTGGCCGGGGATCCAGACTCAAGGCCTCTTCCCCCCACTCCCGCCCAGTGGGGGGCTTCCGAGCTGAACCCACAAACCTGGCCCTTTTGAGCACAGGGAACCTGCAGATGAGACTTCCCTCACTCGGTGCAGAAAGACCTCCCCAAAGGAAACGCCTCTGGACCCCGACCCCTCTGGGCTCCCACGCCCACGCCCACCCCCCGCGGACCCTCCAGGGCTCCCACCTCACCCAGGCCCAGCGCCTCTTCCAGCGGCCCCACGGGGCGCCTCCCTCCAGAAGCCTAACTTAGGCCTGACAATGCCAGGGTCTTTTCGCCATCGGTCGCCCCACTCAGACCCCTCTGGTACCTACGCCCTCCGACTCGTCTAGCGAAGAGCCCATAGTCCCCCCACAAGCCGCCACCCCTTTTTAATCGACAAGGATTTCTCCAGCTCACCCAGGTCCCAAACTAACACTGGAACCGTCCCCTTACACCACGGGGGCCCCATTTCCTCCTCCCCCCCCCAGGGGACTCCCGAGCGTCCCGTCCACACAGCCGGCCCAGAGCTCCCCTCTCACACCCGGACCCCCAGCACCCACAAGGGTTCCGTCCGCCTCGGGGCGCCCCCTCGATCCCCCCGAAGAGCAGCCAGCCTCGCTCTTCTCCGCAGCGCCCGGGACTCGCCCACCCAGGACCCCAGCAGCGCCTCGGGGCCGGGCCCTCACGCAGCCGGTGCAGCCTCTGGGCCCCGCCGCGCCGCCCACAGGCCCCTCCGGCCCCCACCCGTGCTTCCGGCCACCGCCTGCTCCTCCTCCCCCGTCAGGCCGCGCCAGTCGCCGCAGCGGGGCCCACCGGCCAGAGGCGACTCGGGGATTCTGGCCTCGCTGCAAGGGCCTTTGCGGGCTCCCGCCCCCCAGCCCAAGCCCGCACTCCCCGGCCGGCCCGGCCCGGCACCCCCGCTCACCCGAGCCCGTGGTGGCTGCCATCTTGCGTCGCTGGAGCTCGAAGGCCGGCCCCTTCTTCACCCCCCGCCCGTCCCGGGCCCTTCTGCGCAGGCGCGCGCGCAGGCGCAGACGCCGGCGCTGACGCTCGCTCCGCCCACAGGCGCGACCCGCGCCCGGCGAGGTTTTTTTCCCTTCCTTTTTAGAACAGGAAATCTGGGCCTGCGCTAGGGCCCAGCAACCCGCGAGCCTCCCCCGGCTCAGGTGCCCGGGAGGCTTTGGGGTGCTCTGTGAGGAGGTGGGCGGATTCGTGCGAGGGCGCGGTCGCGGAAGGCGGAGGAGAAGGGAACGCCGCGGGGCCGAAGGCGCCGGCTCCCTGGGGCGTTCCCCGGCCGGTGGGCGCCTCGTCCACTCCCGCCCTGGTCAGCGGGAATGTGGAGAGGAAGCGGAGCGGCCCGGCGGCTGCAAGTGGCCGGGTCGGCCGTGGTCCCGCCGCCCCCTGGCCGTGGGCGTCCTGGGGCAGGGGAGGCATTCACCCCCACCCTCCCCGTGTCTCCCCCCCACCCCCTCCCCGTGTCTCCCCCACCTCACCCCTCCCCTCCCCGTGTCCCCCCCGCTCCACCCCACCCCTCCCCGTGTCTCCCCACCCCATCCCCTCTCCTCCCCATGTCTCCCCCACATCACCCCCTCCCTCACCCCACCGCACCCCTGCCCTTCACCTGCCTCATCAGTGCCCTCCCTCACCCCACCGCACCCCTGCCCTTCACCTGCCTCATCAGTGCCCTCGTTCACCCCCAGGTGGGTTGATGAGGCACCGCCATGTCGCACCCCTGGCCGAGGTGCGGGGTGAGCAGCAGGTCCCTGCCCTCGGGCAGAAGAGATCCGGCAGACACCCAGGAACCCGCTGAGGGGTTATGAATAGGAAACGGTCACTGACACCAAACCGGGAAGGGGGTCGTGTTCCCGGCAGCCCCGGGACAGCAGGTGCAGGGACCTGGCACGTCTTTGCGGATGAACGCCAATGAGCCCGGCCTGCAGCGCCTCCTGTATCCCGCGTGCGGGTGTGGAAATGCAGGCGGTGAGAGGCAGGAAGCCGGCTGCAGGCCAGGGCCCGGCGCTCGGCCGAGCAGCAAGGAGGCGGGATGCCCTCGCCAGCACGCCCAGCTCGCCCTTTCCCGGCCCAGGGCCCACTGTGCGTCTCCCCACCCCATCTGCCTCCGCTTGCCCGTGGTCCTGCTCAGAACGGTCCTGCTCAGAACCCTCCAGCTAACGCCTTCGCCGGCTGCCCACTCCGCCTGGGTGAAATACAGACTCCGCTCCAAGCCGAGCAGTCGGGGGCTTAAAGGGGATCTGCTAGGGGCAGCTCCTGGGGGCGAGGACTCCCCAGGGCCACGCAGCGGGGATGCTGCCCTACCCACAAGGCCTGGCCCCCAGGGCTGGGAGGGAGACGGGGCCTGGAGGCTTCTGCGCTGCCAATCCTGCCAGCCAGGTCCCCATCAGCCCTGCACGCTGGATGCCCCCTGCCCCAGCCGCTGCTCTGCCAGCACCTGTGAGCACACCGGCTCCTCCCTTCCTCCCATGTTTCACACCTGGGAGCCACACCAGCCCTTCCCTTCCTCCCATGTTTCACACCTGGGAGCCACACCAGCCCTTCCCTTCCTCCCATGTTTCACACCTGTGAGCCACACAGCCCTTCCCTCCCTCCCATGTTTCACACCTGTGAGCACACCGGCTCCTCCCTCCCTCGTCTCCTGGTTGAATGCTGCCAGCTGCCGGGGCTGAGCCAGGCTGAAGCCAGAAGCCTGGAACAACATCTGGGCGTGCCACGCGGCTGGCCAGGGCCCAGGCACCTGCGCTGTCCCCTGTGTCGTCTCCCCGGATACACCTTATCTGTAAGCTGGAGCGGAGCCAGCTGAGCCCAGGCTCTGCAGAGTGGCACGTGGGCATCCCAGGCGACATCTCAACCTCCGCACCCCGGGCCGGCGGCAGCACTGGCTCTGGGGTCCCCATGCCATCCCTGTCTCAGCAGCCAGAGCAGTCAGCCATCACTGGCTCTCCTCGTGCCCGGCCTGCCTCCTCTCCCGCACCGGCCACGGGCACGGTCGTGGGGAGCACGGACAATGGCCACCGTGGGCTCGGGGGCGCTGGGAGGCGTCAGTAGAGCAGCCGTCTGGGGCTCACTTCCGGAATGGACTTCTCCGGGCTCGAGTGCCCCTGGCTCCCTCCCTCTGCCGCGTGACCTCGAGGACCCTGGCGGGAGAGGCCTCCTGGGGTGGCCGTGCAGAGGAGAGGCGCGCGGGGCACGCAGGGGGAAGCCAGCGCGTACCCAACACCGCATCCAGCTTTTCAATGCAGCGGCTCCCACTTTAGGAAAAACAAGTGAGGCTTAAATGTTTACTCGCACAGATTCCTCGGGAACTTCCTGCAAGCGAAACCCACAATGCCCATTCCTTTGCGGGGCGAGTCCCAGGTGGAGCGGCCCGGGGCATGCTGGTTATTGTAGTCCCGGTGGGCCGCGCAGCCCGCTGGGAGTTGTAGTGCGCCCGCACGACCTCGGAGAGGCTCCGCCCCCTCCCCGCGCCTGCGTCGTCCGCGCTGTGTGCCGTGGTGGGAATGAGAGCCCTGCCCGACTGTTGGGAAGCGTGGAGCCGTTAGAGTTCCCAAGAAACGGGCTTGGCGCTCTGTGCCGCCCAGGACGGCCGCGGCGCTTGCCGAGTGGCGGGCTGCATCTGAGGTCGGAGAAGTTAGAGGGCTTTCCAGGGCCGGTGACCGGAAAGGCGACGACTCGGTTCTGGGAGCTCAGCGCACCTGCGGGCTCCGCCACCGGGGAGGAGGTGGCGATGAAGCGCTTGGAGCAGAGTGAGGAGGCCGAATCAGGCCGCCGCGAGGCTGGCCTGCAGCCCCGTGTGCCCGTGCGGACTGGCAGGTGTTTGCAAAGCGCCCTTCTCCTGGCCACGCTGGAGTGGCTCCTCCTCTCGACAGTAGGGGGTTGTGATGGTTGGAGCTGCGGCAATGTCGTGAGACCATGAGGCACAAGCTTGAGGCCAAAAGACTCGCACTGCGGATGCCAGCACAGGGCTGGGCCTTAGGCGCTGTGGGGTTCAGCAGCTGCTCGGTGCCGGCTCCCCATCAGAGAGCCCGGGCTGGAGTCTTGCCTCTGCCTCCCAGTGTGCCTCGGAGGGGTCAGCGGGCGGCCCATTGGCACGACCTGGGGTCCTGGGTCCTGGAGTGGGGGGCCGGAGGCCGGGGCAGGCCGGGGGAGGGCACGGCAGGCGGCCCCCGGCGTGTGGCACCGCTGCCAGTGGCGTGCAGGGCGCGCGTGGGGAATGACGAGCGCCGAGCGTGGCTGAGCGCAGCGCGCGATGGAGCCGCTAGCATCCGCAGCCACCACGGGGTCGGGGCGGCGGCCGGACGTTGGTTTACCCCTTTCTCCAGCCGGCCGATTCTCCGCTTGACCTTAGCCGGAAGGCCGAGGAGCCACGGCTGGTTCTCATGCAAGTTATTTTTGTAAAGTCTGCCTTTTGCATCAGACTTGTGGTCGGGAAGCGGGAATGGAGGCGCGGGCTGTGAGGCTGGGGCTCAGGGGGTGACAGAGAGGTGTCTCCTTAACTTATGAGGGGCCCTGCAGCTCCCCAGGGCAGAGCGGAGCGCCTCCCAGGCGGGCGATGCCCAGCGGGCGTTCAGCGAGCTCCAGGTCGCGGGGCTGTTCTCACCCTCGCAGTGGCAGTGTCGTCTCCCAGGCGAGCGGAGACACAGAGAGGCTACGTCGTGCGCCCGGCGTCGCCGGCCTGAAACTGGTCGGCTGGGACTGGAACGCCGAGGTTTTCTTGGTTTGTTTTTAACAAAGGTTTATTTATTTACTTGAAAGAGTTGCAAAAGGGCTTGGGCCATCTTCTACTGCTTTCCCAAGGCGCATTGGCAGGGAGCTGGATCGGAAGGGGAGCAGCCGGGACTTGAACCAGCGCCCATATGGGATGCTGGTGCTGCGGCGATGGCGGATTAACCTGCTGCGCCACAGCGCCAGCCCTGAACGCCAAGCTCTTAGCCTCCCAGGAAAAACAGGAAAAGGACACGTACAGATAGGAAGATGCGGCTGCCTTGTTTCCTTAATCTGAGAGGCAGGGAGAGAGGGGGAGAGAGGGAGGGAGAGGGGGGGAGGGAGAGAGGGGGAGGGGGAAGGGAGGGAGAGAGGGGGAGGGAGAGAGGGAGAGAGGAGAGAGGGAGGGAGAGAGGGGGAGGGAGGGAGAGGGGGAGAGAGAGAGGGGAGAGGGAGGGAGAAGGAGGGAGGGAGAGAGGGAGGGAGGGAGGGAGAGAGAGGTAGAGGGGGGAGAGAGGGAGGGAGAAGGAGGGAGGGAGAGAGGGGGAGAGGGAGAGGGGGTAGGGAGGGAGGGGAGAAGGGGAGGGAGGGAGAGAGAAGGAGGGAGGGGGAGAGAGGGGGGAGAGGGAGGGAGAGAGAGAAGGAGGGAGGGAGAGAGGGGGAGGGAGAAGAAGAGACTGAGGGGGAGGGGGAGGGAGAGACTGAGGGGGAAAGGGGGGGAGAGAGGGAGGGAGAGAGGGGGAGAGAGGGAGGGAGAAGGAGGGAGAGAGGGGGAGGGGGAGGGAGAGAGGGGGAGGGGGAAGGGAGGGAGAGAGGGAGAGAGGGAGAAGGAGAGGGAGAGAGGGAGGGGGAAAGGGGGGAGAGAGGGAGGGGGGAAAGGGGGGAGAGAGGGAGGGAGAGAGAGGGAGAGGGAGGGAGAGAGGGGGAGAGGGAGAGACTGAGGGAGAGAGGGGGAGGGGGAGGGAGAGAGGGAGGGAGAAGGAGGGAGAAAGGGGGAAAGGGGGGGAGAGAGGGAGGGAGAGGGGGAGATAGGGAGAGCACCTGTCCCGTAAGCTGGTTCCCTCCTCAGACGCCTGCACCAGCAGCTGGGGACGCAGTCCGGTGTCACGTGGTGACAGGACCCCGGCTGCTGGCGCCGTGAGCACGGCCTCACTCCGCGAGGTGTGCATTGGCAGGGAGCTGGAGCCGGGCTCTTCAGCGTGGGACACAGCTGCCTGACCGCCTGCCGCAAATGCCTCTTTGTTAAAAATTAATTTATTTCAAAGGCAGAGTCACAGAGATGCAGAGACAGAGAGGTCTCCATCTGCTGGTTCACTCCCCAAATGGCTGCAACAGCTGGAGCTGGGCTAATCCAAGGCCAGGAGCCAGGAGCTTCTTCTGGGTCTCCCCCAAGGGTGCAGGGCCAAGCACTTGGGCCATCCTCTACTGCTTTCCCAGGCCGTAGCAGCCATTTGGAAATTCGCCATCATCTCACCTGGCCCATCAGATTCGGTGTTTGTAAGATGCAGGTTTTTACAGACGTCTCTGACATCTGGGTGCGTCTCAGAACCAGCGACACCTTAGAGTCCATGAAATACAGTAGGAGAAGAGCAAATTACAACCGCCTATCAGATTGGCAGGGAAGCGAACACTTGGTAACAGGCCGCGTTGGCAAGAGTGTGGGGAAACGGCCGCCCTCTAAGGGGCTGAGCGCTCAGAGCGGCACAGGCTCGGGAAGGCGTGGCCGGCGAGTCGGCCTTAAATCACTCTCTGGTGCAGCGATCAGATTCCCAGCGTTTGACCCTTTGGATCCACGGCCCCCAGGGGGGAAGACCTGGGTTCTCTGTACAAATGAGAATGAAACCAAGAACGAAAATGACCTCAACGTCTAAGGAGGGGGATCAGAAGGGCGAGGCCGTGCTCTGTGGCTGTGCAAGGGGCAGGCGGCTCTCTGAGCCTGATGGCAGGCTTGTCTCCAGACTGTGTTGAGTGAAAACGGGCAAGGCGCAGAGCTGGCTACGTACCTCGCCTCCTGTGTGAGAGGAGGGGAGGCAGGGGCTGGCGCGTGGTGCCCCGGGCTCAGCAGGCGCCTGCAACGCTGCCACCCACATCGGAACGCTAGTCCCAGTCCCGGCTGCTCCGCTTCCAATCCAGCTCCCTGCTTGGGCCCCGGCCCCCACATAGGAGACCCGGATGGAGCTCCTGGCTCCTGGCTCCGGCTCAGCCCTATCTCGCTCGCTCGCTCGCTCTGTAACTCTGACTTTCAAATCTTTTTTTTTTGTTTTGTTTAAAGAAAAGAGTATTTAGAAATTATGTGGCTTATCCAAAAAGGGTTATGGTTGGTGCCTACAGCCCTCCAAAGAGAAGCGAGGACACAGAATGTGTGACCCGCCCAAGTCCGGCCAGGAACCTGCTTCCCCGGCGTGTCACCTCCACGTCCACCAGCAGAGAGCAGCACCAACCTACACCAAAACCAAGCCAGCCCTGCACTGGCTGGGAGGGGCAGCAGCTGCTGGCCCATAGACTTATTATGAAGATTTATTTATTTGGGAGGCAGAGTTACAGATAGAGGGAGATAGAGAGAGAGGTCTTCCATCCGCTGGTTCACTCCCCAAATGGCTGCAACAGCCAGAGCTGAGCCGATCTGAAGCCAGGTGCCAGGAGCTTCTTCCGGTTACTGCTTTCTCAGGCCATAGCAGAGAGCTGGATTGGAAGAGAATAGCTTGAACTTGAACCGGTGCCCATATGGGATGCCAGTGCCACAGGCAGCAGCTGTGCTGGCTATGCCCTGGCGCCTGTTAACCCGCTGTGCCACAGTGCTGGCCCCCATAACTAAATCTTTGTAAAAGATGTACTTATTTATTTGAAAGTCGGAATTAGGGGGAGAGGAGAGGAGAGGGGAGGGGAGGGGAGGGAAGGGGAGGGGAGGGGAAGAGAGGATCTCGATCTTCTATCTGCCAGTTTATTCCCCAAATGGCCAGGACTGAACAAAACCAAAGCCAGGAGCCAGGAGCTTCTTCCAGGTGTCCCACATTGGTGGTGGGGGCCAAAACACTCGGGCCATCTTCTGCTGCTTTCCCCAGGCCATTAGCAGGGAGCTGGATCAGAAGTGGAGCCACCAAAATACGAAGTGGCCTCCGTGTGGGACGCTGGCGCTGCAGGCAGCGGCTTTACCACGACGCCAGCCCCTCTGACTTCTCTCCACGGGGCTATGAGTCCAGCTGCCCTTTGTATTTCTGAAAGATTTATATATTTGAAAGGCAGAATGACGAGAGAGGGAAAGACAAACAGATCTTCCACCCGCTGGCTCACTAGGTGCCTACAACAGGCAGGACCGGGCCAGGCCAAAGCCAGCAGCCAGGAACTCGCATGTGGGTCTCTCCGGTGGGTGGCAGGGACTCAAATACGTGAGCTAACATCCGTGGCCTCCCAGGCGTGTTAGCAGGACGCTGGATCCGAAGTGAGACGAATCAGACTCTGATATGGGATGCGGGCCCCTGAGCAGCAGTTTAACCCACTGTGCCCAGCGGTTGTCCTGCACGTGCTCTCGGGAGCCTGGTGTCCCTGGGTCCCCGTCTTCCCCTGTGTGCCCCCTGTTCTGGGAGTGGGCACGTTTCTCACTGGCTGCCTGCCTCCAATGGAGTAGCAGGTGCTAAAATGCCTGGGCTCTAGCTCCGCCCCCAAATCCTACTGGGTCACCTGTGGCCTCAGGTACGGTACAGGAGCTCCGTGCCTGTTTCCCCACCTATAAATAATGCAGGAGTCCGCACAGCTGCGGGGCCAGAGCCAGCTGCCCACGGGCACGAGAGAGCGTTCATTGGACGTTGACTGGCACCCTTCTGCCCTGCCCCCGGAGGCGCGTGCCTGCAAGGCCCCGATCTCCCCGGCAGCCCTAACTTGAGACACACCTCGCTGTGGTGTGGACAAGCAGTCTTAGGTTTGTAGCTTCCGGTGTTGAGGAGAAGTCAGGCTCTGCCTGGACGGGCTCTCTGCCTCGGGCAAGTGGCTTGGCTTCTCTGCACTTAGGTGGAGGTTTCTTGCTGGCTCAAGGGGACGTTTGGAAGGGCCCGGGAACAAGAAACCAAACTGCTGCCCCAGCCACCACGGGGTTTTTGTCATGTGGCCCGAGTATCCTCCTGGGGACTTTCCTCCCTTCTGTTGGCTTGGAAGGGGTTGGTCCAATCCCTGCCACTCTAGGTGACCAGTTGGAACACTCCACTCCCAGGCAAAGCTGATTGGTTCAGAGCTAGGCATGTGACCAAATCCTGGCCAATGAGAGCCTGCCCTGGGACTCTGACTGCACCTGCTGGGAAGGCTTTCCCCAAGGAGATCGTTGAGCTAGTCCAGTGTGGAGTCTCAGGAGAGTAACACAGGGGTCAATGCTGTGGCACCATGGATTAAGCTGCTGCTTGGGACACCACTGTCCACTATTGGAGCATGGGTTTGAGTCATGACTACTACGCTACAGCACCTGGGAGAGCAGCAGATGGCCCTAGCACTGCTGCCCACGTGGGACACCCGGATGGAGTTCCAGGTTCCTGGCTTCAATCATTTGGGGAGTGAATTGGTGGATCGAAGATCTCTCCGTCTCTCCCTCTCTCTAGCTCTGCCTTCAGCATATATACATACAGGCCAGTGCCGCGGCTCACTAGGCTAATCCTCCGCCTGCGGCACCGGCACCCCGGGTTCTAGTCCTGGTCGGGGCGCCGGATTCTGTCCCGGTTGCCCCTCTTCCAGGCCAGCTCTCTGCTGTGGCCCAGGAGGGCAGTGGAGGATGGCCCAAGTGCTTGGGCCCTGCACCCGCATGGGAGACCAGAAGCACCTGGCTCCTGGCTTCGGATCAGTGCAGCATGCCGGCCATAGCAGCCATTTGGGGGTGAACCAAGGGAGGGAAGACCTTTCTCTCTAACTCTGCCTGTCAAAACATAAAAAAAAAGAATATATACATTCATACATAAAAACTCCAGTCACAAATCACAGATGTAGCTCTGAGCAAACTTTAAAGAAAATGAGGTTATAGGACTGGCGCTTGGCGTAGCAGGTAAAGCTGGTTCCCACATGGGCGCTGGTTCAAGTCCCGGCTGCTCCAGCTCTCTGCTGTGGCCTAGGAAAGCAGTGGAGGACGGCCCAGGACCTTGGGCCCCTGCACCCACGTGGGAGACCTGGAAGAAGCTCCTGGCTCCTGGCTTCAGATCAGTGCAGCTCCAGCCATTGTGGCCAATTGGGGAGTGAACTAGCAGATGGAAGACCGCTCTCTCTCTCTCCCGCTCCCCACCTCCCCCTCCCCTCCCCTCCTCTCTATATAACTCTTTCAAATAAATAAATCTTTAAAAAAAAAAAAAAAGCCCACCTGTGACTATCCTGCAGCTTTTATCGTCTCCATCTCCCGGGGTTTTTCTCGCGTTCCCACCGCAGAGCCCATCCAGCCCAGACTGGCGTCAGGTCTGCGGCGTTCATGCTCCGCCCCGTGCCCAGCACATAGGAGCTGCCTTAGAATCGCGGAACCCGTGCAGTACCCCATGCAGGGCAGGCCTGGGGCGCTGAGGCTCAAGCCGCTACCTGCGGTGCCGGCAGCCCCTCCGAGCACGGGTTCAAGTTCTGCCTGCTCTGCTAATGTGCCTGGGAACACAGCCGAGGACGGCCCAAGTGCCTGAAACCCTGCCACCCACGGCGGGGCCCTGGATGGGGGTGGTGAGTTCCCACCTGACCCAGCTCAGCTGACACAGGCATTTGGGGCGCGAGTCAGTGGGTGGAAGGTCTCCCTGTCTTTCAGTTGCTCTGCCTTCCAAAAAAATAAGAATAAATAAACCTGAAGAAAGAGAGACGGGCAGGCCGTGGCTCCCCAGCCCCCCGGCGTCTGGGGCTCTGGGTTAACAAACTTCCCCGCTCCAGTCCAGCTCCAGTCACTCTGGCCGCCTCCCCAGATCTAAACCTCAAGTGTGCTCCTGCCACAGGGCCTTTGCACTCGCTATCCCAGCAAGAGGCCTCTTCCCCTGGTGCTCTCCCTGGCGGCCCCGGCTCTCACAGCACCTCCTCGGAGGCCCACCACCACCACCACGTGGCCCCAGCCCTGCTTTCCGGTGTAGGTCCATCCTGTTTGCTTCTCTCCACAAAGCACCATCTGAATCTCTGTGTGCATTCACGCATGTTTATTGTCTCTCTCCAGGAGGCCGGCTCCACCGCGGCACCAGGGCAGGTCCTCGCTGTTCCGCTCCCTGCGCACCCCAGGGTCCAGGCCGGGGCCTGGCACACACTGGGTGCCACTGAGCATTCGCTAAAGGCATTCAAGAACAGGCATCGGCTTCTGTGACACCGCCGTCACGATCCAACCGGAGAGGCCGCTCCTCACCCGTCGGGGTCCTCGGCCCAGCTGTCTGCGAGCAGATGGCACAGGCCAGGGTTGGGGGCAGCCGGGCGGGGGTGGGGCCTCACCCTCCAGGCTCCTTAACTCCCCCCTCACCCCAGCCGCCCAGGAAACACCACGAGGCAGCCAAGGTTAAGTAGACTCTTGCTGCTTTGTTACAAATATATTATGTACATCCAAAACGTGACAGTAAAATATTACTCCGTGTTACAGAAAAGATATTAAGGCTTTCTATTATTTACATTAAACAAGCAAGCACCTTTAAAAAAAAAAACAAACAAAAAACCCCAAAAAAGCCGCCCTCTTCCTGACACCCCTGGCCACGGGGGAAGCCGTGTCCTCGTCCACACGACTAAGACCCTGGGCAGGGACTGCGCAAACGCAGCCTCAGACTGGAAACCGCGCATCTGGCCCGAGTCACGGGGCCGGGCGGCGGAGGGCGCATGGGGGAGGGGCAGGGGTCCCAGACAGGAGACTGCAGCCGCTCCCTGCCGGGGCCTCTCCCAGCAGGCTGCCCCGGGGCCTTTGGGTGGACAAGCTGGGCCCGAGGCATTGGCTCTGCATCCACCTCCGCCCTTCCCCCACGCCTCCAGCGACCATGTGCAGCAGGTGGGTTTCTGGGGACACAGGGCTGTGCCTGGGAGCTCCCTGCACCCCTGGGAGCAGACGGACAGGAGGACAGAGGTGGCTCACCGACCCCAGCGTCAGCCACACAGCAGGCTGCCCGGCGGGGCGGGGCTCCCTCGGCAGCCAGGATTGGCAGCGCAGCTCAGGTGGCTGGGCGGGGCCCGAGGCAAGGAAACAGGAAGGAAGTGAAAATCAGTGGCTCAAGTATTCTGTGTCACGAGGGGTGGGCGGGGGTGCCCGGGCCCAGCCCAGGGGGCGTCTCTCCGCCTGGGGTGGGGCGGGGAGGCTGCAGTTTGGCAGATGGCTTCGGTTCAGGGACTGGGGGAGGTTGGCAGCCAGGCAGCGGCTCGGAGGAGTCACTTGATCTTCTGCGCCCACTTCATGTCGTCCGCCCGCGGCTTCTCGCCCGTCAGGGCCTGGATGAGGTCCTCCAGGCGTCGCCAGAAGCCCATCTTCTCCAGGGGGTAGTTGAGCCAGCCTGCCGGTGGGAACGGCCCGGGGGCTGAGTCGGGGAGTGGGAGCCCCAGGGGGGCGGGTGGGAGCTGGCCTGCAGGTGCGGGCGCCCAGCTGGGAAATCCAGCAACGGGGGCCTCCCGCTTCCGACCCCCCCACCCCAGTCATTTCCTTACCGCACACTTCCCATCTGTGCTGGGCACAGCGGCTTATCCGGCAGCCCAAGTGCCAGTCTGCCAGGCGGCGCCCCTGGTTTGTCCCACGCCACCTTCCTCTGCTTTACCATAACCCCACCCCACGTCGTTAGCCCTGTCTTCCTGTTTTGAGTTGGCTCTCCCCAGCCAGGACGCCACCTCTGACAGGCTGGGCCCCACGCTCTCCCACTGCCAAGCTCGGGCCCCGGCAGATCACCCGGCACAGGGCGGGCGCTCAATCAGTGCCGCTCAAAATCCTCTTTCGCCCCTGGTGCAGCCTCCCTCCCCACGCCGGGCAGATCCTCCTGGGCTTCCGCTTCCAGGAGCCCAGCTCAGGCAGCCGCGTCGGGATTTGAACTCAGCCCTGCCTGAGCTGATCTAATCCCGCACCTGCCCTCCAGGGCGCCAGACTGTTAACCTGCAAGACCCAGCTTAGCTTCTGCCCCCGGGAAGACTCACACACTCAAGAGTTGCGGCTGGCGCGGTGGAGCACCTGCTGCGTGCCAAGCCCTCCGCACTGCCCTCTGCCACCCGCGCTCGGCCTGGAGACGGCGCCGTGGGAAGGAACGGCTGCCCCACTCCCCGCCGGGGAGTCCGAGGCTCCCGAGGGAAGAGCATGGCCTCAGTGACAGCACCTCCATCCTCGGGAGAGCAGCCACTGCTGGTGCTCACGGTCCCGCCCTGGTACCGCAGCTGCGGGCCTCCTGGCTGAGCTCAGTGCGCCAGGTGCTCCAGCCGGGGCCTCTGCTCCCTTCCAGCCGCAGGTCCCTCCACGCTCCGCTCTCTGACCTCTACACACAGGCGGCTGCCATGCCCCCTCCACTCCAGCCACACTAGCCTCCTTGCTGCTGTCCAAGGCACCACACGGGGGTGTTCCAGCCTCAGGGCCTTTGCACCTACTGCTCCCTCTTCCCGGAGTGGTCCTCCTCCAGTATCTGCTCTGCTCCTTGGTCAAACGTCCTTCTGCAGCGTGGCCTTCCCTACCCACCCTACTTGCAGGGCAAAGCTGTCCAGGTCTTTCTTTACCGACCTCCATCGCGGTCAGCCCGAGCCGGTGCCATGAGGGAGGGATTCGGCCTCTGCTCACGGCTGGATGCTGAGCCCAGAGCAGTGCCTGGCGCATACGTGGTGCTCACTAAGTATCCGCCGGCCGGCTGGGGGCTGGACTCCCAGCTCCCTGAGACACGGGAGGGGTTAGGGGCTTGTGCAGCGCTGTGACCTTGGCCCTCAGAGCGCAGGCACGTCAAGGGTGCCCCAGCAGCGCGTGTCCACAGCACGGCCTGCATCACCTGGGCCGGGCCGCCACCCCCCCGCCCCCGACCCCACGGGAGCCACACCTGTGGTGATGCAGAAGTAGGTCTCGTGCGGCGAGACGTGGTGGAGGCGGTGGTGTTTGCGCGGCAGGATGACGTGCCAGTCCTGCAGGAGGGTGACCCAGCGCGGCAGACCGAAGTAGGTGTGGGACCACTTGTGGATCTGGTTGGTGAAGGTGCCGAAGATGATGAGGCAGAAGACGAAGCACTCCCAGGGGTACAGCTGCTCCAGGGCCTCTGCGGTGGGGCGGGGAGGGGTCGTGCGGCTGTCACACGGCGGGGGTCGGGGGGCCAGCATCCACCTGGCCCCCACCGTCCGCCCCGGGCAGCTGCTGTGCTGGGACAGCCCCCAGGCTCCCTTCAGCCTCTGCTTGGCCGCAGGCACTCAGACTCCTCCTCCGGGCCTCAGCCTTCCCTCTCTGTGCAGTGGGCACATAACGGAGGCAGCCAGAGTTGGCTCCCGGCCGCTCTGCCACTTCTGAATGCACGGACGTGGGTCCAGTGAGCCTGCGCCTCGGGGTCCCAACTTCCCCATCAGTCGTGCGGGGACAGTGCCTCTGCCCGGGTGCCCAGGAGCGGGGCCTGAGACAGGGTCCCACGCGTGGGATCTGTCTGGAGTCTCTCCAGGGGTGCAGGGGCACCCGTGCCTGACCCCGTGGGAGTTCTGGGGGCATCAGTGGCTCCGAGGCGGAGGGCCAGGTCTCACTGGGCCTTTCAGCCACTGAGCCCGAGGCGCCAGGTGGTGCCTCCCCCAGCAAAGTCTCTGCAGGCAGCGCCCCGCCCAGCAGCCAGGCATGGGTGCAGCCCGGGGAGGGGGCGGGCGCGCCACAGCACCTGTCCCCCAACCCCACAGGTCACCTCTGCCCCCAGGGAGGCTGCCTGAGGAGCAGCGAGGGGCTGACTGCTAGCACGGGGCTTGGTCCCAGCCTACCTCCCCGACATGGAGGGAGCGGAGGCTCCAAGTGGAGTACCTGCTGGGGGACTCCCTCCCCCTCTCTCCCTCACACCCACATGCCCGCCCACCAGGGGCATCCGGCCATCTCTGTCCCTGACAGCCCCCCTCCCGGGCCCCTCCCAGCAGGTGCCTCACCGGAGCTCTGGGTGCGGAACTTGTAGGCCATGTTTAGCAGCGGCAGCAGCGTCACCAGGCAGTTGTCGCCGTTGGTCTCAATGAAGTCGTGCCGCGTGATGGCTGTGGGGTCGATGTGGTGCTCCCGGAATGGTCGGATGAAAGCCTGGGGAGGGCGGGGAGGGGAGCCGCACCCCGCCAGTCAGCCCGAGGCCGCGGTCCCGGCTCTCCCCGGCCACGGAACACACTGGCCCGGCTGCTGCTCCCACGGCTCCCTCCACCCAGCATGGCCTACACGGAGCCAGCCGGCCTCGAGGGCCCAGGTCTAGCGGCTGCAATGGCGGAGCCCTTGGGCTGATCCTGTCCCCGCTGGGCTCTGGTCGCCCCATATCTGCTGTGAGGGGACTTGGAGACAACTGCTGCCCTCCCCCACTGAGGAGCCCTCGCAGGAACTGGTGGGAACCTTTGATACTGCTCATCCTGATAGGGCTGACCCCACCCCGGGCTGGCAGGGAGCACATGATCCAGGCCTGGCCAATCAGAGCACTCTATTCCTCTGCCTGCGTGATTGGCTGAGACACGGGCATGTGACCCAAGCTGGGCCAATGGGGGTGAGCCATGAGATTTTGGCTGGAATTCTGGGAAAGACTATGCAGAGGGTCTCTGCTCCTGGGAGCTGACAGCAAGGGTGTTGCAAGGCAGCTAGAGGCCGCCCTGACAGCAGAGGGAGACGCAGCAAGCCTGTGGCTGGAGGGTGCGCTCCGCCCCTGTCCTGCTGGCCACAGCTGGCTCTGGCTCTGCCCCTCAAATCCTCAGACCACTCAGTATCCTTATCCGGTCTGGCCAGGATGGCCTGGATTTTCTACAACCAAAAAAGTCTGACTGAGCCAAGATAAAATCCAACTAAAACAGTGAGACACAGCGTCTAATTCTGTGGTCTGGGAGGGACGGTTCCCACCTTTCCTATCGGACAACCACGGCATGCAAGCCTGGAATACGCACCTTCCCCACGATGGGCAGCTCCACGGAGCCCCACGTGTCGGCACCCCAGTGCACCAGGCCGGACAGGAAGTCAGCAATGAGAGCCCCTGCGACTGTGGACAAAGAGAGGGTGAGCCGGGGGCAGGCGGGTATGTGGGGTGGGGGACCCATCCCTGCCCACACCTCCCTCCCGTCCCGGGAGTCACTCATTCATTCACCCACTCGGTGCCTGCTCACTCACTCGTTCCTTAGGGAAAGGCGTCTCTTCTTGAAACATTTCCACCCCTGTGGATGGAGGCTCGGACCCAACCCTGCTGGCCCCCGTCTGCCCCACGGGAGAGGCCGGGTCCCATCCGCTAGGGGAGTTGGGAGAATACACTGGGCATGCTCAGATCAGCCCAGCCTGGCCCTGGCAGGAGCTGGCCCACACAGCAACGCCCGCTCTGCCCCGGGGCTGCCTGGGGCTTGAGAACTGTCTCTGTGGGTTCCGTGTCAGAGGCACCTGCCCGCCTCCAGGGACCAAAAGATGGGCGCTCCCCTTCCTCCAGCTTCTTGTTTGTTTTTAATTTGAGAGGCGGAGAAAGACAAACACCCACACAGGCACACAGATCTCGCACACACAGGCTCACTCCCCTAATGCCGGCGATGACCCTGCCCAGGCGACAAGGAAGCAAGGAGCTGGGAATTCCATCGAAGGGGGTGGAATTCCGTCCCAGGTGGGTGGCAGGAGCCCAGCGCCCCCAAGCTGTCACTGATTGCAGAGTCTGTGCTGGCGGGGAGCCTGATCCGGAGCTGCCGCCGGAGCTCCTGGAACGCGGGCGCCTGCAGCCTCACCGCGCAGCCTCACCGCGAGGTGCAGGCGGTTCCCTGCCTGTGCTGGCACTCTGCTCAGGACCAGAGTGGGGTCCCGCAGAAACTCCACGTCGCTGCTCCCCGGGGGGCTCCAGCTGTTGGACCTGGACTCAAACGTCAGTGCCATCACTCAGCTGCTGGGTGACAGCCACTTAACCTCTCTGTGCCTGTTTCCTGGGGCGCGGGGACTGGTGATGGGGGGAAGGCAGAAGCCGCCTCCGCTGAGCACTCGCTCGGGCCAGGCTGCAGGTGCGCGGCATTTCCCACTTGAGAGAGGGGAAACGGGGCCACGCTGTGATGTAGACGGCTGAGCCTCTGCCTGCGGTGCCAGCATCACACATGGGCGCCGGTTCAAGTCCCGGCGGCTCCACTTCCCATCCAGCTCCCCCCTAATGCCCCAGGAAAGCAGTGGAAGATGGCCTGAGTGCTTGGGCCCCTGAACCCATGTGGGAGACTGGAAGAAGCTCCTGGCTTCAGCCTGGCCCAACCCTGGCCATTGTGGCCATTTGGGGAGTGAACCAGTGGATGGAAGATCTCTTCCTTCTCTCTGTATCTCTGCCTTTCAAATAAATAAATCTTTGAGAGAGAGAGAAGAAGGAAGAGAGAGAGAGAGAGAGAGAGAGAGAGAGAGAGAGAAAGAGAAGGAGGGGGAGAGAGAGGTGGAAACAGGCTTGGGAGCAGAAGTAACCGGGCCCAGGTCAGGCGCAGGGCAGCAGGCAGGCCGGGCTCTTGACCTGCTGTGAGGTCCGAGCCTAACACAGCCGGATGCACCGCACTGTGTACACATGGGGAAACCGAGTTGTGTAGCCGGCGTCCGCCCAGGGCGACACCCAGCACCATCTCCCCCTCCCTTCTCCTCTCCCCTAACCCTGCATGCCCTTCCGTGCCTCTGGGTCTTTGCACTTGCTGTTCCCTTGGTCTGGAACATTCTTTCCCAAGATGCAGCAGCTCACTCCCTCGCCTCCTTCGTGTCTTTACTCAACCTCCCTGGACAGCCGATCTAGAATCTTCCGACACACCCTGGACAGTCCTCCAGGCGTGTGTCACCTGCGACTTCCTTTTCACTCGTTTGTCATCTCCCCTGTTGCACACGGCTGCCAGCTCCCCGAGGGCCGGGACCTCCGTCTCTTCCGCTGTGGCTGCGCCCCAGTTCCTGACACACACCGGGGGCTCAACAAAGCACCGAGTCCGGTGCTGGGCACACAGCAAGCCCTGGGGCATCGCTGTTAGTCAGTCACGGGGCTAAGGCACAGCCTGCGAGGACCTATGCGCACCAAGCCCTGCGGTCCGGCACACCAAGCCCTGCAGTCCGACGCGCCGGCACTGGGCTCGCCAGGGAGGCCGAGGAAGACGGCGCAGTTGCTGGGCACCCCTTGCCCCCCGACTCGGCTGCTCTGTGTGAACCACATGTCTGAGGCCCAGGAACCAGGGCCTTGGGGCACTGTGGCGGCTGCTTTTCTGCAGGTCCCAGACGACTCCCTGGGAGGCGGGGTGGGGCCCGAGAGGACGGGAGGAGTGCAGCGTCACCACGGACTCGCCCTTCTGTGGCCTGAGGCGTTGGAACTTTCCAGAGGCCCTGGCACCTGCACCCAGGAATGCTGAACGTGGGAGGGATGGGAGGAGAGGGGGTGACCCAGCTTCCTGAGGCTCTGGGGATCGGAGCGGGTGGGCAGCACGCAGAGGCTGGGCTGGGGCAGGCCAGGGCTCAGCACGGCCCACAGGGGCCGTGTGTCCAGGCCCCACCCCGGGAGAGCAGCCCACTCCTGGGCGAGGATGCCCAGAGCGATAACCAAGGCGAGGCGGGCAGGGCTGGAAGGCTGGGGAGGCGAAGACAAAGAAGGGCCGGGAGGCGGCTGCCCGGCCACGGCCCCTCCCTCCTCCCGCGGGGCAGTCCCAGGGCTGGCAAGTGGCAGCCTGCGACGGGAGGAGGCGGGTGGCTCTGCCTGCCGAGCCAGCTCCCTTTCTCGCCTCTCGGCTGCACCCCTTAGCACGTGTGTATTTCTGTTTAACTGTGGACAAAGCCTTAGAGACAGGTGCAAAAAACAAATCGCTGTTTGCAACCCAGACCTGGTGGTTCGTAGGAGTTTGGTAACACACAGGAAGCCGCGTTCGTCTGAGCCAGTTTGCAGGGAGCGAGCCCTGAGAGCCGGGAGAGCTGGTTCTGGGGCCGCAGGGAACCCGGGGCAAGAGGGAGAAGCCGGGGCTGTGGATCCAGCGGCCCGAGTCTCATGCTGCCACGACGCGTCCGGACCGCCCTGGCTTTCGAAAGCCTTTATCTGGGGGTCGGGACGTCCTGAGCTGGAAGGCGCAGGCGCAGCCCACGGGTCTGCCCTGCTGGAGAGCATGCCGGGAATGAGGAGCCCTGAACTCCTGCCAGTGTGGACGAGGGATCCATCTCTCCCAACCACGACCCTAGGCTAAACCGGTCCAAGAAGTTAGAACCCCAGGGTTCCCAGAGCGGAACTGTGAGGTTGTCACCTGTAGGTCCATCATTCAAGCGGGGGGCCTGTGAACAAAGCCCAGTGAAAGACGGGGGGGTGGGGCTGAGGGGACCACGCGGGCTAGGCAGCAGGGCCCCCTTGGGGGATTTGTTTGCCAAGTACACAGAGTCAGCGCTGCTACCCACGGGCTCGCTCCCGAGGGCCTGCAATGGCGGGGACCCAGTGGGGCTGGGAACTCCACCCAAGCCTCCCACATGGGTGGCAGCGACCCACGCAGCTGAGCCACCATCAGCTGCCGCCTCCCAGGGTGCACATGACAGGAAGCTGGGGCCAGGAGCTGCAGGTGGGACATGACCCCGGCATTCAGATCTGGGTCAGAGGCATTGCAAATGGCTCATTTACCAACAGGCCCGTTGCCTGCCCCTTGGAGGTAACTTAAAATGTTATTTATCTGAAAGGCCAAGAGAGAGAGAAGCTTTCTCTGCTAGTTCACTCCCTAAATGGCCGTACCGGCCAGCATTGGGGCAAAGCTGAAGCCGGGAGCCAGAAGCCTGGAACTCCATCTGGGTTTCCCAGGTTCGGTGGCAGGGAGCCGGCCGGGAAGTGCAGCTCCGACCCCGAGGGAGACCCCGCCTCCAGCTGTACAGGGACCGAGGTGCTGCCGATGAGCGACTCGTGAAACGCCTTCAGTAAGTGGGGCCGACTTTAAATACATTTTCCCTAGCGCCCCACAGCAAAAACACAAACAGAGAAACCCACACACCTCTCGGCAGTGATAAACAAACAACCCACAGCCGAGGGCTGGCGCTGCGGCGCGACGCGGTGCGCTGCCGTTTGTGAAGCCGGCATCCCAGGTCACGTGCTGGTTCTGGTGCTGGCCCAGCGTCCTGCGGACGCGCCTAGGGGAAGCGGACAATGTCCAAGAACGAGGGACCCTGCTGGGAGACCCAGACGGAGTTCCAGACCCCTGGCTGTGGCCTGGCCCAGCCCTGGCTGTGGAGGGCATTTGGGGAGTGAACCAGCAGTGGGAGACCTCTCTCTTTGTCTTCTCTTGTCATTCTTAAAAGACACAGATTCTACACCTCAGCAGACTGCGAGGGGTTGGCAGACTTTCTTCAAAGGCCACACAGTAAATCCCCCCAGCCTTGAGGCCGCACGGCCTCGGGAGCAGCCGCTCGGCCCTGCGGCTGGACGCGACAGCGACACCGACAGCACGTCCAGGGTGGGGTGGGGTCTTCCCGGCCTACTCTCTCCGTCCTGGGGCCCCAGCGTGCTGACGCCCGGTACGGGGCACTTCTGGCTGCCACAGGCTGCCTCCCGGCACTGCTGCGTGCAAACCCAGAATCGCTTCCGGCACTGGCGGACACGGAGCCCGCCTGTTCTAGAACTGCCTGTGAAGGGGTTCCTGGGGGGGGGGGGGCGCTCTTTTGGGTCTGGCTTTGCTCCTCAGGGCCAGGCTTCTTGCTGTCTCCCAGGGGCTCTCCACCATCCGCGAGCCTCTCTGGCGGGGTGTCTGGGCCCGGCCATGCGAAGGCAGGTGTGGCACCAGGCTCCGTCTGAACTCACTCCCTGCCTGTCAAGGTGTGTTCTTTTAAAGCCGAGTGCCCGCAGTCCCAGGCCCGTGCCAGCCTCTTAAATGTTTTATCTCCTTAATCCCTAAGCTGTGCCAAGGCCAGGCCTAGGCGGTTCCACTCCTTATCTTCTTAATCGTCCTGAACATTTAATCCTCACGGGTGACGATGATAAAACAGCATTAGAAAAGCAGTGCTGTGGCAATGGCTGACACTGACGCGCGCTCTGGGGGGGCCTAACTCCCCATTCCTCAGTGTGGGCGGGGCCCAGGGGCTTCCTCCCACAGAGGGCCGGTCCGGGAGACTCCCGGCAGGCGGCAGGCGCCACCTCGGCCAGGTGAGCAGGGCCAGCGTGGTGGTGGCTAAGTCACGGCGTGTTCCAGTTTGCTCCCCTGAACCCATCACCCCACTCTGCAGGAGGAGAACACCAGGCAGATCCCACGACAGCGGCATCTGACGAAACGCACGGCCAGACCCCCCTTCACTACCCAGGACATCAAACCCAGGGACGCTGGGAACCCGCCACGGGCAAGAGCCGACAGGGCCGTGACAGGCTGCTCTGCTTCCGGTCCGCTCCCTGCTAGCGCACCTGCCGAAGCAGTGCAAGATGGCCCAAGTGTTTGGGTTCCTGACACCCACAGGGGAGACCCGGATGAAGGGCGGGGCTCCCGGCTTTGGCCTGGCCTCATCTGGGAAGTGAGCCAGCGCACGGAAGAGCTCCCTGTCTCCCTGTAGCTCTGCCTTGCAAATTCATAAATCTTGAAAAATGTGTCTTGGGCGAGCTCCTGGAGCAGACGTCAGGTGGAAAAGGAGGAAACCAGCAGGCCGGCGGGGGGGCGGGGACTGCGGCCCCTGACAATGTATCCCCCCCCACCCGGCTGGGTGCACACACATTGTAACAGACAGCCGCACACATTGTAACAAACAGGATCCTAAGGAAGGCGGGCAGGCCGCCTGCGGCTACTCCGCTCTAGCTGCTCAATTTTTCTATAAATCTAAAACTGTTCTAAAAATAAAGTCTACGAACAAAACCCCGCAGTCTCTCCCTTCACGCTCCCAGGCACGGGCGGGCCCAGGGCCCAGCCTTCCAGAAGGCTCCCAAGGGAAGGACGACTCAAGGTCACAGGGCGCAGGGGCAGGGCTGGGGTCCTCCCTGAGGGCGGGACAGGGACAATGCCCCATGCCCTGGGCTCCAGGCCGGCCCAGGGCACAGAAGCCCACGTGGACACAACACCTGTTCTCTCCAGGCCGCGGGGCACAGGGGACAGGTGCTTTGGACAGACGGCCGAAATGGCACTGGATGAGAAGGGAGGAGACGCCAGGCGGCTGGGGGCCTGTCGTGGGGGCGGGTCTGGGCGGCAGAGACAGCCACACAGAACCTTCTTTGTCCCTGTTCCAGTGGTGGCGGCTGGTGGCCGACTCACGCCGGGGCGGCTTCAGCCTCACCCTGCAGACACTGGGACGGGAAGGGGATGGGGGCTGTCACTCTGGGCTCCCTGGGGGGCTTTCCCAGTCCCTGCCTGTGTGGAGCTGCTCAGTGGCCGAGAGACAGAAGGGGCCACCGCAGAGGGTGCCGGGGTCCAGACCGGCTTTACCACCTTTCAGCCAGGGCCCGGCTTGCATCTGCCATGACCTGCATCTGGCCACCGCTGTCGCCGCCCACCTGACTCACCTGCCCCTGCCGCTCGGGGCAGCCTGTCACTCATTTGCTCCACGTCACTCCCACACCGTGGTCGCAGCAGCTGCTGGTGACCTCCACGTGGCCGGATCCCGCGTCCCTCACCTCACAGGTGCACCGGGTTGCTCTTCCCAGGCCACCCCTCCCTAGGCCTCCTCCCCCGCGTGGGAGCCTCCCTTGCTGGCTGCGGCCCGCCTGGGGCGTGGGGCACCTGGCGATCCCTGTGGCATCTCCCCGAGGCCGGCTGTCCTGACTTTTCCCAGGCAGGTCCGCGCTGCCGTGGGGCCTGAGAATCCGCCCCTCCGTGCCTTCCTGCCATCCTGGCAAACGTTCCAGAGCTCTCGGGGCAGTGCCCCCCGCCCCCGGCACGTCCAGCCACGCCCACCACCTTCCCTCACTGCACCACGCTGGCTGCCTCCTCCCTGGTCTTCCCCACTCCCACCTCATCTCCCAGCAGCACTGGATGAAGTCGCTCTGAGGAAAACTCACTAATGGCTTCTCGAGGCCGGCGGAATAAAACCCAGAGTCCAGACCACGGACCCCAAGGCCCTCCGCCATCTGGCTCACTGCTGCTCCGAGTGAGCGGTAGCTGCCTGCTCTCCTCTGATCAAGGCTTTCCACGCCCGACACTCGGGGCCCACGGCAGCCTCAGGGCCTTTGCACCTGCTGTTTCCCTGCCTGGACCCCCTACCCCCCCAGATATCTGCACAGCCCTCTCCCTCACCGCGCCTCTGCTCTCTTATTCCCTTATCGACACCTTGCTTCCCGCTGGGTCGCTGGGTCGTGTGGCTGGGTTTATTAGGGAGCTTCTGCCCTCCCTGATTTCCGGGGCCTGCCCAGGGCGCCAGGAGCTCCGAGGAGATACCAATGGTAGAGGCGGGCCCAGGGGCTGGCATGGTGCCCTCACCGCCTGCGCGTTCACACACAAATCAGGGCGGCTATTTGAATCGATTGGGGACTGCGCAAACACAGCTATCAGGGGACTTGTCTCTTATCAGCCGGGAGGCAGAGGCGCGAGATGGGGAAGCGGTGCCGCCCGCCCAGGCTCCCGGGCCGGAGCTGGATGCTCGGGGAGGCGGGGACCCGCGGGGCCTGCTTGGCGAGGATGTCCCCTTCTCCGCTCCAGGCTCCGAGCACCGCAGGGCCTGCACGGCCCCTGGAGGAGGGGTTCCTGTCTGGGGGCAGGCAGGTCTCAGGGCCTCACAGGGATGCGACCTGGGGCTTCTTACAGGGCTGCTGCAGAGTGCAATGGCCCAGCTCAGGGCTAGGGGCCTGGGAGAGGCCCGCAGCCCAGCTCTTGTTACCTTGGCTGGGGAGGCTGAGCACATGCTGGGGGGGGGCAGTACAGGCGGCCAGACCCCTCCCCACCTCTTCTCAGCCCCGAGGGGCCCCCATTCCGCCTTCACAGCAGTCATGAAGGCGGGGCACAGGCTGAGGCCGCCCAGCCAGGAGGTGGTGGAGCTGGGCCTTGAACCCAGGTCTGTCTACTGAGGCCTGCTCATCACCAGCCCAGAGGCCTCGGGGCTCAACCTTGGGGTGCAAGGGGAGGGGCGTGTCGGGCTCCCCAGCGCTGGAAGGGTTAACCTCTTTCCCCTGCAGCTGCTCTCCCCCACCACAGACCCAGATGGCTCAATTAGCGGCCTGAGCACTATTGGCTTAGGAGGCCAGCGCGCTTTTAATGAGATTGTGGGAGCTGAACCCCTCAGGGAGGGCCAGGCAGGACCAGGGCACGGCTGCCCCCTCCGCTCGCCGGGAAGCCCAGGACAGGAAGGGCATGGGCGCAGTAAGAGAGAGGAGGGAGAAGTGGGACAGAGAAGAAGGCGACCGTCCCCCGGGGCCTGGGCGTGGAGGCAGCGGCCAGCCAGCCCAGCCGGCCCCTGGCTGCAGCTCTGAGCGCGGCTCCGGCCTGGCCCTCCTCCAAAAAACACTGACCACCTCGGCACCCACTTCCCAGGCCATGGGCGAGTGAGGACTGCCCGACAGCCACACTAGGGTGGCACCAATAAATCATAGCTCATTCAAGGCCGGTGCTGTGGGTTAAGCTGCCACCTGCAGCGCCAGCACACAATACGGGCACCAGTTCGAGTCCTGGCTGCTCCACTTTCAATCCAGCTCTCTGCTGTGGCCCGGGAAGGCCGTGGAGGATGGCCCAAGTGCTTGGGCCCTGCACCCCATGGGAGACCAAGAAGAAGCTCCTGGCTCCTGGTTTCAGATCGGCGCAGCTCCAGCCACTGTGACCACTTGGGGAGCGAACCAGCGGATGGAAGCCCTTTCTGTCTGTCTGTCTCTCTCTGCGACTCTGCCTTTCGAATAAAATAAATAAATCTTTTGTAAAAGAGTTCAGCTCATTCCTTCACCGACGCAGCAGGTGGGCACTTGCCAGGTGCCAGGTTCCTGGGGCTGCGGCTTAGCGGGGAATGAAGCAGACAAACCTCCCCCGTGTGGAGCGGACATCTTGGGGGGGGCAGATGAATGAGCACCCGTGTCACAGGGTGGGGTGGAGTCTGCTATTTTTGGAGGGGCAGTCAGGAAGGGCCTCTTTGAGGAGGCAACCTCTGAGAGAGCCCTAGAGCAGCCTTGGAGGTGTGGTCAGACAGGAGCAGGGGGGAGGGGAATGGGGGGATGGGAGTAGGGGGGACGGAGCAGGGGGGAGGGGAGCAGGGGGATGAGGGAAGGGGGGAGGGGAAGGGGGGAGGAGAGCGGGGTACAGGAGCAGGGGGGAGGACGGGAGCAGGGGGGACGGGAGCGAGCTGCACAGGACTCTGGGAGGGCTGCTCTCCTTCTGAGTACCCAGGGGCGGCCGCTCTGACTGCGGCCCCTCAGGCGCCCGGCGCTCACTGCAGACGGCAGGGGGCAGGGAGGCAGGCGCGGTGGTGGGGGGTGGGGGGGGTGGCAGAAACTGTCCAGGCAGAGAGGGGCCCGGCCTACAGCCTGCCCTGCAGGGGAGGGGCAATGGCTGGATTCTGGGTGCAAACTTGACACTGGAGCCACCAGCGTTCGCTGCTGGTTTGCATGTGGAGTGTCAGAGAAAAGAGAGGAAGTGGGGGCGACGCGCAGGTGTGGGGCCCGAGCGCAGGACAGAGGTGGGCTTGCCCGTGTGTGCACCTGATTCCAGGACACGCACAGCACCCCCAGGGAGGCCCGGCCGCGGGGAAAGCGAGGCGAGGCAGGAACTCACCGACGCCCAGGATGACGAGGGGCGTGTGCTCCCAGCGGGCCAGCAGCAGCAGGTGCAGCAGGTTGTGGGCGATGAGGCTGAAGCACAGGACCACGCAGCACCACTCCTGGAAGCGCTTGCCTGCGGGGGGAGGCGGAGGTGAGTGCGGGCAGGGGACCCCCCCCCCAGACAGACAGAGCCCCTGGCTTCCCACCCTGCCCCCACCCTGCCACCAGCACCAAGCTCCCGGGGCGGCCCACCCACTGCCCCATGCCAGCACCAGGCTCCCAGGGCGGCCCACCCACTGCCCCTGTCCCACAGCCAGCACCAGGCTCCGGGGGCGGCCCACCCACTGCCCCTGTCCCACGGCCAGCACCAGGCTCCCAGGGCATCCCACACCCCAGGGCCGCTGCAAATTGGCCTCCCCCATGTGTTGCTTCGGGTTTTTAAAAAAAATGAGCTAGAGTTAAAAATCAGCAAACGTCCCAGTTTCCTGCTTCCCTTGAGAACACAGAGCTCTGGTCACCCCAGGCCTGGCCAAGGGCTCTGGGTCCACCCTGGCCTGATCCTAACACTGCCCGCTTCCTGCGGCCTCGCATCAGGCAGCTCGCCTCAGTGGCAGCCCTGGCCTGGCCCCTGCAGTGTCTGAGGCTTCGAGCCCGAGCTTGAAGTTCCCTGGAGAAAGGTGGCATAGGATCCCATTTCACAGATGAGGAAACTGAGGCCCAGAGCGTGCTGGGTTGGCGTGGAGTAGGAGCACTCTCCATCGCCCGTACACTGGGGACCCCTCGCCCCAGCCTTCGGGGGCCAACCAGGCCTGCCCAGACAGAAGGACTTGTCTCAAGTCACAGCATGGCCCACCAGCCTGGCAGGGCCGGGGGTCAGGCAGCCTAAATGCTGTCATTGTTCAGATGGGCAGCCCGGGGCTGGCCGAGAGCAAGCGCTCTGCTTGGGACATGAGCGGCTCTGCTGTCCTCTGGCTGGCGGCTGAGCCAGCCCCGGCCTGGCAGCGTGGGTGTCCTGGGCCGATTTCAGGAGACACTGCAGCTGGCCCGAGTCCCTGGGTGGAGGGTGTGGGGGGCAGGGCAGGCCTGGCGCCAGGCCTCCGCCATCTTGCTTCCCCGGGGACAGGCCATAGCCACAGGCTTCGCATTGGCCCGGCTCTTCGGGACGCGGGGTAGCCAAGCCCCAAACACCTGCACCTCTGACAGCTGCCGAGCAGGGAGGAGAGGGCACGAGGGTGAAGGACAGCAGGGAAGAGAGGGGACGGGGGTGAGAGACGCGGGAAGACAGAGGGAGACAGCAGAGAGGAGAGGGGACGAGGGTGAGAGACAGCAGGGAGGAGAGGGGAAGAGGGTGAGAGACAGCAGGGAGGAGAGGGGATGGGGGTGAGAGACAGCAGGGAGGAGAGGGGATGGGGGTGAGAGACAGCAGGGAGGAGAGGGGACGGGGGTGAGGGACAGCAGGGAGGAGAGGGGATGGGGGTGAGGGACAGCAGGGAGGAGAGGGGATGGGGGCGAGGGACAGTAGGGAGGAGAGGAGACGAGGGTGAGGGACAGCAGGGAGGAGAGGGGACGGGGGTGAGAGACAGCAGGGAGGAGAGGGGACGGGGGTGAGGGACAGCAGGGAGGAGATGGGATGGGGGTGAGGGACAGCAGGGAGGAGAGGGGACAGGGGTGAGAGACAGCAGGGAGGAGAGGGGACGGGGGTGAGACAGCAGGGAGGAGAGGGGACGGGGGTGAGGGACAGCAGGGAGGAGAGGGGACGGGGGTGAGACAGCAGGGAGGAGAGGGGACGGGGGTGAGGGACAGCAGGGAGGAGAGGGGACGGGGGTGAGGGACAGCAGGGAGGAGATGGGATGGGGGTGAGAGACAGCAGGGAGGAGAGGGGATGGGGGCGAGGGACAGTAGGGAGGAGAGGAGACGAGGGTGAGGGACAGCAGGGAGGAGAGGGGACGGGGGTGAGAGACAGCAGGGAGGAGAGGGGATGGGGGTGAGAGACAGCAGGGAGGAGAGGGGACGAGGGTGAGAGACAGCAGGGAGGAGAGGAGAAGAGGGTGAGGGACAGCAGGGAGGAGAGGGACGGGGGTGAGAGATGCGGGAAGACAGAGGGAGACAGCAGGGACTGGAGATACGGAAAGATGAGACAGAGAGAGGGAGACACAGGAGTGAAAAGAGAGACCGGGAGAGGCGGGGAGAGGGAGAGAGAAGACAAAGACCGTGGTCTGTGAGGAGAGAGCGAGACAGCTCAGCCCCGGGGGGTGGGGGGGTCCTCTGGCCTCGGCAGGGCCCCTGCGGGGGACCGAACCTGCGGCCCTGCTTCGAGCGTCTGGGCCAGGAAGATGTCTCGCTGCTCTCACACCCACGTCAGGAGTCCCCAGGCAGGGGCATCCAGGCTTGGCCAGGGTGGGTGGACAGGGGGATCCAGAGAGGTGGCTGCCCTGAGCAGCCAAGAGAGGCTGGGCCAAGCTCCCGGGGCCCTTCTCGAACCCCTGCACTCAGGCTGGAGCAGGTGGAGCGCTGGGAAGGAGCCGCTATAGCACCAGGTCCCAAGGCCTGGGCCAGACACGCAGCCTCTGCCCCGGCCCTCACCAGGCCCTCGGCCCCGCGACACCCTGCTCATGCGACTCACAGCTCCCCGCACACACTGGGCCCGCTCGCTCCACCATGGGCCACGCACACATGCTGTTCCGGTGACCTGGTATCCTGTGCCCTTCCCACACACCCACGCCTGGCTGGCTCGCTTCCACGGTGAAGGCTAAGAACGCGGAACCTAGAACACCTCCCACCTGTGTTCCGGTTCCGGCCCTGTCGTGGCCCACTGTGGGACTCGGGACGGTGCCTGCTCAGCGCTCATGGACTGTCCCGTCCGGGGGCGCGGTGCTGGGGCGGACTGGGCGCTCCTGGTAAGTCTGACGGATTATGCCTGGGCTCAGGGACCTGGCCCAAGCCCAAGCAGCATGGCATTAGGCGCGTGCACGTGTACGTGTGTACACGCGTGTGCGTGTGTGCGCGGTGTTATCACGGGGCTCCCATCTCTAGAAAACGGAGCTAAGAGCAGGGGCCCCTCAGAGGCCACAGTGAGGATGAACCGAGCACGTCAAGAGAATCCCCAGCGGAGGTCGCCCTGTCACCCACCGTCAGCGTCCCTGTCACCGCCTGACCACTGGGGCCCAAGGAATCTCCAGGATTCCACTTCTGGGCTCCTCCCTCCCTGCCCGCTTCCTGCGCTCCCGTCCACAGCCTCCCCACTCGGGCCTTTGCACGTGCTGCCTCCCTGACCCACACGATGCTTCTGAGAGCATCCTCAGGGTTCCCTGCCCCCTTCTCTCCTCGGTCTCTGCTCCGATGCCCCCGCTTAGAGAGGCCTTAACCGCCCTGTGGAACCGGCACCGTCCCCGCATCGTCCCCACTCGTCTCCTTGCTCAGCGCCTGGGTGACGGCCGGGGCGTTGTCCACGGAGCTGGGTCCCTCGCGGTACAGGTCAGGCCCAGAGAGGCCGAGGCACTTCTTGCTCCAAGACCAAGGCCAGGGTCAGAGGCAAAGAGCAAGGCCAAAGGGAAGGACATTTGGAGAAACCAGTTTGGCCAGTCTCCCGCACCCCTCCTGCGCTCAGGAGATGGGGCCCTGATTGTGGCTGGGGTGCCATGAGGCTGGCGCAGCCTCAGCCCCCAGAGGCCTGCAGGGGACCAGGGGCACTTGGGGACCCTGGGCGTGGGCAGATGGCAGTCCCCTGGGGAGGCTCACAGTGCCCGGGAGGCACCTGGGCTGGCAGGGGTCACCTGGGTGGGCAGAGCTGGCCTCCAAGGGGAGGCCTGGGGCAGGCTCTGTGGCGCAGCAGGTGAAGCTACCGCTGTGACGCCCACAGTTAGCGTGGACATCCCATCCTACTTCGGAGGGCCCGCGGAGAGCCGGCTCCTCCACTCCTGAGCCAGCCCTGCAGGTGCACCGGGGAGCAGCGCACGAGGCCTCAAGTCCCTGGGCCCTGCCACCCACGTGGGAGACCCCGATGGAGCTCCTGGCTTCAGCCCGGCCCAGCCCTAGCTGTTGTGGCCATCTGGGGAGCAAACCCGCGGAGAGATCCGTCTGTCACACTCTGCCCTTCAGATAAAGCAGTCTTAAAAAATAAAAGACAGGGGTGGGAGGGCTTTGACTCCTCGTCCTCAGTTCTCAGGTGGGGAGGGAGATGACCCCACAGACTACTGGGGTGACAGAGTGGGTGGTCCATCCCTCCCCCTAACAACACGAGGGGTAGGGCAGCTTTAGCTCACTGTGGCTCAGAGAGGCAGAGGCTCGGCCTGGGTCACACAGCTCCACAGCCAGAGTGGCCGTCAACCCCAGCTGTCAAGCCACAGGCTGGGTGTTCTGGGTACAGCCTGAGCAGGGGTGGGTCAGAGCCAGGCTGGGACACTGCACAGCCAGCATGGAGGCGCAAGGCCAGGCCAGTATCCGGTGAGTTAGGACCCAGGGAGGAAACACCAAGTGGCCCAAGGTCACGTACACTTGTGGCAGGGGCCGCATCAAACCCAGGCCAGCCAGGGCAGGAGGCCAAGGAGGGCACCGCCCCAGGCAAGGGAAGATGTCAGAATGTTTGACAAACAAAGCCCAGGCAGGGGGCCCCCAGCAGTGTCCAGTCACCTGACTCCTAGCCCTCAAAGGCACTTCCTTAAATCCCCCCCAGGACCTGGGCCCTCTGGGGGTTCCCGTGGGAGCCAGCGAAGGGAAGAGGGCTGGTGCTTGTGGGAGCACAAACAGTGGGGACCTGGCCGGTGAGGGTGAGCGGGGAGCAAGCCATCTGGGGAGGGTGGGGGCCCCACACCCCTAGTCCCGTGGAAGGCAGCAAACGCAAGGATGTGTGTGTGGTCGGGGGACACGGGCTGGAGCTGAGCCTTGTGCGCAGGGGTCTGCATCTTCCCACTCCCGAGCAGGCAGGAATATGGGGTGAGGGCGACTGCGCCCCGCTGGAGGGTTGGGGGAGGGGAGGAGACCCGGGTCTGCAGCCACGGAAGCTTGGCGGAAGGGCGTCTGGGGCGCCGGGTGTGGGGGGAGGCCGGGATGAGGTGTGGCTCTCAGGGGGTTGGGGACCGTGTCTAGAGCTGAGGGGCTGCCTCGGGCTTGGACTGGGTCCTGGGGGGGTCCCCAAGTCCAGAGGCGCTCACTGCAGGCGGAGGCGCCCCGGGGCCCGGATTCCAGAGCTGTGGGTGCGACCGGAGCTGTGCTGTAGCCCGGGTAGCTGACTCCGTAGCTCCGGGACCTGGGGAGCGTCCTTACAGCCGGCAAGTCGCCGGGCCCGGGGCTGCCCCGGGCTCAGGAGGGGCGCTGGGGCGGGGTCCCGGACCCCGGCGCGCGATCTGCAAGTTAGAAGCCGAGACTGGACTTCCGCATGTGGGCCCGGGGCTGGGGTTCCGACGTGGGGAGCTCGGGTCGCTGTCAGCAGCCTGGGCTCCAGCCTGCAGGCCCGGAGTGGGGGGGCGGCCGGAGGTCCTACCTGGCGAGTAGAGAGCGGCCAGCTCGCGGGCCCCGGCGTGCTGCGCGCCCCAGCGCCGGCAGTACGCCGCTTCGTCCTCGTCGAGCTCCGGCTGCTGGCCCGGCGCGTCCTCGGCGCCCGCCATGGCCACTCGCCCGGCCCGCCCGGTGCGCTCTGCTGGCGGCGGCGGCGGCGGCGGCGGCAGGGCCGCGGGTCCGCGGCGAGATCACGCCGCCCAATGACCGCCCAGCGCCGGGCGCGGCGGCGGCGCGGGCGGGGGCATCGCCCGGCCACGCGTCACAGCCAATCGGGGCCCCCGGCGGAGCCGCGTGGGCCAATCGGCGGCCGCCGAGCCGCAGCCAACCGCGGCGCCGGGGGCAGGGCCGCAGCTGGGCGCAGCTGGGCGCGGAAGCGGGGCGGCGGCGCGGCCCCGCCCGGCCCCGGCCCCGGCTCCTCGCTCGGATCCTGGCGCCTCGGGCGCCTGGGGCGCAGCGCCACCCACGCCGGCCTCGGTGTTCGGGCCTGTGCAGTGGGCCCAGCCCATGGGCGGGTGTTCCCTCCGCCCGCACCGTTAGGCGTCTGCTGTGTGGGGGCAAAGCGAGAGGAGGGTGCGGGCCCGGGGCCGGGGGTGCTTGGTGCGCACTTGGTACAGCGCTCCCTGGCGGGCTGCTTCTCTCGGCCGCAGGGCGGATGGGAAGCCCGCGGCGTGCACCTGCTGTGCGCCCCGCTCCAGGGAGCCGGCCCAGGAGCAAATCGGAGGAGCGGCTGTTAAGGTCGGTGGAGCGCTTGGTGTCTGCGAGGCGCGGGCCGGGCGCTGGGGGGGTGACGTTCCACTCGCCCTGAATGACCTCCATAACCCTAGCTCCCTGGAGCGGCCCTCCCGTCACTGTGACATCACCCTCTGTGTCTTCATTGTGCAAGTCCCAGCCAACAAACCTGTGGCTCCCGTCTCCCCTGGCAGAGGACAGGTTCCTGGGGGCAGGCGCTTGGCTCTGGCCGCTGCGGAACCCCCTCCCGTGCCTGGGCCAGCTGCTGGCATACAGTGGGAGCTCCATAAATGCTCGTGGGAGGAGTCACGGCTCCTTGGAGCGCCTTTACTACCCTAGCAAATAAATGACAGCGCCAGGGTTTTCCCCACGTCCTGCTGGCTACAACATGCGCAGGAATTGCTCGCCTAAGTTCCATCCGGGTCATCCAGTGGGAGCCGCCCATGGGAGCTGCTGAGGAGGGGCCCCGAGGCACCTGGGGGAGCAGGCAGGGGAGGTGCAACCCCCCTTCCAGAACTCCTTCCTCTCCCTGAGGGTTTGCGCCCTGGGGTGTTGCCGCGAAGGCCACCGTCCCCAGCCAGACCAGTGTGCTGCCCGGGCTTGCTCCTCATGCTGCCTCCCAGGGAGGAAAAGCCGCGTTCAGGGCAGGGGCGGCGGGCGGCCGAGCCCTGGGGAGCGGGCTGCCCTGTTCGCTTAGTAACTGCACAGGTGGGTTTTTAACCCCCCGGGCGCAAGGAAGGCTGGCTCCCAGCGTCTGGCCACGTGTGCCTCTGGGCAGGCGGGGTAGCTGCTGGGGCCAGCACTAGGTGTGTGGTGGGCGGGTAGCCTGGCCATTCCTTCGCTTGTTTGCTGGCCACTTGTTTATGACGCGCTGCTGTGGCCCAGGCTGTGTTCTGAGAAACAGCAGGGAATAAGAATCCTTGCTCTGCCCGGGCGGGGGCCGAGGTGGGGGAGACCTGCTCCGGACGGGGACGTTGAGCCAGCACCTAAAGGACGCAGAGTCAGTCGTGCAAATGTCTGGAGACAAATTCCTCCAAGCCCAGAGGACCTGGAGTGCAAAGGTCCCGGGTCAGGGACTTGCTTGCTGCGTTCCAGGAACTTTGAGCGGGGAGGCCCCTGGGAGGAGAGCCGGCTGTTGGAGGGGAAGGGGAGAGGGGGCGTGGTCAGAAAGGAAGGGACGGGGCCCACGGGAGGACCTCGAAGGGGATGACCAGGCCTGCTTTTTACCTGCAGTGACCTGGGAAGTCCCTTCTCTCTGGGGTTTTGAGTGCAGGCACGATGGCATCTGACTCATTTTCAAAAATGATTTCGTTTTCAGTAGGGGAGACGTTCGCGGCTTTGAAAATCAAAACCACGTGAAGAGGCTCGTGGTGCGCAGCCCTGCTCCCTGGTGTTCCCCGGCGCTCCCCGGCGCTCCCCGGCGCGCCTCCCTGCCCGAGCGGCCGCCCGCTGGGCTCCTGCGTGTCCTCGCGGGGCCGGGCGTCGTCCTGTTGCTTTTACATAACAGCCCACCGGCCTGGCTCCTGGGCTCTTTCAGATTCCGCCTTCGTGATAGAGTTTCCTTCTTCCCACTCTTTTAAAAAAATCAGTGTATTTATTTGTTTATTTTTATTTTACTGGAAAGGCTGAGAGAGAGAGAGAGAGAGAGAGAGACCTTCCTTCTACTGGTTCACTCTCCAACTTCCTGCGATAGCTGGGCCCAGCCCAGGTCTCCCCACTGGTGCGGCAGGGACCCGATCTCTGGAGCCACCTGTGGCCCCCAGGGTGCGCACCTGCAGGAAGCTGACGGGAGCGGAACTGGGCCTTGAGCCCGGGCGCTCCTGTGGGATGCGGCTTAACCTGCCGCTGCCACTCCACCCTTGTTCAGGTCCAAGGTGCGCCCCGTTCCGGGGCACAGGGCGGCATCCTCACGGCGATGACCGCAGACCCCACGTGCAGCAGGCACACCCAGCCCTGAGCGCCAATGAGCTCCTTCCTGCCTCTGAGGGCTTGCTCCCGTGGACCTCCCCGGGGCCAAACCCTCGCTGTGTGGGCTCCCGCATCGCGCTTCCTCCGTGTAGCGGTGCCACCGAGGACTTAATTCTTTTCCCGCTGGGTTCCCTCCCTTCGTAAGGAGGGGCCCCATCTCGCTCATGCATTTGGTTGATGGACGTTTGGTTTTTTCCACTTTTTAAAAAAGATTTTTTTGAAAGGCAGAGTGACAGAGGGAGAGAGAGCAAGAGAGCGAGAGTGAGAGAGATCTTCTGTCTGCTTGTTTTGCTGCCCAAATGGCCACAGCAACCGGGACTGGACCAGGCTGAAGCCAGGAGCCTGGAACTCCATCCGGGTCTCCCATGTGGGTGCAGGGGCCCATGCACTTGGGCCATCTTCTACTGCTTTCCCAGGCCATAGCAGAGAGCTGGATGGGAAGTGGAGCAGCCAGGTCTCGAACCAGCGCCCATACAGGATGCTGGCACTGCAGGCAGTGGCTCTACCTGCTACACCACAGCGTTGGCCCCAAGAAGTTTTTACTTTTGATGGAGTCAGAACTGGCCTCTTTTCCGCTTTGGCTGGTTTTGCTCTGGGTCTGTTTTATGACCATGTCATGTTCTGCGGCATGGCCGGGCACACCCGTTCCCCTCCCTGCGGACGGCACCTGGGCGGCTTCCTGTCCAGGGCGTGATAAACGCGGTGCCCACGGTGCAGGCGCAGGGCCGCGCTTCGCAGTGGGTTCACCGCTGGAAGTGGCACGGCTGCTGCGAGAGGAAGCTCGCGAGTTAGGACGCTGCTCGGGACGCGCATCCCACGCGGGAGTGCCTGCGCGTGGCCTCAGCTCCACTCCCAGCCCCAGCCGCCTGCTAGCGAGCGCCTCAGTGGCAGCAGGTGTTGGCTCCTGCTCCCGGCTCCTGCCCCCGCGCAGTGGGAGCCTGGGTGGAGCTCGTGGTTTCAATCTGGCCCAGCGCCCTCTTGTGGGGCATTTGGGAATTGAACCAGAGGATGGGAGTTCTCTCTCAAATATTTTTAACATTTTATCTCATTTTATTTTTAAAAGAGTTTTATTTATTTATTTGGAAAGGCAGAATTACAGAGAGGCAGAGTCGGGGGGGGGAGAGAGGGGAGAGAGGGGGGAGAGAGAGAGAGAGAGGTCTTCTATCCCCTGGTTCACTCCCCAGGTGGCCACAGCGGCCAGGGCTGGGCCAGGCCCGGGTTAGGAGCCAGGAGCTTCTTCAGGTCTCCCCCGCGGGTGCAGGGGCCCAAGGACTTGGGCCATCTTCCACTGCTTTCCCAGGCCATAGCAGAGAGCTGGATCAGAAGTGGAGCAGCCGGGACTCAAACCGGTGCCCATATGGGATGCCGACCCCAACATTTTAAAATTAAGCGAAGGGGCGGGTGTTGTGGCAGAGCAGGTAAAGCTGCTGTCTGCGGTGACCCATATGGGCACCGGTTTGTGTCACTGCTCCACTTCCCATCCAGCTCTCTGCTGTGGCCTGGGAAAGCAGTGGAAGATGGCCCAAGTGCTTGGGCCCTGCACCCATGTGAGAGATTCGGAGGAAGCTCCTGGCTCCTGACCCCGGCCTGGCCCAGCCTTGGCTGCTGTGGCCACCTGGGGAGTGAACCAGGGGATGGAAGACCTCTCTGTCTCTGTCTCTGTCTCTGTCTCTGTCTCTGTCTCTGTCTCTTCCCCTCTCTCTGTAACTCTGACATTCAGATAAAGAACTAAACGGTAGAAAGATACAGCTAAGAACATGCAGACTCCAGGCCTTTGGTTTTACTGGGCTCCTTTTGAGCGCGTGGGGTCCCCATGGCTGGAGGCTCAGAGCTGCCCAGCGCGGATACTGGGATGCCCGCCCGGCGCAGAGGTTCTGGTACGGACTTGGCAGTTGGGGACCGTGGAGAATGGGCACAGAGGCAGGGGGAGGCGGGGCAGGGCAGGAGGTGGCGTGGGGGTGGAAGTCCTTCTTCTGGGATCTGGGTGTGTCCGGGATGGAGTCCAGGGACCTGCTGGGGGCGGGGGATGTGCAGGTGTGGAAGGCGCAGCCCGGCCCAAGCCCCTGGGAGGCGGAGGTGCCCGCGACAGGAGGCCCCCAGCGGGATTGGGCCTGGGGGCGGGGCCTGGAGCCCGGGAGAGATGTCAGGCCGTTTTGATGTGGTTGTGGTCTCCACACTCCAGCAAAGCGGAGCAGCCTCAGGGAGAGGGTCAAGGTCAGGGGCAATGATGGGTGGTGGGAGGAGCCTCGGCGTGAGTGACTGAGGCACGCGTGACTGTGGGCAGGTTCCCCGGTCTGCCCAGCTCTGGGTCCTTGCGTGGTGTGGGAAGGGCGTGGCTTCCTAGGCCTGTGGGCAGCAGGTGGGGGCCCCCAGGAGAGTCTGCACTTGGCCATGGAGGTGGTGGGGGTGGAATCCAGGCCCTGGCCCCTGATCCCCCCAGGCCGGGCTTCTGTGCCGGCGCTGGCGGGCTCGGTCCCCGGAAGCACCAGACAGTCCATGCTTCCCGGCTGCTCCCCGCTCTGCGGCTCAGGCACAGGTTGCCCCAGGGCAGGTACCGCCCGGGCTCCGGCGACGCGGGGTGGAGGTGATTATTCACCAGATCCCGGCAGAGGCCCGCCGTGGGCCTGGCGCCACACCGATGCTGGCGATGCCAGTGGTGAGCGAGGCAGGTACCCCCCCCCCCCCAGCTGCAGGAGGGAAGGGAGCAGCGCTGTGGGAAGAACTGAGGCAGCGGGCGGAGTGGGGTGGGGGATGCGGGCAGGGAAGGGTTGAGTACACGAGCCACCGAGCAGATACCCAGGGGTGGCCAACCCCAGAGCGAGAAGTCAGGGAAGCTTCCTGGAGGAAGGGGTAAGCTGAAATCTGCAGGTTGAGGAAGGGCCGGCTGGGGCAGGGGACGGGTGCGAGGTGAGGTCCTTCCAGGCCGGCTGGGGCAGGGGACGGGTGCGAGGTGAGGCCCTTCCAGGCCGGCTGGGGCAGGGGACCGGGTGCGAGGTGAGGCCCTTCCAGGCCGGCTGGGGCAGGGGACCGGGTGCGAGGTGAGGCCCTTCCAGGCCGGGAGACGGGCACCCGCAACGGTGGCTTCCCACTGAACCGGGGGAGAAAGTCGGCCAGGCTGCCCTGAGCCCACCAGCTGTGTCCTAGAGAAAGGAAGCAGCGGCCGTGCTCGGTGCCCGCCCGGGGGATCTGGGCTCCGTCCCATGGCAGCCGCCAGCTCCGCCGGGCAGAAGGTCTGGCGGCGGTGAAGGTGCCCGCCTTTCGGATCGGCGTGCCCGGGCTGGAATCCTGCTCTGCTCCCTGCCATGGCGGGTGTCCTGGGAGCTCGAGTTGTCGAGTCACTGCCCCCCGGGTGGGGGGTGCGTGGGCTCCTGCTCTGGAACGGGAGGCAGCCAACAGGGGAAGCGCTCTGAGGCTGGCTGGCCCCCTCTGCCTAGCAAGTCACTTTTGTAGAAAGTTCAGTTTCTGGAGCTGGCGCTGTGGCGTAGCAGGATAAGCCGCCACCTGCACCAGCAGCATCCCACGTGGGCGCTGGTTCGAGTCCGGCTGCTCCACTTCCGATCCAGCTCCCTGCTGATGCATCTGGGAAAGCAGCAGGGGTGGCCCCAGTATTTGGGCCCCTGCTGCCCACGTGGAGACCCAGGTGGAGCTCCTGGCGCTTGGCTTTGGCCTGGCCCAGTGCTGGCTGTTGTGGCCATCTGGGGAGTGAACCAGCAGGTGGGAGACCTCTTGTGGCTGCCTGCAGGGCCCCACACTGGCTTGACTCTGATTTGGTTGTGATTCCCAGGGGACACTTGGTAACGTCTGAAGACATCGGTGCTGGCCCAGCGGGGGTCAGAGTGCTGCGGCACCCACTGGGTGGAGGCCTGGCTGCCGGTGAACAGCGGCCCCAGGTCCAGTGCAGGTGGTCGGCTGGGTCTCCTTTCCCCAGCCATGACATGGGAGAGAGCGCGGGGACAGGGGGCGGTCGATTCTAGGGGGAGCAGGAGGCCCCGCCCATGTCATCAGCACCCTTAATGAGCTAGGGGCGGGGTCTGGGTGGAGTTCAGTGCGCATGGGGCTTTTGGGATTTTCGGGACACCTCCAGGTGGAGTTCAACTTCAGCATGGCCGGCGTGGCTGGCGTGGCTCTCCTCCTTGCTGGTCCTGGGGGAGATGCAGGGCCCCATGGGAAAGCCGCCCTATCTGATGGACAGGGAAGGGGGTGGAGTTACCGTGCAGGGCTCGGGAACCCCCTCACCCAGTCCCGCCATGCTGCCCACCCCGCCATCGCCACCCCACCCACCGACTGCAGCCCCGCCCCCATCACCAGGCCCCGGCCCGCGGGCGCTCTGACTGCCGGCCCCCCTTGTCCCCTGGGCCCGGTTTGTCTCAGCCCAGGCAGTGTTTCCAAGGCTCCCACGCACCGGGTGTGTGCCCGAACCTCCCTTTCAAGGCTGAAAATATTCCAGTGTGTGTCGGTTCCACCCTGTGCTCTCCCACTAACCTGTCCATAGACCCGCCAGCCCCGCACTTTAACTACTGTGCATAGTTCTTTTTAAAAAAATTTTATTTATTTATTTGAAAAGCAGAGTCACACACACACACACACATACACACACACACAGATCTCCCATCTGCTGGTTCACTTCCCAAATGACCGCAATAGCCGGGGCTGGGCCAGGCCAAAGCCAGGAACCAGGAGCTTTACCCAGGTCTTCCATGTGGGTGCAGGCACCCAATCACCTGGGCCATCCTCCACTGCTTTCCCAGGCCACAGCAGAGAGCTGGATTGGAAGTGGAGCAGCCAGGACTCAAACAGGCACCCATATAGGAAGCTGGGGTTGCAGGCAGTGGCTTAATCTGTGCCACAACCCGGCCCCACTGTGCAAGACTGTGCCGTAAGCATGGCCGTGAGAATTCGAGCTTCCGCCTGCAGTTCCTGTGGGTAGTGCGTGAGCAGCGGAATCGCCGCGTCCCTCGGGGGTTCTGCCCGCGGTGCGGGTGTGCAGGCCGCGGGCGGTGCCCAGGGCGAGCGCTCTCTCCATCCTCACCGACACCTGTTGTCTCCTGTCTGTCTGCGAGATCTCTGCACTGTGCATTTGCAAGAGTGACCGAGAGAAGGGGAGACAGTGACGGAGGAGACGTCTCCGCCTGCTGGCTCGTGGCCCAGACCCCTCCCCGGCCACGACGGGGCCAGGCCGCAGCTGGGGCCGAGCACACAGCCCAGTTCCCCTCTGTGGGGGCCAGGGACCCAGCTCCTTGAGCCTTTACCTGCAACGCCCAGGTGGCGTTAGCAGGGAGCCGGGATGGGGCTGGGCCATGGGGCATGGATTTGCCTAACCGACAGCTCACGGGCAGGTGGACCGGGTGCCTGTTCCCTCTGTGTGGTCTTGGTTGCATTTCTTAATGATTAGCAAAGCCGAGCATTTTTGTGTGTGTTTATTAACCATTTGTACACTTTTTTTAAAAAAATAAAAAGATTTATTTATTTACTTGAGAGGCAGAGTTACACACACACACACACACACCAGAGAGAGAGAGAGAGAGAGAGAGAGCGAGCTCCCATCTGCTGGTTCACTCCCCGGATGCCTGCAGTGGTGACACTGGGCCAGGCTGAAGCTGGGAGCCCAGAGCTCCATCCAGGCCTCCCGCGTGGGTGCAGGGACACAGGGACTTGGGTGGCCACCCGCCAGCTCCCAGGTGTGCACAGCAAGACTGGGACCAGCAGCAGAGCCGCGACTCAGATCCGAGCCCTCGGAAGCCGGAGCGAGCATCTTCACTGTGTCTTACCTGCTGGGCCGGACGCCTGCCCCAGCGTGTGTGAGTGTGAGCATGTGTGTGTCAGGGTGTGTGTGAGTGTGTGTGTGTATGTGAGTGTGTGTATGTGTGTGAGTGTATGTGTGTGAGTGTATAAGTGTGTGTCTGTGTGTGAGTATATATGTGTGAACATGTGTCTGTGTAAACATGTGTGTGTCAGCATGTGTGCACCAGTGTATGTGTGTGTGTGTATGAGTGTATGTGTGAGTGTGTGCATCAGTGTGTGAGTGATCGTAGGTTTTTCCTAACCTGTCAGATCTTATCGGCTCCAAACACCGATACTTTTATTTCTCCCTTTCTAATCTGCTGCCCTTTCTTTCTTTCTCGTGCCCACTTCCTCTGGCGGGCACTGGCCGGGACGTGCAGCCCCATGGCCCCGAAGGGGACTTCTGAGCGGTCGGCGGGGGGCGCAGACGTCGCGCAGGGCTTGGTGCGGGGGTGCAGGGGGGCCGGTGCCTGGTGCCTGGTGCGTGGGGCGTGGGGCGCGCTGTCGGTCGGGTTCCGTTCGCGGACCGGTCCTGCATTCCAGGGTAAACATCATTTTAATAAGTTCACTGCCCCCTGGGCTTTTAAAGTTTTTACTGTTTATTTATCTTCATTTTATTTGAAAGAGGGTGGAGGGCGGGGAGAGGTTTTCCGTCTTCGGCTTCTTTCCTCAAAGGCCCACAACGCGCAGGGCCGGGCGCCCGGACCTTAGTCCAGGTCTCCCCTGGACCGCAGCTCCGACGCGAGCCGCCGTCGTCCACTCCCAGGGCGGCCTCGGCGGACTCCGAGCGCGGATCCGCGTGGCGGCATGGCGTGGATGCTGGCGGGGGGTCTGGCTCAGGGCGCAGGCGCTGTCGCCCGCCCGCCTTTCCCGATGTTGGGCTCAGCTCTGTCCCCGCCCCCTCAGCGCCTGGAAGAGTTTGCGAGGGGTTGGCGTGAAATATTCCCACTTTTAATGAAGGGAATTTCCAAAATGTTTATTATTTTCAACTACTTGAAAGGGGGGGGGAGAGAGAGAGGTTGACTCCACACACTGGTTCACCTCCAGATGTGCTGGCCAGGCTGACCCCAGGACCAGGAGCTGCATCGCAGCCTCCCGCGTGGGTGACGAGGCCCAGGCAGCTGGGCCACCACCTGCTACCTCCCAGGACGCATTTGCAGGAAACTGGATAGTGCGCTCACCTGGGAGACCCGGATGGAGCTCCTGGCTCCCGGCTTTGTCCTGCCCCAGCCTCAGCTCTTGCAGCTGTGGGGGTGGATGGGGACCAGCAGATGGATCCCTGCCTCTCTGTCTCTTAGATGAACACAAAAAGTCTTCTATAAAAAGATTTATTTATTTGAGAGGCAGAGTTACAGAGAGAGAGAGAGAGAGAGTCTTCCATCCGCTGGTTCACTCCCCAGATGGCCATTTGGAGAGCGCTGATCCGAAGCCAGGAGCTTCTTCTGGGTCTCCCACGCAGGTGCAGGGGCCCAAGGACCTGGGCCATCTTCTACTGCTTCCCCAGGCCACAGCAGAGAGCTGGATCAGAAGAGGAGTGGCCGGGACTAGAACCAGTGCCCACGTGGGATGCCAGCGCCGCAGACAGAGGATTAGCCTACTGTGCCGCGGCGCCGGCCCCAACACATGAATCCTTTTTAAAAAGCATTTACCAAGGAAGCGACTGGGCCAGGGGCTTTCTGGGCACTGAGTCCGCCTCCTTAGCGGGTGCACATCTGCTGTTTCCTGGTTCTTCGTGGTGCAGTCTTGGTGGGTTGTGGTTACGCGGTGTGTTGGCACACCTGTCCAGAGTGCCCTCCAGTCTCACGGCACCGGGGCCCAGAAATGGACCTGGCACTCAGCTGGGGAAGGTGGAGGCGGGGTTCAAACCCAGATGCCTGTGCTACTCCGGGTGCCGCACCGCACACAGTAGGTGCTCTGCGAACCCAGAGTGGTGGGGGATGGGCCACAGCGTCGCAACGCTCCAGAGTGATTAAATGAACTATGAAACTCCCGCCCTAGTGGGCGGGTGGCGGACTGCGGCCATCAGCAGTTCTCTGGCGACACCTGCTGGCAGACAGTGACACTGCAGCCCAGCGCAGCTGGGTTTTGGGATTTTGCGCAAGATGGGTTCAGGGCAGCTGGGAGCCCCAGAGCAGGGGGAGGTTTGGAAGGAAAATCACGGAAAGAAGGTAGCCTGAGTGCGGAAGTGGAAAGCAGAGACCTGGGGCCGGCATTGGGGTCCAGGGGTTAAGCCACTGCTGTGATGCCGGCATCCCATATGAGCACTGGTTCTCCATTTCTGATCCAGCTCCCTGCTAATGTATCTGGGAAAGTGGCAAGTGGCAGAAGTATCTGGGCCCTTGCCACCCACATGGGAGACCTGGATGGAGTTCCCGGCTCCCGGGTTCGGCCTGGCCCAGCCCCGCTGTCATGGGCGTTTGGGCCCTATGTTTATCTCAAAGTCAATCAACAAGCACAGTGTCAGTCTTTAACAAAGACGTGCAAATGGCCAGCAAGAACTCGGCCCCACGGGGCAGGCACTGGGGGAAACGCAAACCAAAACCACACCATCTGGCAGGCTGGCTGTTAGGGGACAAAAGCAGAAAACCGAAACGGAAAGTAGCAAGCGTGGGTGAGGATGTGGGGACAGAGCCCCGAGCTCGGTGGGTGGCAGTGGACAGCAGGGAAGAATGGTCTGTGGCCCTCAAGCAGTCAGACTTGGGGCGGCCGTGGGACCGGAAGCCCCCTCCCCATCTACGGCACAATGACTGTGTGCTCACGTGACTCACACAGACGCTGGTGCTGTCCCGTGCACACTGTGTGCAAATAACCCAGAGACAAACATGCTGACCTTGGAAAATGCAATTCTCAGGGCTGGCGCTGTGGTGTAGTGGGTAAAGCCGCCACCTGAAGTGCCAGCATCCCATATGGGCGCTGGTTCAAGTCCCGGCTGCTCCACTTCCTATCCAGCCCTTTGGGAAAGCAGTAGAAGATGGCCCGAGTGCTTGGGCCCCTGCACCCATGTGGGAGACCCGGAAGAAGCTCCTGGCTCCTGGCTTCAGATTGGTGCAGCTGTTGTGGCCATTTGAGGAGTGAACCAGTGGATGAAGACCTCTCTCTGTCTGTCTGTCTGTCTCTCTCTCTGTCTCTGCCTTTCTGTAACTCTGCCTTTCAAATAAATGAATCTTTAAAAAAATGAAAAGGAAAATGCAATTCTCTCATTTTCGCTTTGAGATTTATTTATTGAAAAACAGAGGACACAGTGGGAGAGACACAGAGAAAGTGACCTTGCATCTGACAGGCCAGGCTGAAGCTGGGAGCCTGGAGCTCCATCCGGGTCTCCCAGGTGGCTGCCAGGGTCCAAGCACGTGGGCCGTCTTCTGCCGCCTTCCCAGGCGCATCAGCAGGGGGCTGGGTCAGGAGCAGAGCAGTCGGGACTTGCCCCGGCGCTCTTAAGCGATGCCAGTGCCGCGGTGCCCCAGCACCAGCCTCTGAAAAACACACTTCCGCTCCCACTGCAGCTGTATGGCGCTCAAAGTGAGGCCGACACAAAGTTGTGAGCGCTGCCTACTGTGCGAGGCACAGCTGCTTGGTGGGTTCAACTGAGTAGGTTAGGGGCTGCGGGGTGGGGGCGGGGCAGAGGCTACAGGTTAGCCAGTGCACAGCTTCTGTCTGGGGGCCACGGTGTAGCTGTGCCGCGGGCACCGAGCCCTCGGGCAGGAATGGTCCATTTGGGACGGCGTGGAGCCTCGTGGTGAGGACGCTGGTCACGGCGCCTGCGCCCCACGGCCGAGCGCCCGGTTGATCCCTGGCTGCAGCTCCCGACTCCAGCTTCCGGCTGACGCGGACCCCGGGCAGCAGCCGTGGCTCCAGTGATCGGGTTCCAGCCCTCAGCTGTGGGCACTGGGGCAGTGAGCAGGTGCATGGAAGCTCTTTGTCCAGTAAAATATTGTAAAAGGTCCACTTTGAGTTATGCGTAATTTAGCACAATGAACAAGTATAAAGGTACCACAGGCTGAAAGCCTTTAAAACCAGTTTCCATGACACTGTGCTTAGCAGAGGACGCGTGGATGCTGCTAAGGGCAGGGGCCGCGTTGTGGCACTGCGGACACGTCTCCAGCCTGCATTGGAGTGCGAACCGGCTGCTCTGCTCCCAAGCTCTGCGGGTGCACCTGGGAAGGCAGCGGAAGACGCCCAAGTCCTCGCACCCCTGCCACCCACGAGGGAGACAGGATGGAGTTCAGGGCTCCTGGCTTCAGCCTGGCATAGACCAGGCTGTTGTGGCCAACTGGGGAGCGAACCAGCAGATGGAAGATCTCTCTTTCTCTGTCTCTCTTTTCTCTGTCTCTATCCCTCCCTCCCTCTTTCTTTCAAATAAATAAACGAGTACATCTTTAAAATAAAAATACAGCCACTGTGAGAGCGGACAGTGCTGCCTGGCATCTTTTTTTTTTTTTTTTTTTGACAGGCAGAGTGGACAGTGAGAGAGAGAGCCAGAGAGAAAGGTCTTCCTTTTGCCGTTGGTTCACCCTCCAATGGCCGCCACGGCCAGTGCACCGCGGCCGGCGCACCGTGCTGATCCGAAGCCAGGAGCCAGGTGCTTCTCCTGATCTCCCATGGGGTGCAGGGCCCAAGCACTTGGGCCATCCTCCACTGCACTCCCAGGCCTCAGCAGAGAGCTGGCCTGGAAGAGGGGCAACCAGGACAGAATCTGGCGCCCCGACTGGGACTAGAACCCGGTGTGCCAGCGCCGCAAGGCGGAGGATTAGCCTATTGAGCCACTGCACCGGCCCAACTGCCCGGCATCTTGTGTTCAGAACGCCTGCAGGTGAGCCGCAGCGGCGCGGGTGGCGGCTGAAACCACGCGCGGGTGAAGGAGGCTGCAGCCCAGCGGGGACAGGAAACGCAGGCCACACCGCCACCTGCAGGGCTTGTCACTCTCCTCCAAGAGGGACCCGTGTGGGGATAAGAAGAGTGGACACTGGGCCTGAAGCGTCGTGTGCCAGACAACAAGCAGAAGCTCAAGTTCACGGTGACAGTGCTGGACGCACCGAGGAGCCGGCCCGGGGCTCACGCCGGCTACAGCCGGGTCGATTTGAGCACCAGCAGATGGTAGCAGCCGGCAGAGCATGGTGCAGTCCCAAGGCCACGCTGACACAAATCAACATGCACACACACACATTTCAAATACGGCCACAGCGAGCGGCCGGCGTCGGGGCGCAGAGGGCTAAGCCTCTGCCTGCGACGGCTGCATCGCTGTGAGCCCTGGTGCAAGTCCTGGCTGCTCCGCTTCTGATCCAGCTCCCTGCTAATGTGCCTGGGAAAGCTGTGGCAGACGGTCCAAGTGCCGGGGCCCTGCATCCACGTGGACAGCCAGGATGGAGTTCCTGGCTCCTGGCTTTGGCCTGGCCCAGCCCGGGGCCACTGTGACCAGCTGGGGACGGAAACAGTGGATGGAAGATCTTTCTTTCTCTTTCCTTTCTCCACCACCCTGCCTTTCAAAGAAATATATCTTTAAAAAGTCTACAAATCCTTTGATGCTATTTTAAAAATTATTTATTCAGGCCGGCGCCGCGGCTCACTAGGCTAATCCTCCGCCCTGTGGCGCCGGCACACCGGGTTCTAGTCCCGGTCGGGGCGCTGGATTCTGTCCCGGTTGTCCCTCTTCCAGGCCAGCTCTCTGCTGTGGCCAGGGAGTGCAGTGGAGGATGGCCCAAGTGCTTGGGCCCTGCACCCCATGGGAGACCAGGAGAAGCACCTGGCTCCTGGCTTCGGATCAGCGCCGTGCGCCGGCTGCAGCGGCCATTTGGGGGGTGAAACAACGGAAAAAGGAAGACTTTTCTCTCTGTCTCTCTCACTGCCCGCTCTGCCTGTCAAAAAAATTATTTATTCATGCATAAGGCAGAGAGACAGAGACCTCCCATCTCTTGTTCCCCCCACAAACGCCTGCGACAGCTGGGGCTGCGCCCAGAACGCCCGCGGTCGGGGTCTCCCGTGCGGGCGGCAGGGACTCAGCCTGCGCGCGCTGTCGCTGCTGCCCCCCAGGGGCGCATTAGCAGGAAGCAGAGCTGCGGGGAACCGGCGCTCTGGTGGGGGTGGGGGCGCCCCCGGGGCTGTCTTCACTCCTGTTCTGAACGCGGCCCTGACCTCGTTTCGGTCTAGAGGTGGCGGCTGGCCTGCGTGCCCCGGATTGGACGGAGCGGAAGGCAACGACGTGCTGCGCTTTCTCCTCGCTGCCCCCCACCCCCACGCCGTCCCGGGCCACCTCTGCGGCCGAGGCAGCTCCCGGGTCTCACGGAGCCCCCCGAGAGGCCCATGTGGGGAGACCCGCGGGCTCCCCCAGCAGCCCCAGCGCCCCGCCCGGGAGCCGGGGGCCACGCACGGCTGTTGGCAGTGAGCCTGTGCCAAGTCCAGGCCCGGATGAGCTGCGTCACACGCACACGGAATTCCGAAGGCAGACGCCTCTTAATGCCTTCTGATTTTATCGATTGCATTTGTTGAAATGAAAAGTTCTTATATTAAATACACGATGAAGATGAATTTCACTTTTTTAAAATAACTTTTTTTTAATTAATTATTTATTTATTTATTGACAGGCAGAGTGGACAGTGAGAGAGAGAGACAGAGAGAAAGGTCTTCCTTTTGCCGTTGGTTCACCCTCCAATGGCCGCCGCACCGCGCTGATCCGATGGCAGGAGCCAGGAGCCAGGTGCTTATCCTGGTCTCCCATGGGGTGCAGGGCCCAAGCACCTGGGCCATCCTCCACTGCACTCCCTGGCCACAGCAGAGGGCTGGCCTGGAAGAGGGACAACCGGGACAGAATCTGGTGCCCTGACCGGGACTAGAATCCGGTGTGCCAGCGCCGCTAGGCGGAGGATTAGCCTAGTGAGCTGCGGCGCCGGCCTAAAATAACTTTTAAAAATGCAGCTCCCTGCACATTTAACATTAAACATATGGGCTGCTGATAGCTTGCGTTCTGCGTCTCTGGGGCAGTGGGGCTCCCTCCTGGCTTCCCCGGAGACCAAACCAGAACCTTCCAGCCAAACTGCCCCCACGTCCCTGACTCACAAAACCAGTGAGAAAATCTCCTTGTTTGCTTTTTAAAAAAGAGTTATTTGTTCGTGAGGCAGAGTTACAGAGAGACAGGGAGAGACAGAGAGAGATCTTCCATCTGCTGGTTCACTCCCCAAATGGCCGCAAGGGCCGGAGCTGTGCCGATCTGGAGCCAGGAGCCAGGAGGTCCTTCTGGGTCTTCCTTGCGGGTGGAGTGGCCAAGGACTTGCACCATCCTCCGCTGCTTTCCCAGGCCACTAGCAGGGAGCTGGAACAGAAGTGGGGCAGCCGGGACTTGAACTGGCGCCTGGATGGGATGCTGGCGCTGCAGGCTGGGGCTTTAACCCACTGCGCCACAGCGCTGGCCCTATATTCTTCTGTTAAACTGCTACGTTTTGGAGAAACTTATTGCTCAGCAATGGACTAACTGAGGCGAGCATTGTGAGTAGATGTGAATGTTGGCCGGTGTCGTGGGCCACCTGGGAGAGGCCCCGGCTCCCGGCTTCGGATCGACACAGCTCCCGCTGCTGTAGCCATTTGGAACTGAACCAGCGGATGGAAGACCTCTCTCTCTCTCTCTCTCTCTCTCTCTCCCCCTCTCTCTCTCTCTCATTCTGCCTGTCAAATAAATAAAACATATCTTAAACAATTAGTGGGTGAAAGTTAGGGGTGCAACAATATTTGAGTATATAAAATCTCTATTAGTATTTATTCATTACAAAGAGAAAGACGGTAACTTCTCAGTGGTGACACCTGGCAGGAAGTTTTTTTTTTTTTTTTCACAAAATGCATTTTCCATGAACTTTGTGAAGACCCTTATATGCATGGATTTCAAAATTATTTGCACCAAAAAACCATTATCTTTTTTAAACATTTATTTATTTGAAAGTCAGAGTTACAGAGAAAGAGAGGCAGAGAGAGAGCGAGAGCAAGAGTGAATCTTTCATTTGCTGGCTCACTCCCCAAATGGCTGCAACAGTAAGGACTGGGCCAGGCTGAAGCGAGGAGCCAGGAGCTTCTCCTGGGTCTCCGGGTCTTCTCTTCATGCAGGTGCAGGGGCCCAAGGACCTGGCCCATCTTCCACTGCTTTCCCAGGCCACAGCAGGGAGCTGGATTGGAAGAGGAGCAGCCGGGACTCGAACGCGTCCATGTGGGATGCTGGCACTGCAGGCGGCGGCTTTACCTGCTAAGCCACAGAAGCAGCCCCCAAAGTCTTTATCTTTTGATCCCGTTTTTCCATGAACTTGTTGAAGCACCTTGCACACAAACCCCTTCCTATAAATTAAACGTTCATAACACAAAAAAGCAACACATTTTGCAAGGACACATCCAGCACAAAGACACGCAACAACAGAAGGGCTGCCCCTGAGTGGACGCGGGGAAGGGAAGACGGGGAGGGAGGAGAGCCAGGAGGAAGGAGACCCGAGCATGAGGCCGGGCTGTGCGTGCGGCAGCAGGCGGGGGCGGCGCGGAGCAGAGCGGGTCAGCCGCTGGGGGCAGTGGGCGGCAGCACCTGACTGACCGGGGTCTTCACCTTCCTGGGGTCACAAAGCGGTCCCCGCCCCACCCCTGCCCTGGATTCCAGGGCTTGATGTCTCCTGCAGACTTCAGAGGAGGGGCAACTCTGAGGGCTTCCATTTCACTTTTGTTTTTTAAGATTTATTTCTGCTGGCGCTGCGGCTCACTAGGCTAATCCTCTGCCTGCAGCGCTGGCACACCGGGTTCTAGTCCCGGTCGGGGAGCCGGATTCTGTCCCGGTTGCCCCTCTTCCAGGCCAGCTCTCTGCTGTGGCCAGGGAGTGCAGTGGAGGATGGCCCAAGTACTTGGGCCCTGCACCCCATGGGAGACCAGGAGAAGCACCTGGCTCCTGGCTTCGGATCAGCGTGGTACGCCGGCCGCGGTGCGCCGGCCGTGGCGGCCATTGGAGGGTGAACCAATGGCAAAGGAAGACCTTTCTCTCTGTCTCTCTCTCTCACTGTCCACTCTGCCTGTTAAAAAAAAATAAAAAGATTTATTTCTTGTTTGTTTGAAAGGCAGAGTGAGATCGGGGTGGGGGGAGAGAGAAGGAGAGGCAGAGAGAGAGTGGTCCTCCATCCACTGGTTCACTCCGTAGAAGGCCACAACAGCCAGGGCTGGGCCCATCCAAAGCCAGGAGCCAGGAGCTTCTTCCGGGTCTCCCACGTGGGTGCAGGGGCCCAAGCACTTGGGCATCTTCTGCTGCTTTTCCAGGCACGTTAGCAGGGAGCAGGTCATACCTGCGCTCTAACATGGGATTCGGATGTTGCAAACAGCGGCTTAACCCCCTGGGCCGCAGCGCCCAGCCCGGATTCCATCTCCCTCCCTCGCTTTCAGAATGTCCCAGCGACAGCGACAGCGTGGTGAGCTCCTGATGGAGGCATCAGACGGGCGCCGCTGGGGCTACGCAGTCGAGGGCCCCATCTCCCGCCCTCGCCCCGCCCGCCCATCTGTATTGGGGATTCAATTCACAGTGAGGTGCAGACGCCAGCGCCCCCTCCCTGCCCCTGCCCCCAGCGCGCCTGTCAGTCACCAGAGCCCAGGGGGAGCCTCTGTGCCTGTGAAAGAGACTGGGGGACGCGCTCGGGTGTCGCGGGACTTCTGATGGGGGGGTCACAGTGCGGGCCCCTCTTGTGTTTGCTTTAGATCTGGCTGCAGGGAGCTCCGGAGTTCACAGCCTTAAACGCGAGCGGAAGAGGGCTGGGCTGTTTGCCTGTGCACATTCAAGAAGTCATCTGATTCCGTTCTCATCCACTTTCTTCTTCTTTTTTTTTAAGGCTTTATTTTTTATTTGAAAGGCAGAGTTATAGAGAGGCAAAGGGAGAGAGAGAGAGAGAGAGAGAGAGAGAGAGGTCTTCCATCCACTGATTCACTCCCCAGATGGCTCCAACTGCTGCACTCATCCAAAGCCAGGAGCTTCTTCCAGGTCTGCCACGCAGGCGCAGGGACCCAGCACTTGGGCCATCTTCCACTGCTTTCCCAGGCCACAGCAGAGAGCTGGATCGGAAGTGGAGCAGCCGGGACTCAAACCGACGCCCACAGGGGATGCGGCACTGCTTTGGCGGCTTTACCCGCTGCGCCACAGCGCCGGCCCCTCATCCATATTCAGTACAGGGCCCCGCAGGTGCCCGGCAGCGCTGGGTGTGAGGATGGTCTTCCTCCTTGGCCTTCTCCCCAATATGACCTTGGATTTACAGCAAATCTGGGGCGCGTGCGTCGCCGGGCAACCCAGCAGCACGGCTTCTGATCTTTTTGGCCCGCAAACTCCTGCCCAGATGCGGCACCTGCAGCGGCTGCACCGTCGCCCTCAGAAGGCGCGTTTCCGTCCCACCCGCCGGTCAGGGCCAGGTGCCCGCAGGCCGAGCTCGGGCTGGGATAGGTGGGTTCTGAGCCCCGAGGCTGGCGTCTGTAGGAGAGAGAGGAGAGGCGACCCAGACCGACGGAGGCCATCAGGAGACAGGGGCTCGGGTTGGAGCGATGCAGCCACAGCAGGGGGAGCAGGCTGCCTCTGGGAGCCGCAAGAGGCAAGGGAGAGCTCCCCAAGCCGTTGTGGGGGACAGAGCCCTGACGTCAGACTTCCATCAGAGCCGTCTGTCCCCCCGCCGCCCAGTGCCTCGTGTTTCATTGCGGCAGCACAGGGCACGCGCACAGGGAACTGGGCATAACCACAGCCGATGGGCGCGAGAAGGAGGCAAAATTTGGAAAAGGGGCGTGGGCAGGGATGGGAGGGTTTTTTTTTTTTGTTTTGTTTTTTTTTGTTTTGTTTTGTTTTTTTTTTTTTAAGATTTATTTATTTGAAAGTCACAGAGATACAGAGAGGGGGGACAGAGACCTCCATCTTCACTCCCCAGATGGCTGTAGTGGCCAGGGCTGGGCCAGGCCGGAGCCATGAGCCAGGAGCTTGTTCTGGGTCTCCCAGGTGAGTGTGAGGGCCCCAGCACTTTGGCCATCCTACGTTGTTTTCCCAGGTGCGTTAGTAGGGAGCTGGATAGGAAGTGGGGCAGCCGGGACTCGAACCGGCAGCCATGTGGGACCCTGGTGTCGTGCTAGGGCACAGGCCTGGCACAGAACGCTGGGCTTAGGGCGCTGTGGCCAGGCCTCTCCGACCTCAAGGGGGTTTCCCGCGGGAGAGCAGAGATGGAGGTGCGAGGGTGGGCGCTGTCGCCCCCGGGCGATTCTGGGAAGTGCAACATGGTGGCATCTTGGGCCTGCTGGGGGCCAGCGCGGGTCTTCACGGGGCACCTGTGCGATCCCGCTATGTGTGCAGAAGACCTAGACCGTGTTGACCTTGAGGGGCACCCAGGGGAGGGGGAATGTGGCCTGGTCCCCTTCTGTCTCCTGGGCACCTGTCCAGCTGGGGGCGGGGAGAGAAGGGGCGGGGCCAGACTCAGACAACCGACTAGGGAAGACATCCACAGTGAACTTTTAAAAAACATTTATTTGTATATTTGAAAGGCAGAGATGGAAGGGGGTGGAGAGAAGAAGAGAGAGAGGGAGAGGGAGAGGGAGAGGGAGAGGGAGAGGGAGAGGGAGAGGGAGAGGGAGAGGGAGAGGGAGAGAGAGAGAGAGAGAGAGAGGCAGCCCCTATCCCTGGTTCATTTGCCAAATGCTAGGGGCCAGGCCTGAAGCTGGGAACTCGTCCAAGTCTCCCATGGGGATGGTGGCAGCTCAACGATGAGCCAGCACCTGCCTCCCAGGTGCACGTGGGCAGGAAACTTTGGTCAGGACTTGAACCCAGGTCTCTTCTGGGTTGGACATCTTAGCCACTGGGCTAAGCACCTGCCCCCAGGGACAGCACTTTAAAGTTACAGAAAGGTACAGACCCTCTCCCCACTGTGTCCTTGGCCTCCTGTGCCCCTGGGGTCGCTTCCCGGCCAGGCACAGCAGCAGGTGACAGCCGAGGAGGGCTCTGGGGAAGCCAGCAGCTGTTAAGAAGTGTGTGGTGGGGAGTCCATGCAGCTGGGCCACACGGAGAGCCGCCATACACAGGCCACGAGGAAAGCCACGCAGAGGGCACTGAGAGGCCACGTGGGGAGGAAGTGGCTGCCCCAGGGAGAACTGAGGGTCACAGGGCTATGGTGGCAGCAATGACCCAGTCACCCCAGCCGAGGCCACACACGGAATGGAGGCACCGCAGCAGCGGGGAGGGGCAGCGCTGTGTTGCAGCGGGGTCAGCCCCAGCTCGGGGGGCCTCACTCCCAGACCAGAGTGCACGGTTCGAGTCCCAGCTCCTCTGCTTCCGATGCAGCTCCCTGCCAACGCACCCTGGAAGCAGCAGATGGTGGCTCAAGTGCTTGGGTCCTTGCCACCCACACGGGAGACCTGGAGGAAGCTCCTGGCTCCTGGCTTCAGCTCTGGTCATTGTAGCCATCTAGGGAGTGAACCAGTGGAGGGAAGGCCTCTCTCTCTCTCTCTCTCTCTCTCTCTCTCTCTCTCTCTCTGCCTCTCTGTAACTCTGACTTTTCAAATAAAGGCTTAGTTGGAGAGACAGAGAGCGAGAGATCTTCCATCCACTGGTTCATTCCCCAAGCACCTGCAATGGCCAGAGCTGGGCTGGGTAGAAGCCAGGAGCCAGGAGCTTCCTCCAGGTCTCCGTGTGGGTGGCAGGTGCATCAGCAGGGAGCTGGATTGGAGGTGGAGCAGCCGGGACTTGAACAGGTGCTCACGTGGATGCCGGCGCTGCAGGGGGTGGCTTCACCTGCTGCGCCACACGCTGGCCCTGCCTCTTCTTCAGTGTTCGCTGGCGGTGACCGTCGCCGCTGGGAACTCAAGGCGCTGGCCGCTGTCCAGTCGTCTCCGTAAACGCGACCGCTGTGGAGGTGCCCAGCATCCCCAGGTTCCGTGATGGGTCCTTTCTCGTTTGTTTTCAGGTTGTTTACTTTTCCACTTCATCTGAAAGAGAAAATGAGAGAGAGAGGGAGGGAGAGAGGGAGGGAGAGGGAGAGAGGGAGAGAGGAGGGAGGGAGGGAGAGAGAGAGAGGAAGGAGGGAGGGAGGGCCCTTTTCCCTCCTCTGGTTCACTCCCCAAATGCCTGCAACAGCCAGGGCTGGGCCAGGCCTAAGCCAGAGCCCAGATCTCAGTCCAGGTCCCCCACGAGGGTGGCAGGGACCCAAGCCCTTGAGCCGACACCTGCTGCAGGAAGCTGGGTTGGAAATGAGGTGGCCTTGAACCCAGGCTCTGTGGTATGGGGTGGGAGGTCCCTAGCAGAGTTAGAACCACCAAGGCAAACACTCACGCCTTAAAGAAATTGCTGCGAGATACACACAGCACCAGGTTTACCAGACTAACCACTCACAGCCATTTATTCTGAGAGGCACCCGCACGGAGGGAGAGGGCAGGCTCCTCTCCATGGTTCACCCCCCAGACCCCTGCAACCGTGGGGCCGGAAGCCAGGAGCTGGGAGCTCAGCCCAGGTCGCCCACGTGGGCGGCGGGAACCCAAGGACTGGAGCCCTCGCCGCTGCCCCCGGGGTCTGCGTGAGCGCCAAGCTGTAGCCAGCAGCCGGGTCGGGTGGGGTGGGACGCAGGCGTCTTAGCCACCAGGCCCAGCGCCTGCCCCCACGTTAGCCGTTTCAGGAGCACAGCTCAGGGGTGTTGGGGACATTTGCCACCGTCTGCCACTTCTTGCCAAGCTAAAACTCTGTCTCCATTAAACAGTAGCTCTGCCTGCTCCAGCCGCAGCCAGAGACAATGTATCATCTTTCCCACCCCGGGGAACCTGACTGTGCTCCTGTTGAGTACAAGTCCTTTGTCCTGCCAAGTGGCTGCTGAACCATCCGGCCATCCACCGGGCTGCTCTGCCGTCAGACCTGCGGGCAACCCCGGTGGCCCCACCCTCCAAGTGGACTCAGAATCTGACCGCTTTGGCCCACAGCCATGGGCAGCCTCTGGGCAAGTCCTGTCCACCTGCTGCCTGAACCACTTGCTCCCGCCTCACTTCCTCTGCCCTCACCTGCCCATCTCTGCCCATCCCACGCGCAGCTGCGGAGAGCTCACCAGAAGCCATCAGACCCTGCTCTCCGTGGCTCTGGTCCCCAGGGTCAAAGCCAGTCTTCCCAAGTGTCCACAAGCATGCTTCCACCTCAGGGCCTTTGCACTTGCTGCCCCCTGTCCGGGGCCCCCTCCTGCATGGTCCACTCCCTCAGGTTCCCTCAAGAACTTCCCCGTCCACTCTGTGGTCAGTCAAGTCCTCAGCCCCCTGACCTTGCACAGTGCACACCTCACTCACCTGTCTTCTCTGGGAAGAGGCCATCACTTCTGTCTTGTTCGTGAACGTGTCTCTAGGGCCTGAGCCACACAGGTGCTGATAAGTCTTTGACCTTATGAAGTCTTTGGGTCATTTTTTGGCTGCCCACACCTCAGCACAAGGCTGGTCTCAATCCAGGAGCCGGCTAAATCACTCCTGCAGTCCCAGAAACGGCCGCACGGGGGCAGCAGACGCCCAGGCAACCTTCCCTGGCCATCCTGGCCCGGATTCCAACAAGGGGGCTTGGCAGCCGCGGGGTCTACACCCCGCTGGCCTGATTTGCCAGGTGCGGAAGCTGAGGCTCCGGAGAGGAAGTGTGGTGGGGGAAAAGTCGGTCATTGGAGTCGGAGAACCTGACTTTTAAGCCTGGCTCTCCCTGCTCACTGTGGTCTTGGGGGAGGTCCTTGCCTTCTCTGGTCTCAGTTTCCCTGCGAGCGCTGGCAGCAGTCAAGTCCTTTGGGGCTCAAAGGTCTGATTCACCCCCCAGTGAAGGTGACGGGAACCATGGGCTCAGAGCCCCCGGGGCAGAGCAGGGGTGCGGTCACCCCCTCTTCCAGACCCGTGACTGAGGCCCGGGGGTACCAGATTTTGGCCAGGGAGCATAGCAAGGAGGGTCCCTACAACCCTGTGCCTGCCACTCACTAGCGACAATGCTGTCAGTGTCAGTGGGGGGCAGGAGGCACCTGCTCCACCCGCCCCGGGGCAGCCACGTGGGCCCAGCCCCTGGTTCCAGGTGTTACATGAGGAGCCGGAAGTTTGACTTTTGATTCAAAATCATCTGAATTTTAAGTGCTGGCAAAAAAATTCACTTAAAAGCCTCCCCGAATCGGGCAACTCACCGTGGGTCAAGGCGAGCGCCTCTGTGAGTTGGAGCTGGCCAAGGCCACCGGCTGGAGACCCTTCACCCAGCCCCGCCCCCGTGCTTACAACTCCCACGGGGCTGGGACCCGGGGCGAGCTGGCCCCAGGCGGGTCCTGAGTTCCGAACCCCCAACCCTGCCCCGCTGGGCTCTGGGGGCTCAAGTGCCCCCTTCTCCCTCCTTGGGGAAGGACAGCACTGATGTGTGACCCGAGAGGGCACAGACCCCTGTGTCAGCACCGGGCCGGGGCTGCCACCTTTGTCAGAGGGTCCAGGGGTCCGGGACCCCGTGGAGGCAGGGCAGAGGCTGTGAGCTGCATCCCAGGCCTGAGCTCCCCCAGGGGTTGGGTCTGGCTGTGGTTGGGGTCCAGGCCCACCCCTGGCCCACTGTGAGCCTCCCCCGGCCAGTGGCCCCACCGTATTCCTGCCCACTTCCGTGATGTGACCCCAGCACTCGCTCACTCCACCGGCCTCAGGTTTCTCGTCTGTAAAGTGGAGAAAGTGTCAGGACTTGCCTGCTGCCCATTCTCAGGGGGATGAAGTGGTTAACAGACACCCAGCACTTACAGTGGGGCACAGAGAGGGAGGGTCCTCCAGCCAGCGGCCAACTCCCCAGGCCCCACTGGAAGGTCCAGCGAGGGGAACCGCTTTGCCCGAGGCCACACAGTGCCACCCAGCCCAGCCACCAGTGGACGCTACCTTCTGAGCCGCTCTGCGCACCTGCTGGCTGTAGGCACTGAAACCACACACCCCCCCCCGGGGTGGGGAGCCACAAGATGGCAGGGGAGATCATTTGGGTAAAAATGAGAATGGAGACAAAAATGAACCTTGGGGTGCTGTGGTGTAGTGGGTGAAGCTGTAACCTGCAGTGCTGGCATCCCATAGGGGCGCTGGTTCGAGTCCTAACTGCTCCACTTCTGATCCAGCTCCCTGCTATGGCCTGGGAAAGCAATACAAGGTGGCCCAAGTCCTTGGGCCCCTGCACCTGCGTGGGAGACCTGGAAGAAGCTCCTGGCTCCTGGCTTTGGCCTGGCCCAGCCCCATTTGGGAGTGAACCAGCAGATAGAAGACTCCTCTCTCTGTCTTTCCCGCTCTTTCTGTAACTCTGCCTTTCAAAAAAAAAAAAAAAGAAGTTTTGGTGTGTGTGCGTGAAAGGCCTGACCAAGGGCCTTGGACTTTCTGTGACGGGAGGTAAGGAGGGCTTCTCAGGGGAGGTGACCTTTGGGCTGGAACCGAGGAGCTGTGGTGGGGTGGGGGGTGCTCTCCTTCCCCAGGCAGTGGCTCACTGGTACGCCCAGGCCAGTCCTCAGGCTGGGGGCAAGGGGTGGCGACAAGACAGTGAGAACAATGGTGGCTGGAGACCCCGGGCTGGTCGGGGTGTGGCTGGAGACCCGGGCTGGGAGGGGTGGGCCTCCCGCTGAGCCCTGAGCGCCCCACTGTGCAGCTCAGCAGGCCTGGCTGGGTAGCCCAGGGGAAGTGGCCACACCCGTCTGGGCCCAGAAAGCCAGCAGGCAGGGCCAGCGGTTTAGCCCGGCCCTCCCTGCCCCCTTCCCCCCAAGGGCGCTGCGAGCTGTCGGGCCGGAGGTCACCCCAGCTCGGCAGATAACACCGAGGTTGAGCAATGGTTGCCAGCCTGCTGGGGCCAGGGCTGGGGTCAGTGGGCCGGGGGTCAGCCCCAGGCAAGCTGGGAGCTTCAGCCCTGCCTGGGCAGTGGGGGGGAAGGGCCTGGTGTGGGGGGGCGGGGGCTGCCGGGGCCTCAGATCAGAGCCCTCTGGGCAGGGGGCAGGTGGCCAGAGGACTGGAGGCCTGGGTTCGAGTCCATGACACAGGCACCAAAGCATCTTTCGGGCAGGGGAACAGCAGGTCCGGCAGCAAGCCCACCCCGCGGGTCCAGCAGGGACCTTGTACAGGTGTGTGTGTGGGGTCTCCCCGCTGCCCTGCACCTCCGGTTGGGGTCCGACTCCAGGCCCTCCCCAGCAGGGTGGCAACCAGGCCCTTTGGCCCCCGGGGTTGGCAAACAGGTCTTAGGGGTCAGGGACCAGGGCCACTCCTGCGGGATGAGTGGGGACACCAGGCCATGTGCCCCCCACCCGGGTCTGCAGCACCATGTCCAGTCCACTTGGCCCTTCTGTGGGGGTCCCTCTCCAGCTGCCGTGTGGCGCAAGAGCGGTCCCCCGGGAGCTGTGCGGGGGGTGGGGGGACGAGGCCACGACCGCCCGGAGAAGCCGGGTGGCTCTCTCCCAAGGTCAGCGTGGCAGAGCCGGGCAGCCACCGCCCCTTCGCCGCCCGTCCCAGGGGCCCAGCTGGGGCGGAGCGGGGGCAGAAGCCCCAGGTGCTGTCTACGAGGGCGGGCAGGTGCGGGGGGCGGGGCTAGGGGCGGGGCGCGGTAGACCCCGGCCAGGGCCCCTCCGGAGCGCGCCCCTGTCCCCTCGCCCGCCCACCCCCAGGGTCTTCTCCTCCGCGGTGGCTTTAAGTGCGGAGTCGGGGAGTCGTCCCGGGCGTGGAAGTCGCCATTCCCAGCGCAGTGGACCTAGGGGGCAGGGCTTGGGGCGGGGCCGCGGCCGAGGCGGGGCCGGGGAGTCGGGCGCTTCCCCGCGAGCCGGACCTGGGGCCGGGGCTCCGGGGTCCGCGCTCCGAAAGACGCCGGGGCCGAGTCGGACCCACCCGAAGCCACCGCCTCCTCCAGCAGGGGGCGGGCCGCGGCCGCGTTTCGGGTGGGGGAAGGCGACCAGGTCGCCCCCTCCCCTTCCCGGGCAGCCTCCAGCCCAGAGGGGGCGGTCCGGGGGCGGGGTCGCGCCTCCCCCTGTCGCTCCCAATCCCGGGGCTGCCGGGTGGGGGTGGGCAGGGGGGCGTGAGGCCAGCCTCCGCCACCCCCCGCGGCCGGCGGACCCCAGCCCGGGGCGCGCTCCGGCCCCCGCGGGGCCGGCCCCCGGCGTCCCGCCGCCGCCGCCGCCGCCCTCCCGGGGGTCCCGGACGGCCGCGGCCGCTGCGTTCCGGCGGCGGCGGGAGGGGCCGGGGCGGCCCCCAGCGTGACGCAGCCGTTGCTATGGATCGCCTTATAAATAACCGGGCTCGGGAGAAACTTTAGCGAGTCAGAGCCGCGCACGGGACCGGGAAGGGGACCCATCCGAGGGTCCAGCCGTCAGCCCCCGCACTCCCAGCGGCCACGCCGGCAGCGGCGGCAGCGGCAGCGGCCCAGCGGCGACAGCTCGGAGCCGGGAGGCCGCGCCACCCGCGGGCCGGCCGGAGCGGGCAGCCCCAGGCCCCCTCCCCGGGCACCCGCGTTCATGCAACGCCTGGTGGCCTGGGACCCAGCATGTCTCCCGCTGCCGCCGCCGCCTGCCTTTAAATCCATGGAAGTGGCCAACTTCTACTACGAGGCGGACTGCTTGGCTGCTGCGTACGGCGGCAAGGCGGCCCCCGCGGCGCCCCCCGCGGCCAGACCCGCGCCGCGCCCCCCCGCCGGCGAGCTGGGCAGCATCGGCGACCACGAGCGCGCCATCGACTTCAGCCCGTACCTGGAGCCGCTGGGCGCGCCGCAGGCCCCGGCGCCGGCCACGGCCACGGACACCTTCGAGGCGGCTCCGCCCGCGCCCGCCCCCGCGCCCGCCTCCTCCGGGCAGCACCACGACTTCCTCTCCGACCTCTTCTCCGACGACTACGGGGGCAAGAACTGCAAGAAGGCGGCCGAGTACGGCTACGTGAGCCTGGGGCGCCTGGGGGCCGCCAAGGGCGCGCTGCACCCCGGCTGCTTCGCGCCGCTGCACCCGCCTCCGCCGCCGCCGCCGCCGCCGCCCGCCGAGCTCAAGGCGGAGCCGGGCTTCGAGCCCACGGACTGCAAGCGGAAGGAGGAGGCCGGAGCGCCGGGCGGCGGCGGCGCCGCAGGCATGGCGGCGGGCTTCCCGTACGCGCTGCGCGCCTACCTCGGCTACCAGGCGGTGCCGAGCGGCAGCAGCGGCAGCCTCTCCACGTCCTCGTCGTCCAGCCCGCCCGGCACGCCGAGCCCCGCCGACGCCAAGGCGCCCCCGGCCGCCTGCTACCCGGGGGCGGCGCCGGCGCCCTCGCAGGTCAAGAGCAAGGCCAAGAAGGCGGTGGACAAGCACAGTGACGAGTACAAGATCCGGCGCGAGCGCAACAACATCGCCGTGCGCAAGAGCCGCGACAAGGCCAAGATGCGCAACCTGGAGACGCAGCACAAGGTCCTGGAGCTCACGGCCGAGAACGAGCGGCTGCAGAAGAAGGTGGAGCAGCTGTCGCGCGAGCTCAGCACGCTGCGGAACTTGTTCAAGCAGCTGCCCGAGCCCCTGCTCGCCTCCTCCGGCCACTGCTAGCGCGGCCGCCCTGCGGGCCGCGGGACTGCGCCGAGCGCCGGCCCCGGCCCGGCCCCGGGGCGCTCGGCCGCGCGCGCGGGGAGCCCGCCGGCGACTTGGCTACTTTCTGTCTGTCTGTTTGCGGCCGCAGCCACCGCGCGCCGCGGCGGTTGAGGAAGACGCGTGTGCGCGCACGGACGGACGACGGGCGCTCTCCGCTGCCGCTCCGCGGGCGCCGGCGGGCGGGCCGCTCTCGAAGTTGATGCAATCGGGTTCAACATGGCTGAACGCGGGCGCACACGACCCTGACGCAACCCACGTGCAACTGTCAGCCGGGCCCTGAGTAATCAGCCAGCGATGTTCCTGCGGGGTTGTTGCTGTCCATGTTGTTTTTGTTTTTGGTTTTTTTTTTTTTGGTCTTTTTTTTGTATTATATAAAAAATAATCTATTTCTATGAGAAAAGAGGCGTCTGTATATTTTGGGAATCTTTTTCCGTTTCGAGCATTAAGTGAGAATACTTTGAATAAACTTTTTTTTGAGAATGGTTACAAAGCCTTTTGGGGGCAGTAGTTGGATTTTGATTTTTTTTTTCCTCTTTCCTTTTGGATTTACAGGGTTTTGGCTTTGCCGTTCTGGTGTGTAGGGGGTTGTGTGGGGGGGGCACCATTATTTTTGGAGCTTTTGGTGGCTGGCCGGGGGTGTTGCAGCTGCTTTCTCGCCCCCTCTTGAGATGGGGGCGCCTGCCCTGGGGGAGCAGAGCTGGAGCAGGCTTCTGGGGTGACTCAGCGCCCTAGGGTGCTGGCGCCGGGCTGCTGGGAGCTCTGCTTGGGGCCAGGCTCGGGTCTGCGCCCCCCCCCCCCGCTCTGTTTGGGGGACCAGCATGGGGGCGTGAGCGGGCCTGGCTGGCAGGAAGAGGGGCACCGGGCCGGGCAGGGGGCGGCCTGCCTCCTCCTCTGGCCCCTGTCCCGCTGTGGGGGAACTTGTCAGTCGCTTGCTTTGTGACCCAGAGGCTCCGCCTCACCTGCTGGCTCCCGGTGGCTGTGCCCGGACTTGAACCCGGGGACTTGAATCCTTCCTGCTCCGGGGTCTGCGCTCTCCCGCCCCTCCCCCTGCACCCCGCCCCCCACCCTGAGCATTCCTGGGAGCTGAGGACGTGGATGTGGGGGTGACGGAGCCCCGCGCGGTGTCGCCCGGTGCCTGGCGCGCACCGGGGCTTATATAAGCGTTTGCCCGTGCGATTATTTTTTGCTGGGAGGCTCCTGGCATCGGGCGCCTCTGTCCTCGGGCAGCGCCAGTGTGGCGGGCGCTTGCCAGCGGCTGCGCTGCCTGCGAACGCGGGCCCTGCCCGGGCTGCTTTGGGCCTCACCGGTCTCTGGGAAGCCGGCGCGACGGTGGCGCCTGTTGCTGGGCCGTGGAGCAGCTGCCGGCGTCAGCTCCGCGTGGGCTCCAGACACTGGCTCGGGGTCCCCATGCCCCGAGGGACTCCAGAGCGGCAGCTTCAGAGAGGGGCTTGCCGGGCCCAGGGGTGGCCTGGGGTCTTGGGAGCAGCTACCGACAGTGCGGTTTGAGGCCAGGGAGAGCGTTTTCTTGCATTGCTTTTACCCTGTGGGAGCCCCGGATGTGGGGGACGGAGGCAGCGAGACCCTGGGCGCCCCCACCGTCGTGGAGCTCTGGCTGGACACACGCTTTCCCTCCCAGTCACCAGCGTCTCCCAGTGGTGGCCGCAAGGGGCCAGGCAGACTGCTGGAGCCAGGTAACCTGTCGTCGGCCCTGACCAGGTCTCCTTCCAGCCCTGGGCGGCCAGGCGGGCCCCTGGGGCCTCGGTCAGCCCAGCCCAGCCCAGCCCAGCCCAGCCCAGCCCAGCCCAGCAGTCTCCGTGGCTCCCTCAGCGTCAGCCACAGCGACGTCAGCTCAACCACCTGTAGGAGAAGCTTGTAGAAGGCCCCGGTTCGGGGGACTGGCCTGCGGCGGGCGGTGGCCCCTCTGTTTCGGGGCAGAGGGTGCGTTCACCGTGAGGACTCCCCCCACCCAGCCATTGTCCCTGCGCACGGGAGTGCGGCCGGTCACACGGGACCCGGGACTCTCAGGTCGCGCTCTTGCCTTGTTGTCATCGGCACACTTCTGAGAAGTGAGGTCTGTGTGGGGTGACAGGTGGGGCCGGGATGAAGCCCCGCCTGACCCCCCCCACCTCGTGAGTGTGTGGGGCAGGGCGGCTTCTCTGTGAGCCCAGCCCCGACCCCACGTCCTCACCCTTCCCCCAGGGTGCCTTGCAAGAGCCACACACAGTGTCATGGTTAGGAGCACTAGGAAGGGGACAGGCCTAGGGCCATCGCAAACTGTACCCCCCCACACCAGTGGAGGACTCGAGCCGCGGCCTCTGTGGCCTCCGGTGAGGGCTGTGTGGCCAGAGCTCTCTCCTAGGTCAAGGAGACATCCTGGAGGGGTGACACCCAGCCTCTGGGTCTCTGGGCTCCAAGGGCCGCGGGCTTTAGGGAGAAAGGACCAGGCCACTCGCAGGTCTGGAAGCCAGGAATGGATGGAGCTGAGGTCGCCACGGGAGCCAGGGAGGCCGTGGCTGACCTCAAGGGACCGAGCCAGGAGCGGGTGTGGGTCAGGAGCTCCCTGTGTGCCCAGCGCCAGCCTGACTTGACTTGCCGGCTCCGTGTCCCTGGCAAGCCCCTTCCGGCAGGTGTGGCTCTGGGGGCTGGCCTGGAACCCCCGACCTGGCCTTGACACTGCACGTGATTTTCCATAGAGCAGTGGGGATAGAGGTGCTGGGGCCTGGCCAGGCTGTCCTCGCTGCTGGAGCTGGTCCCCGTGCCCCTGGGGGCCGGGCCACATCTGCCTGTCCTGGGCTCCGGGATTTTCATTTATTTGACAACCATTTGTTGAGCACCTGCTGTGTGCCAGGCTCTGTACTGGGGTGCTGGGGACGCGTGGTGACCAAGGGGAGATGCACACTAAGCGGCCGAACCAAGAGCAGGACCACAGCAGGTGAGGACAGGGTGGGGTGGGGATGTGGCATGTCAGGTGGCCTCTGAAGGGAGGCAGGCGTGGGGCAGCGAGGTCATGGGTCACTTATTCTGCCCCAGCTGCTGTCCCGCGTGCTCTCCGAGTCCTTGGATCCCTTCAGAACCCAACGATGGAGTGGAGTTTCCCACTCCCCTGCATTCCAGCAGGGAAACTGAGGCAGGGAGGCACCATCGTGGCCCCTGAGCTCACGAGTAACCAACATACGTTGGATTTCTCGCTTCACCTTTGAACCCGCCAGGCCGGCTCCGCCTGCCTCCCCTCAGCTCCAGACCTCTGGCTGCTGTTTCCTGTCCCGTCCCTCCCCCTGCCCCCAGATGACCCACAGCGGGGCCCAGCGGCACCCACTGGCCGCCGGCTGCAGCCGCCGCTCCTGCCGCTGTGGCCATGCGCAGGGCAGTGAGGGAGGCCAGGTCTGGGGAAGCCAGGGGCTTTCCAGGGCCCCGGGCTGTTGGCGCCTGTGCGCCTCCTGCTGACCTGTGAGGTGGGAGTCCCACGTTACAGAGGGGCCCCGAGGCTCCGAGATGAGACGCCCCTCGCGTGGAAAGCAGAGAAATTGGGATTTGAGTCCAGATCTTTCTGCGACCCCGGCTTGTTTGGCTGCCTGTGCCGAGTTCCTGCCCCTGAGAGCCAAGACGCGGCTTCATCCCTTGCTTGCTGGGAGACCTCAGGCAAGGCAGTTGGCCTCTCTGGGCCCGAGTGTCCTCGCCTTGGAGCAGAGAGTGTGTGTATCCAACAGTGTGAAGCAGGCACCTGCCGTCCGGCGAGCTGACCGGCCGCTTCAATTCGGCTTCTGATAAAGGCCTTAGGGACGGTCCGGTGGGGAAGGGACGACTTGTTATGGGTACTCCTGGCAGCAGGAGCAGCAAGTGCAAAGGCCCTGAGACAGGACGAGGCTCCGGGCGAGAGGGCAGGGGCAGGAGCCCCGCTGTGGGGGCCGCGGGGGGCTGAGTCGGGGGCGGACGCCGGGGGATGGTGGGGGCCTGTGTGCGGGGCCAGGACGGAAGGGGTTGTTTTGAGGATGAGCGAGCTCGCGTCTCTGCCAGGGCCTGGCACCGGCAAGTTCTGAGCGAGCCTGTTGACGGAATGAAACAGGCCCCCCGGCCCTTGGGAAGGGGCCAGGTGCAGTGGGTGAAGGGCGCAGGGAGCCGCTGGGCCGGGAGACCGCATGGCAGGGTGGCCTCTGACCCAGGGCCTGCAGCCCCGGGGGCCATGCGCCCAGCAGGATCGGGGCCAAGGGCTCCGGGGAGGGAGCCAAAGGAGGGAGAGGTCTCCAGGGAGCCGGGCCAGCAGGGGAGAGGGCATGGCTCCGGTGTGGTGCGAGGCGGAGCCCAGGCTGCCGAGGGGGGGGGGCGGACCCCGCGGGGAGGGCTGGAGAATGCAGTGTCTGTACAAAGGGGGCAAAAAGCACCCGTAATTCCACCACCCCGAAACAAGCACCTTCACGGTGCTGTGCCGCCCTGGGCAACCGAAATCCCCTCTCTGTGTGTCAGGTGCTTTGTCTATGGGCTGGGACGGTGGCTGCGAGGACTGAGCCGGTCACTCCACACCTGTCTTCAGAGCGGTGCCTGCACGCGGTGAGGTCAGGGGCGCAGGTGCCGGGCTGAGGCTGCGGGCTCGCAGGGCTCCCTGCTGCGCGGTTTGGGGGCTCGGACCCGCGTCTGGCTGGGCCTCGGCTGCCCGTGGGCCCAGGTAGAAGCCGCCTCTGGCAGTGGAGCAAGTGCGCGGGCGGAGCGAGCTGGGCCTCCCAGAGTTTTCGCTCTTTGCTCATTTTCCCCTCGGTGGAGCCGGAGCTGCGGGTTTGAGACGCCCCTTCCCCCACCGCTGGCCCCTCGGGGGTCTCCCCCTGCTACCCCTCCACCGTCGCTGGGGGCGAGTGGCGGGGAGAGGCTGGATTCTCCCAGCTTCTCTTGCAGCTAGATGTAGCCGGCAGACAGAAACAGAAGCTGTCGGTGGAGCTCCCAGGAGCACCCGCGAAAGGGGTGACTCGGCTGTGAGGCCCGTTCCTTCTCCGTTGGTTGCCCCCATCTGCCGCTGCTTCCTGCTTCCTGCCTGGAACTCAGATGTGATGGCCAGAGCTTCAGGGACCATCTTGAACCATGAGGCGAACCCTGGGGCACGGCGTGTGTGTGTGTGTGTGTGTGTGTGTGTGTGTGTCGCATGCTGAAGAAGACAAAAGACAGAAGGTTCTCGATGCTGGTGGAGCAGCCACGTCAGCCGTTGCCTGTCTTGCTCTGGGCTTGTTTACCCACGAGAAGCAGAGCTCCGCTTGGTGAGGTCTCTGTCATTTTGGCTTCCTGTCCCTGGCAGCCGACTCTGTTTCCAGCTGACGGCTTTGCCAAGGCAGAACCAACCCATAGACGCTGGTTGGTGACCCGCATTTCTTAGCGACGCCCCAGTGCCTGCTCGTCTGCGCGTGCTCTGGTGACGCGGGTGCACAGGAGCACCGAGTCGCCAGCCCCTCGCGGGGAGAACTCACTGCCGCCGCAGGTGCAGGGAGAACCGCCTCGTGCCCCTGCGCTGCGCAAGTAGGGAGAGCGTGCTGACGTCGGCCACAGCAGCATCCCTGGGACCCCGGGTGCTTCCGGTCAGGCTTGACCCGGGCCCCTGGGATGACCTCGGTCCGCCCCAGGTCCCGCCCCCCAGGCCCTGTCTGTCATCCAGCTGGGGCCCTGTGTTTGCACCCAGCGCGCTGGGACCAGGTGCCCTGAGCCACCCTGAATAACCCCGGTGCCCCCTGCCGCCGCCACCACCACCTGCTGCACCGAGACCTCGGCCTGCCAGGGCCTTGGGGCGCCTTTGCCAGACCGCGTGGGGCCAGCCCAGCTGGGAGCTTTGTGAGGTGAGGCCAGAGCCGGGAGCCAGGCCGGGTGAGCTTTTATTTTTGTAGCTGTCACCAGATCTCTGTCCTATGCCGGAGCCCTGGCAGGGTCGGAGGTGGCCCGAGAGGAGGAAGACTCCCAGGAGAGCCTGGCGGGCAGGGGTCTGCGGGTGCCAATGCTGCCGGATCCGAGCCAGGCCTTTGTCCCCCGTCCCATGGAGCCGGTTGTCCGACTCGCTGTGGGGACCCTCTGGGGGGCAGTGAGGGGCGAGTGGACACGGGCGATGAGTCCCTGCTTCTCCTGGACTCTCGCGCGTCCCAGTTCCTAGGCCCTGGCCGTCATTGGATCTCACCCGGCCTGTGTCGCGCTCCCACGTTGGTTTCTCCCACTGTTCACTGCCGCCGGTCCGGTGAGCCGGGGTCTGTCCTCAGGGACCCCGCGTTGTTTTGTACGCGGCTTCCTGAGTGACACAGACACAGGCGCCGGCAGGTGCATGGGACACGGGACACAGCTGCGCGAGTTTCCTGGGCTTAGGCCCACCCGGGTGCAGACCAAGAAAGGGATGGAGCTGGGAGCCCAGCAGCTCCTCATCCCCCACTGGCCACCCCTCCCCCACTCCGAGTGTGACCTTGACCACGATCCTCCAACAGGGTTAGCCTTGCACTTTGCAGAAGTGGGAGCACACGCTAGGCAGCCTGGGTCTGGCTTCGTCTGCTCAGTGCTGTGACTGTCACCGTCCTCTGTGGGGGGTACTGGCACGTGTCCCTTGGTGTCACCAGGCAGACTCTGCCGCACGGCGGTGCCCAGGAGTCTTTGCCCATTGTGCTGCCCAGGGCGCGTGCGTTGTCTGCAGCTCATCAGCTCTGGCTGAGACGACCATGTGTTGTTGTTGTCTTCTTTTTTTTAAAAGATTTATTTATTTATTTGAAAGGCAGAGTTACACAGAGAGAGGAGAGGGAGAGAAGGAGAGAGGGAGAAAGAGAGAGAGAGGTCTTCCAGCCCCTGGTTCGCTCCCCAACTGGCCGCAGCTGTGCTGATCCAAAGCCAGGAGTCAGGAGCTTCTTCAGGTCTCCCACGTGGGTGCAGGGGCCCAAGCACTTGGGCCATCCTCCACTGCTTTCCCAGGCCACAGCAGAGAGGTGGATCGGAAGAGGAGCAGCCAGGACTCAAACCAGCACCCGTACGGGATGCTGGCACTGCAGGCGGCAGCTTTACCCACTATGCCACAGCGCCGGCCCCGTGCGTAATTTTTAAGTGATGCTTATTTGCATGAACTCTGTACGGAATGCTTTGCTGGGCCACAGGATAGTTTAACTCCAGTCGATGGTACTTTACCCTGGATCTTCCTATTAGCTTTTCTTCTATGCTTTGAAAACTTTCAATTTTGAGAAAGATCTGAAATGTACAGGAAAGTGACCGATGCGGTACAAACAGCACCTTTTTCCCGCAGCAGTGGAGAAGAAATTGCCGACCTGCGCTGCTCACCACCCAGAGCTGTGGCATGCGGTTCCTGTAACCGAGGTCGCTTTCTTCCAGAATCCGAACCTCACCACCAAGTCGGGGCGGCACCGGGCTCCCGGCCGCCAGCGGCCGAGAGCGATCAGGTTCAGCAGACGCGCTGACGGCATCCAGGAAGCGTCTGGCTCGTGGTCACGGGTGGCGTTTCGTCACCGCCTCCCCCGGTCTCCCTCGGCAGGAGCAGCCCGTGCCCTCGGTGCGCTCGGGGATGCAGGCCGCGCCGTGAGGGTCCTGCTCCCATGCCTTGGCTGCAAGTTCCGTGTCGCTGGCCGGACACTCACGGGAGGGGCTGCGTCCTATGTGGCCTGCTGCTCCGGGGTGCGCTTCCGTTCAATGTAATGGAAGAGGCAGAGACGCTAGCTAGCAGAGAGAGTCTTCCATCTGTCGGTTCACTCCCCAAACGCCTGCCAAGACCAGCGATGGGCCAGGCAGAAGCCTGGAGCCGGGAACTCCAGCTGGGCCTGCCCTGGGGGTGTAGGGCCCCGAGTGCTGGGCTGTCCACCCGGGCCTGCCTGGGGGTCCAGGGCCCTGAGTGCCTGGGCTAGGACCCGTTCGGCCATGGTGTCTGCTTCTTTCTCCTTTGCAACTCAGCCCTTGAGAGGGACCTTGACCTTTGTGAGCATACCAAAGGTCACCAACCCTGGGGGTCAGTGCGGGCTCAGGGGTCCCGCTCTGCTTAGCGGCTTGTCGCGTATGAGCAGTGATCACCACTGAGTTACAGTGCTCACACTGTCCCGCGTTTGGCCGCCAGCTACGGTGGCTCCGTGACTGTCACCAGCATTCGTGGGCACCCCCTTCCTCTCCGGCCTAATGAGGCACTCCACACCCAGTGAACACTTTCCTGCCCAACCCTGGGGTCTGCCGTCTCTCCCAGGAGCCCTGGCTCCTTCCAGGCAGGAGGGGGTTTAGAAGCCATGGTCTCTGCGCCGTGTGTGCTCACAGCTGCTGGGCTGCCTTGACTCCTGGGTGCGTGCATGGGAAATGGAGTGCAAAGAGCAGGGCACTGTGGGAAGCGTGATTTTGGTGCAAAACATCTTGAATCCATGAATAGTTGTTTCTGTAGTACATTTTGGAGACCCTCCCATGCCTACATCTCCACCCGCTCACACCTGCGTGCTATCTTCTGTCCGTCTGTCCACACGGCTTCCACCTGGGGAACTGTGTGCTTCTGCCCAGGACTTTCCTGGGCTTTCTCCCTCAGGATGTTTGCTTACGGACCCCTCCCCCATGTGCAGCCGATTTGCAGCACTGTCCTCCCCCCCACCGCCACCAGCTAGTACTTGGTGGGGGGGTTCCTCACCAGCTCCACCTCCGTCTCCACGCATTTTTCTTCTCAGTTTGAATGTGACTTGAATCCATAATGCGTGCTTGGGGTTCACAATCTGGCAGCTGTGAGTGGGTGCACTGTGCAAGGTGTCCCCCTCCCACGGCGCCCTCAGACCCCTGGTCCCTCCCCAGCGGCCGCCACGCTTCCCACAGTGCCCTGCGCTCGGCTCTTGCTCACATCAGTCTTGCACGCCTGCACCAGTCCCGTTCATGATCACGTAGTTCTGATGCGCGGCTGTGCTGCGATGAACTGACCCGTCCCAGTCTCCCTCCTCCAACCCCCGTCATGCCACACCGCCACATGTCGGATAGGTCACACGTCCCTCACGATGGAAGCCTACGTTCCTGTGGTCTCGGACTGCAGACGCAGCTCCCCAGGGCTCCGTGTCCCTCTGCGCTGTTGCCTTTTGGGCGTCTGCTCTTCCTGGGCCCGGCACCTGTCACATTATAATGAGCCACTCCCCCTTCGAGAGACACAGACAGAAACACACGGTGACGCCACTGTGGACTGTGGTCGCAGGCAGGGCGTCTGGACCCGGATGTCGAGTTTGGGGTGAGAGGGGCGGAGGAGCCGCCCTGGGGCAGGGAGCCTTCCCGGTGCTGTGGACCCGCAGATCCTGGCTGCAGCGGCCTTGCCTGCCGGGGTGTCCCGCGTGGGGCTGGGCGGCCAGAGCTCTGTCCCCGCTCTGCCCTCCCTGGCTCTGCGACTGAGGTCTCTGCTGGCGGGGGTGGGGGTGGGGGGATGGGGGGCTGCATGCTGACCACTCCCTGTGGCTGTTTCCCTGGTAGGGGACCTGGGTGGCACAGCCTGCCCATCTTGGCATCCAAGGGACTTCTGCCAGTGCCAGGCCAGACCACAGCCGGAGCCCAGAACTCGATGTGTTTTCTGTCTGGGCGTCGGGGACCCAGCTGCCTGAGCCAGGAGCGCCGCCTCCCAGTGTGCGCACCAGCAGGCAGCAGGATCGGAAGCGGAGTCAGGACTCAAAGCCCGGCCCTCTGCCGGCTTCTGCACCGCTCTGACTGCCCCCTCCCTGCCCCGCCCCGCCCTGCCCAGGATCTGGGCTTCTGCTGTGCGGACTGCGATTGAGGGGTGAGCCAAGGCCGACTCCCCAGGGTCCTGCGCCGCTCCAACAGTTCCGCCCCTTGCCCTGCTCCTCATGGCCTCCCTCTAGGGCTCCGAGGGGGCTGAGTAGTGATTGACAGCCCAGCTTTGTCGCTGACCTGAAGCCTTGCCTTCCGCTGCTTTCCCAGGCCATAACAGGGAGTTGGATCAGAAGTGGAGCAGCTGGGACTCGAACCAGTGCCCATATGGGATGCTGGCACCACAGGCAGGGGCTTTACCCACTACAGCAGGGGCGGGGAAGGGGGGTGGGTCAGGGGAGGCCCTATGATCCGAGGAGGCCAATGACCACCTATCAGGTCCAAGCACAAAACAGAAAGACCTGGGGGTACGGAGAGGGGATGGACGTCACCTGGGGTCACCCAGCAGGTGGGTGGCAGAGGCAGGACTTGAATCTGGCTCAGCAAACCCAGGAACGCGGGCCTCACCCCGGGCTTCGGCCTGGACAGACTTGTTGTGCTCCGGAGGCTCCCCAGGGCCTGGCAATGGGTGGCGAAACCCCTGGCTGGCAGAGCCGCGCAGCCCGGTGCTGACAGTTCCCAGGGCGCCGGGGAGTCAGTGGGCCGGAGGGCAGCCCCTGCCCCAGAGCCTCCTGCTGTGGCCCCCCACCCCCACCCCGACCTCTGGCCTCCTCCCTTCCGGAGCCCGCATGTGGCTCCTGGGTGAGCGAGCCGCCCGGGGAGCGCCGGGGAACCACAGCCCCAGGCCGCAGCTGCTGAGCGCGCAGTGGTGGCGGCCCCTCCACGCTCCCCCCCAGGCCACATGGGCACCGGCAGGTCACCGCAGGTCACCACAGCGGGCGGGCTGGGGCGCCATGCGGGAAGCAGCTTTATGACTGCCACCTCCCGTCCCAAAGTGCAGGCTGGGCTGAGGCAGGAGCAGGTGGGCCCCGGGGGTCCTTGCTCGCCAGGGCCTCCCAGAGCTCCAGGATTCTAGAACAGGGCCCTGCGTCTTGTGGTAGTGGGGCCCGGGCAGGACTGACACTCAGGGACACTCGTGAGGCCGGTGTCCCCGGCGCTGGCCTGGCTGACCTGTCTCCTCACCTGGGAAGTGGGCGGGAGGGGCCTGGGCAAGGCCACAGGGGACCAGGGCGGACTGCGCCTCCGGCTGTCCAATTCCATCAGTAGCGGCACAGGCACCTGCCGTGAGCTTGGGAGGACGAGGCCTGAATGTGCCCCCCCCCCCAGCATACAGTAGGTGCTCAGCAGATGCCAGCTGCTCTTCGGCTCCTGGCCGGGACGCTCTGTTCACTGCAGACCCAGGCGCACAGGCTCAGGCCTGAGGGTGTCTCTGATGGGGACGCAGTCAGCCCTCTGCCCTGCCCCGGGACCTCCACCCCCCAGGGCCGGCCCCCTGCTTCCCCCACACCCAGAGCGGCTTTGTGCTTTGGGGTGTGAATTTCCAGATCTTTGTGTGTTTCTTCCAACTCTGCCACTCTGTCCTGTCTCCTTCCCTTTCGCCTGTTCTGTTAAAATGTCAATTTGGTGTCACCACCTGGGACACCCCCATCCCGAATCAGAGCCCTGGGTTCAAGTCCTGGTTCTGCCTCGGATCCCAGCTTCCTGCTGGTGCGCACGCTGGGGGGCAGCAGGGGCGGCTCAAGTGCTCGCCCGGCCACCACGTGGGACACCCAGAGGGCGTGCCCAGCCCTTGGCTGCATCCTGGCCTAGCCGACTGCTGTGCGCACTTGCAGAGTGAACCAGCGGATGGAAGATCTCTCTCTCTCTCTCTCTCTCTCTCTCTTTCAAATAAAACAAATAGATAAAAATTGAAAAGGTAAAGGAAGCGTACACTTCGTATGGGGGTGCGCCGTGGGCGCAAACACGCTGTAATTCCGGCGGCGCGGTGTCCGGCGGCCGCGCTCCTGCCCCGCCCCTCCCGCAGTCCCGGGCGGGGCTTCCCGGGACACGGCCCGCCTCCGCGGCCTTCTCGGGTTGAGCGATCTGGGCACGTGGGCTGCGTCTCACGGTGGCTTTGATGTGCACTTCCGGCAAGCGTTCTGCGAAGCCTCCGCCTGCCAGCTCACGGCACCCGGAGCTGATCCCTGCGCCGATCCCCGCGCCCGGCCTCCGCTCACCTGCGGGGGCGCGGACTGACGGACGCAAAGGAGAAAGGCCCAGCGCAGTCCCTCCGCAGCGCCCAGCTCTGGCTACCAGGATTTCGCCGACGCAAGCTCCAGCCCTTTGGCGTTTACCCACGAGCCTGCAGGAGCAGGGGCCTCCGCTGACCCGGAGCCCTGGGCTGGGGAGAGGGGGCGGCACAGGCACCTGCAGGGAGCCAGCGGGGTGGCTTGGGACAGGCGTCCGGTGTTTTCCTGGGGTCCCACACACAGAACGGGGCTGAATGGGGGCCTGGGCTGGGGCCGCTGGGGCTACTTGCCACGATGCTTTCGCCCCCAGAGCCTGCACAGAAAGGATCCCCAGGGTGTGCCCTGGCGTGTCACAGCCGGGCTCCACACAGCCGGCCTCCACACAGCCGGCCCTGCGCTAAGCCCGGCGCAGGGTGGGAAAGAAGACAGGCCAGCTGTCTCGTGGCACTTCTGCTGTCCCCGGGGGATACGGTCGCCTGGGGATGACGTGGAGATAGGTAAAGAAGGGAGGTGAGAAGGGGCTTTGGAGTGTGTGTGACAATGAGTGTGCGTGTGCGGGAGTGATAGAGCCGGCGAGCGAGCGGGCATTTCACAGCAGGCACAGGGTCAGGGGAAGCCTCCCGAGAGAAAGTGATGTTGAGCAAAACCCAGAGGGAGCAAAGGCAGCCACGGGGGAGAGGGAGAGCAGGTGCAAAGGCCCTGAGGTAGAATCATGCTTTCTTTTTTTAAAAAAATATATTTATTTGAAAGAGTTACACAGAAAGACACACACACACACACACAGAGAGAGAGAGAGAGAGAGAGAGAGGGATCCTCCATCTGCCAAGTCACTTCCAGGGCTGAATCAGGCTGAAGCCAGGAGCCAGGCGTGCCATCCAGGTCTACCATGTCAGTAGCAGGGGCTCCGACACTTGGGCCATCCTCCACTGCCTTCCCAGGCCATAGCAGAGAGCTGTATGGGAAGCGGAGCAGCCGGGACATGAACCATGTGGGACGCTGGCACCGCAGGCCCGGGCGTTACCCGCTGTGCCACGGCGCTGGCCCTAGGAGCGTGCTTTCTGTGTCCAAGGAACAGCAAGGCGGGGAGGGGCGAGCTGCTGGGACCGAGGCGAGGGCAGGGACACGGCGTCCTTCTCGGGCTGACCGGGGGTGTGGTCCGACTTCTTCCTCCCAGGGCCACGGGAGGCTGGTGGTGGCCGGGAGAGGAAGTGAGCATTGGCGGCCCACCCGTCTCGGGCCCCACCTGCCCGTCCCCAGGAGGCACCCCAGGGACAGCCCTGCGCACCGTGACCTGCTCGGCTGCAGTGGGGCTCCCGGCGTGCTGGGTGGTGTCTGAGAGAGCCCCGCCCCGCGGAGGAGCTGGGGGCCGGAGCTGCCGGGGCCAGCGGGACCGAGTTCCCACCGGGAGGGCAGGCCCCGCTGGCCCTCCCTGCTCAAGGGGGAGTTTCCCAGCCGCCAGGCCTCTGCCGGGCAGGCCTCCGCGGCAGGAGCCTCACTCCTGACGGGGGTCTCCCAGCGCTCGGCTCCTGCCCCAGCCCCTCCTCTGCAGCCCTGCTTGGTCACCTTCCCGCGCCCTCCTCGCCGTCTCCAGGCCACTGGCCCTCCCCAGCGCCTCTGCTCTCGGGCTTTTGCCTCTACTGTTCCCTCCTCAACCAATGCTGTTCCCTGTCCTCTGCCAGGAGCATGGGTTCTCACTGCCCAGCGTTGGCCAAGGAGCCCGCCCGCCGCTCCCCTCCATGCCGTGCGCGGCCCACAGCCAGGGCCCCCGCGGAGGGCGGGGGTGAGAGTGAGGATCGCCCCAGCCAGGCCCTCACCCAGGGGCTGAGCTGTTCGCTGTGTGTCCTCTGTCTAGAAGGCTCCTGGGGCGGAGCAGGTGCCCCGGGCTCACAGCAAGGGGTGTGTGTGGGGGGGGAGGTGTGGTGGAGCCGCGGGACAGCGGGATGACCGGCGGTCGGCGGCCTGGCAGTGAGAGGTGGCAGAGGGATGATGGTGGGTGATGGCGGGCAGGGTGGCTGGCTGCGGCGCAGACCCCTGGCCACGCCTTCGGCAACCTGGCCTTGCTGCGTCTCAGCGCCAGGGCTCTGCAGCCCCCAGCGGCCGGCTCTGTGGCTCCACCATTGGCTGGGTTTGTTGGGAGGTGATCTCTGTCTTGCTTTCCCCTAAATCTCTCCGGGGCAGGCGTGAGGAGAGAGCAGCCGCGACCCCTGCACCCGCCCCGCGCCCTCTCTGGGGGGGTTGGCCAGAAATGCAGGTTCCAGGGTTCTTCCAGCAAAGCCTCGACTTCGTGGCTTGGAAGCGGCTCGGAAATCTGCATTTTTTTTCTTTCTTGTTTTGAAAGACATTTCTCTGTGTCTGTCTGTCTGAAAGGCAGAATGACAGAAAGCGGGGAGAAATCTTCTGTCCGCTGGTTCCCTCCCCAAATGGCCATAAGAGCTGGGGCCGGGCCAGCCTGGGTCCCCCACGTGGGCGGCAGGGACCCATGCGCCTGAGCCGGCGCCGGCCGCCTTGCAGGAGGCGCGTTAACTGGGAGCTGGATCTCTGGGGCTTGAGCTGGACGTGGGCGTCGCAGGTGGCTGCTTCGCATGGGCCCCAGGATTCTCAGCTGTCCCCCCTGCCGCCCAGGACGCCGCAGAACTCACCCTAGCGCACGCGTGGGGCGGCTGGGGACCGCGGCGACATTCTCTGTGTGAAGACTGGGAACAGCGGGGACGCCCAGGAATGGAGCTGGTTAAGCACCTGTGCCCCGGGGGACCCAGTGGGCGTCACAAACAAGGAAGAAGGTTCTGATAAGACAAACTCCCCAGGCCAGGCTGGGTGAAAGAGCAGGTGCGGAACAGTGCCCACTGCGCCCCGGGCACGCGCGCGCATACGCACAGCACTGTGGCTGTGCGTAGACAATTCTGGAGGGACACACAGGAAGCTGAGACCAGGGTGGCTCCGGAGAGGGGGTGGGGCTGGGACTGGGCTTAGGTCTGAACCCCTGCTTGGGCCCTGGGTTCTGATCCCGCGCCGTGGCCGTCCTGGGGCCGTGGACTCCCTGTGTGTGGCAGGGTCTCAGGGGCTTCAGCTGAGGGCTGGGCCAGTGCAGGGGCCTGGGCAACCGCTCCTGCCTCGGCCACCGGTTTCCAGGCCTCGGCTTCCAGAACCCTGCTGGGCTCCGGGAGGGTGGCCCCGGGGAGGGGGCGGCCCAGTGCGGGGCGGAGCCGAGCTGGAAAAACCGGCAGGTTTGGCGCGGTCTGCAAGGCCGCATCCCCACTCCTCTGCCTGGAGGCTGCGGGGCCACGCTCCCCCAGCCCACACCCCCGAGCTGCTGGGGCCGCAAGAGCACCCTGCACTGCTGCAGCTTGGGGGGAGGGGAGAGCGAGGGTTAGGGGCAAAGAGACAGAGACACGGGGTGGGAGAAAAGGGAGAGAGAGAGGAGACAGAGAGAGAGGCAGGGGGAGAGAGGCTGGGAGAGCAGAGAGACGGTGGGGGGTGGGGGCGGGGCCGGCGCTGGCCAGGTGCCCGGGCAGGGCGGGCGGCAGCGCAGGAGTGCAGGGGGAGGGGGCCGGGTGTCCGGGCGCCCCCAGCGGGGATGGTTCCTGCTCTGGGCCCAGCTACAGGTCTGGTCCCAGGAGCCTTGGAGCCGGCACAGGCCTCGCCGCACTTCCTGCAGCTCCAGGTCTCCCCGGGGGACGCGTACCTGGCCGCTGCCTCCCAGGGGCCCTCTCCGGGCAGAGCTGCGAAGGCCTGGAGTGAAACCGACCTAATTAGTGCTCAGAGTGAGATAATCGCAGTCTGGAATGTTCCCCAGGAGGTCCGGGTGGGGGTGGGCAGCCACCCGGCGCCCAGTCGGCCCTGCCGGCTCCCAGATCCCTGGGTTATCGGGGCTGGGGAGACCCAGGGGGTCTGGGCCCTGGGGTCCCAGGGCCTGGAGTCGCTCAGGTCCCTCAGGCCCTGCTGTGGAGCCGCTGAGGCTATGCCCACCTCAGCCTCTGCCTGCAGCCTTCCGTGGCTCCCTGTGGCCCTTACCCTGAGCCCCATGCTGAACAGTTCAGCTCCCGCCTCGCCGCTAGGGCCTTTCCCTCCCGTCCTGGGCCACGGCTTGGTTCTCTGTCTTGAGCGTCCACACCGGCCCATCCCAGGCCCTTCGCAGATGCCATGTCCCCACCACGCCCTCTCTGAGCGCTCCCCCCTGCACCGGTACAGGCTCCCGGCATCCCCAGGTGCACCTGCAGGCCCTGCCCTTGTCCAGGGCCTGACACACGGCAGGGCCTCCACCAGCCGGCGAGACCATCAGAGAGGTGGCTGGCCTGGGCACTGCCCAGTGCGGCGTCCTCCTAGGAGCCCTGGGTCTCCCTCTCGGCCCCTCCCCCAGCCCCAGCCTCCGCCGTGGCCCTGACGGCGATGTTGTAATCTGGCGGCGATGATCTGGTGGCTGGGCAGGGCCCGCCTGTCCTTGCAGGGCCTGGGCCACAGGACCTCCTGTCCGGGGCCGCGGGTGTCCCACCAGGCCCCTTGCCTCCGGCCACAGAGAACTGCACAGGCCCAGTGCCGCCGCCTGCTCGCCGGCGGCAAGTGCCTGTCTGGGTTTCCCTGTGATGCGGGGCGGGGTCCGGCCCTGCGGGAGCCAGTGAGGGCCTGGGTGGACATGGGCTCCCCGGAGGAGGTGAGTGGAGAGCCTGGCGCTGTGGGAGGCAGGTCCACAGCGGCTGCTTCGCTGAGTCCCGAAGTTTGCAGCCGGGGTCACAGGGCGGGCGGGGGAGTCCCCGGAGCTGAGGGTTTGAGCCACGCCTAGGGCACCGATCCCACCAGCTCTGTTTCCCCCGGGGAGCAGGGACAGCCAGGCTCCTGGTCGCAGGGATGTGCCCAAGTCGGTTAACCACTACTGCCCTGCCCCGAGCTGTCGCCTCGCCCCCGCTCCACCTCTCCACGCCGCCTTCCCTCCACTGTGCGGCTGGGGGCTCACCTGGGGGGGTTCACAGCCTCCACCTGCCTTCTGTTCCCAGTGTCCACCCCTCCCCCTTCTCCACGGCCACGAGACAGAGCCTTAGAGACCCTGCCCCTCCCCCGCCCCTTCCCACCACAGGGTAACCTCACTGTGACCTGCAGGTGCGGCAGCATGGGGCCTGGCCCCTCATCACCTCTCACCTGCTCTGCCACGGCCGCCTGGGTATTTTTCCCAGTGTAGCCTGCTCCTGCCTGCCGCAGGGCCTTTGCATATGCTGTCTCTGCTACTGCAATGCTTTCTCTTCATCACCTAGCTAATGTGCAGGTCTCAGGCACGGGGCCCCTCCAGCAGTGGGTGCTCTGGTGACCCACCCAGTCTTTCTTCTCTGGGCCCTGCACCCACCTCCCAGATGCCAGGCAATGTGGCCACCACAGGCTCCCCGCTGAGCCGCTTTCTAGGAGCCGCCTTACTGAACGGGAACTCCTGTATCTGGGAACCCCCGCACCCCAGATCAGAGTGGACACAGTGGGGACTGCGAGCTCAGCTCCTCCGCCGAGGTGGGCTGGCTAACGCTGGCCTCCAGCTGGGCCCAGGGCTCAGCGCCTTCCCGCCCCGTCCTGCTCCCCCCTGCACGTCCTCAGTGAGTCATGCGCATTCCAGCCCGCTCCCTCCCCTCGGAGCCCTGGGCAAGCCGACCTCAGGCCCGGCAGGCCCTGCGGGAGCTGGCCTCCTGGCCTCCCCCGCAGAGCCCTCACTGCGGCCGCACGCGTGCAGGTGGATTAAGCTGTCTCCCTCCCTCTCTGTTCCCTGCTGCTTCCCAGTGCCCATTGCGCGGCTTGGCATACAGTCAGTGCTAAGTGCTTACTGAAAGACTGGATGCGTAACAGCTGGGGAGTTGAGGGCTGGCAGCTGGGCCCAAGCGTCAAGGCCCCGGGTTCTTTCCATCTCGCACTTCTACCATCTCCACCCAGTCCAGCTCTCCATAGCTCCCCCGGGGCTGCCGACGCACCTGCCCTCTCGTCTTCACTCCACCAATGCAGGGACAGGAGCTGGAAGACCTCATTCCCAGAAGCCCCTCAGCAGGCTTCCCTGTCTCCCTGGCCACAGGTGCAGGCCATGGCCAGCCTCAACCAATCGCTGCAAGGGGAGGGAGGGAGGGACCATGTTCCACTTGGGCCAATCGGGGACGGGTCTGGCCATGACCTGTAGGACCCCAAACTGGAGGCACTGTGGGAAGGGGAGGGGGAGAGACCGAGAGACAGAGGCACGAGGTGGGCAGGGGGAGGACAGAGAGAGCTGGTCCGAGAGCCTCCCAGGGAGAGAGACGGAGGCGGGGACCAGGCTGGCAGCTCCAGGCCCCCCGCGGCTGGGAGGGCGGCCCGTGCTTGGTGATGTCCCAGGGTCCCGGGCGGGCCACTTTCCCAGTCTGGCCTGGCTTCTCCCCTTGTCAAGCCGGGGTTCACTTCCATGGGCCATCCTGGGGACACGCATGCCCGGGGTCCCAGCAGGAGCCGAGAAGCAGGTGTCTGGCTGTGCCCCAAAGGGGCCGGGGGAGGGCCAGGGTGGGGGTCCCCGAAGTCCGGGTGACCCCACGCTCTGTCCTGGCTGCGGAGTGAGTGCTCCCTGGTGCCAGGCAGCCGGTGGGCGCTGCCGAAGTCCCGGTTCCCAGGTGAGCGCCCAGCCCCGAGAGCAGTGCCCCCCCCAACCGCAGCGGGAGGGTTTGGGGGCCGGGGGCCGTGTCCTGGCTCATGCCCCGGGCAGTCACTTCCTCTCGTTGAACCTCAGCTGTCCCATCTGTCTAATGGGAGCACAACCATTTCATGGCTGGCGTGGGGAGGCATGAAAGGTACACAGCAGGTGCTCAATAAATGTTAACAATAAATGTTAATCTTAAATGATTCATTTAATTGCTCTTCCTCTCCCCCCCCCTTTTTTCTCAGAGAAAGAGCTGGGGTCCAGAGAGGGAAAGTGACCCCTCCAAGGTCACCAGCCAAGGGCTGACCCTCAGTGCCACCCGCTGGCAGCTTAGGCCCGGATGGCCTCTCGGGACTCAGGCCTTGTGGGTCAGGAAGCCGTGGAGGCCTGGCCTCGCAGCCCCTGGCTGGCATCAGCCCAGTCTCCCGCTGGGGCAGTTGCAAAATCCCTGTGCCCTCGCCTGTCGATAAAGGGTGCCCGTTGCAACACTCGGCAGGGAGAAATGATTAAGTGTTGTGTCATCCTGCGGCCAGGCTGGGCGCCCCTTTCCTGCCCGCGGGCCTGGGTGGGGCCAGCTCCTCACTCTCTCCCTGCGCGGCCCTGACCCAGCAGACGCTGGGGGGACAGTGAGCAGGGGGCTTCTGGGGAGTGGGCGGCGGCAGGCGCAGCCCGAGTTTCCCCTGGGCCTCCGCTCTCAGGCCCACGCTGCCCGGGCCAGGCCCTTGCCTGAGCTGTCCTGGATTCTCATCTTGCCCTCCATCCAGCGAGTGTCAGCAAACGCCGTCAACCCCACGTCCAGAGCCCACTTCGGCCGCTGGACTCCCGGCCCCGCCCTCTCCTGCTCGGAGGCCGCGGGGGCCTCCTGGTCGCTCTCCCCGCTCCCACCTTCACTGCCCATGCCCCTCCTGCAGCCACAGGGACCCTGTTAGGCCCCACGTCAGATCTGTCCCTTAGGCCCGTCTGAGACTCCTGCCTCACAGCAAAACCCAGAGCCTCCCCCAAAGCCACAGGCCCTGCCTCTGCCCGCCGTTCTCTCTGCTGCAGCCGCCTGGGCTCCTGCTCTCCCTGCAACACCCCAGGGATGCTCGAGCCCCAGGGCCTTTGCACTTGCGGTTCCCTCTGGATTGCTCGCCTTGGGGGCTCCTGGGCCCCCAGTGCGGTGGCCGTCCATGGAGATTTGTTGAATTGGTGACAGGGTAGGCAGGAGGGTGTCCCCAGCCTAACGCAGCAAGTGTCCCGAGGCCCCCTTTCTTGAGGTGACAGCCCACGGTGGACTTGCCCTCCTTCAGGGGTGCCTGGAGTCGGCGTCCCTGGCCCCGCCACGCCCTCACTCCCCAGTCTCCACTCACTCCACTCTTTTCTGTTTCTCTGGAGGGGAGCTCGCTGGGGCCACGGCTCCCTCGCTGCCTGGCCCTGCCCCCCAGGGCCTGGCGCCCGGGCCGTGTGTTCAGAGCAACACACACGCACGTGCACGGCCGGTCCCGGGCAGGAGGGAGCTGGGAGGAGTCGCCGTGCAAGGCCTGGGCAAGACGGGGGCCTGCTCGGGCCCTCATTAAAACACGTCCCGTAATGACACGGTGTTACAATGGGCACACACAGTCTCCTAATCGGATATTAGATCTGGCTTTTTACAATAGAGAGGCCGCGCCGGGCCGGTTGGCTCACTCGCTCCCGGCCGGGCTCCGCGCTCCACTTAGATGACTATCGGCTTCCTGAAGTCAGTACACCAAGCTCTGCAGGCCGGGCCCCAGCCCCAGCCCCCGGGAGCCCGGCCCGGCCCTCCCATAAGCCGGCCTAATAGCTACTCCCACGCGGGGCGAGGCTTCAACGCCTTCTGCACCCCGGCCCCGACCCAGGCTTGGGCGGATCAGGCCGGCTCCGAGGCCCCGTGAGCCACAGGTGCCTCTGCCGGGGCCCAGGCTGGCAGCCGGGCCCAAGGGAATCTGCCGCCAGCACGGAACAACTGGGGTGCTGGACACGGACACCCTGGTTTCTGGCCTTTCTTGGGACACGCGAGAGCCGGGGGCTCCCCGTCTGGGCGCTGGGGCTGGGCAGCGCTGGCCCCACCACCGTCCCTGCCTGGCGTCCGTGGGCCGTGGGATTGGCAATCTTGGCGCTGGGGCTAGGGAAGCAGCAGAGACTCAGACGGGGCTAGCGATTCCCCTGAGGGTGCACAGTGAGCTTGGGGCTCAGGACATAATCACTCAACGAGCCTTTAGTAAGCACCCACTGTATTCAAGCGCTGGGACACACAGCCATATTGTCACCCTTACTTCGGGACACCTGCACCTGTGAGTTGCAGTCCCCACAGCTTCGAGGCCCCGGCCAGGACAGGGAGCGGCTCTCACAGGGCCCGAGCGTGCTGGAAGCAGCCATGTTGGCAGGGAACCCCCGGCCGGGGCAAGGATGCCCCCAGCGCCAGCCTGGGTGTGCAGGGGGGTGCAAGGGCGAGCAGAGGGGACGTGTGCTGGACAGGGCACAGGGCCTTTCTCAGCCTGGGCAAACCAAAGGCAAACTAACTAGGTTTCCCCTCCAGCCTCTCGAAGATGGAGACTGCGGGCCCGAGTCGCCCGCCCCCGTCCCGCTCCAGGAAACGGGCTGTCCGGTGGCTCCTGGGGTCCCCACTCCACAGCGCCGCCCCTGGTCTGGAGGAGGAACTGCAGGCGCACCCTTGCCCCGAACTGGTCCCGCAGCGCGCGTGGGGGGCCCTGGGCGCCCTGGACGCCGGCCGGAGCCACATCTGCGAGCGAGCGTCAGGCGGCCCGCATGCTCGCGGCCGGCTCCCGGCTGACGCGGGCAGATGAATAACAGTCCCGGCCATCATGTGTGTTTGCTAAAAATAAACTTGACATACTTTTGCATTGGGAAACATTGTGGATTCCAAACATTCTCAAAGGGCAGAGGGGAAAAAAGGAAGAATGGAAATGAAGTTTCTGCGCTTAGTAATTAATTAGGGGCTGTAAACAAATGACTCACGCTCTGTCCTGGCTGTTTTTCTTTCCATTTTGCGTGGATTTTCGCAGGGACTCGGGGAAAGAAGCCAAGAGGCAAAGACAGGGCCCGGATGCGACTGCCTGGTGGGGGCCCGGCCAGCTGGAGAGCGAGAGGAGAGCTCCAGGTGGCCCCGGAGGCTGGCGTGACGTCACGCGGGTCCCAGGTAGCTGTGTGCAGGCAGGAGCCAGGGCAGCGTACCGAGCCGGAAGCAGCACCAGCCGGTCTGTGCACGGTGTTGGAGGTGTCCCCTGTCGCATGCTCACTTCTGGTACATAGATCCCCTGAGAGGTTTATGCGGCCGCTGCAGACCTGGGCTTCCGTGGACGCTGTCTCCCGGCATGGCCTGTTGGCGCCTTGGGAACTCCCAAGCGTCCCAGGCCACGGCGTGGGTCACGGGAGGGCCTCAGGCCGCGCTCGCCCCCTTCCCGGTCACCCAGCTCCCGGAGGCTGGCGGCAGCACAGAGGCCCCGGCACCAACAGCCTGGCTGGTGCTCGGAGAGGCCGGGATCTTTTAGTGCACAAGGAGGAGACTTTTTAAAAAAATTTTATTTATTTATTTGAAAGGGGGGAGAGAGAGAGAGAGAGGGAGGGAGAGAGAGAGGGAGAGAGAGAGGTCTTCCATCCGCTGGTTCACTCCCCAGATGGCTGGAGCTGCGCTGATCCAAAGCCAGGAGCCAGGAGTTTCCTCCAGGTCTCCCATGTCGGTGCAGGGGCCCAAGGAATTGGGCCATCTACTAATGCTATCCCAGGCCACAGCAGAGAGCTGGATGGGAAGTGGAGCAACCAGGACTCGAACTGGTGCTCCTATGGGGTGGCGGCACCACAGGCAGCGGCTTTACCCGCTACATCATGGCGCTGGCCCCGTGAGGGGATGCTTCTGGCTGGGTAAAGGTTCTTGTAAGGGACTGAGCGCCCAGCAGTGGGAGTATCCAAGCAGGGCCCACGCTCCGGCCTCCAGGACGAGGCTGGCGCATTGTCGTCGCGTCTGCTATCCAGAGAAATCGAAGCCCAGGGAGTGGGGACATGTCGGGGCACAGGGTCACCCACGGGGTGACGAATTCCGTGCTTCTCACCACTCCGGAGCCACAGACGGGGGCCCAGCGCCAGATGCCCTGCGAGAAGCTCCGTGGCCTGGCCGAGTCTGTCTCTCTGATGGGGGCGTGGCCACCTGCCTTCGGGGCTGCTGGGCGGAGCCAGGGAGGTCTGTGCCTGGAACACCTGCCTCTGAGGTCCCCTCCGGGTCCTCCGGCCACTGGCCCCGGCCTGGGCTGTGGCCAGGTCCGAGGCTGCGTCCGGGGCTCAGCTCCTGGGGTCCCCTCTCGGCCTCCCCCGCCCACCGGCTGTTGATTCATCCCTGCCACGAGCTTTTCGCCCTCTGCCTGATTTTCTTCCTCCTTTTCCTGGTAAAACCACCGTCGCCTCGATTGCCAAAGCTCCTTTCAGGGAACAGGCGGGCAGTGGGGGGCCCCCGCCGCCCCGCAGAGCGGCCGCTGGAGCTTCCCCATCCCTCCTACACGCACCACGCGCTTGCGGCCTGGACTGGGGCCATGGTCACGGTGGGCTTTGATGGAATCATCACGGGACAAGCAGGGATCCCGCTGGTCTGGGGACCCCGAGGCGGGGATCGGCTGGGGCGGTCAAAGAAAAAATCCTGGGAAAGATGGCGCCTGCATGGCCAACGCTTACGTGGAGAAGCCCAAGTGAGCCCCAGGGGCGGGTGCACTCATGGGGGTGGGGGAGGCAGAAGCAGGAGTGGGTCCTGGGGGCTTCCTGGAGGAGGTGTGTTTGGAGCCAGGAAGGAAGTGGGGAGGGAAGGGCGGCCAGGTGGGGCTGGCTCTCCCGGGCTCGCGTCTCTGTCCATCCCTTGCCGGGTTGCACGGCCTTGGTCAGGTGGAGGCCCTGCCCGAGCCTCAGTTTCTCACTTTGAACACGGTGTGGTTAGGACTAAGGGCCGTGCTGCAGGTGCAGGGCCATAGCAGTGGTTTCTCGCTCGGCTCGGTGAACGTCAGGCCTGGGGGGTGCAAACACCTGTGCTGTTGAGTGAGCCCCCCCTCGGCCTCACGGACCTGGTTTCACTTCCTGGGGTTATTTGGGAGAGGGAGCATGGAAATCCACGCCCTGGGTCAGCACAGTGCCTGGTATACAGTAGGCACTCAGTAGGTGCTGGTCAGCACCCGCTGACCCCACTGCCCAGTGCTCAGGTGTCGGGTGGAGCCAGTCCCGGTCCTGGGTTGGCGCCTGTGCACGGCAGGTGTGTGGCCTGTGCGGCGAACATGGGGCTTCGTGCCCCAATGACTGGCGTGAGATGGGGTGGGCAGGCCAGTTCCCTCGCCTGTGGGCTGGGGTCAGTTCTGCTCAGCAGCCCCAGGCAGCCCCAGGGGGGTCTGTGTGTGCACCAGGTTGGGGGGTCCCAGGCGCCCCTTGTTTTTCGAGGCTTGGGAGTCTAGTGTGAGCCACGGCTCTGACATCGCGCTGGGTGGGGTTGACTGCAACAGCCACCGCGCTGCTGGCTGGCACTGACCCCCGCCGGGCCGGCAGCGTCCTTGGGGCCCCTTGGAGCCTGCTCTGTGCCAGTGGGGCTGGCTCGGGGTCTTGGGGTGGGGCAGCCCCCGCCAGGCCCAGCCCCTCCCCCTCTGCTCCAGGTGCCCCACCACCCGCCATCTGCATCCCTTGGGGTGCGAGGGGCCTGCCTGCTCCCCGAGGCCCTGCCGCCCCTCCCGCCTACCTGTGGCTCAGCCAGGGCGGGGGCACCTGTTCTGCTGCATCCAGAGGCCCCCTGCTGTGCAGGCCGCCCTGTCCCCTGCCCAGAGTCCTCCATGGCTTGGTAAAACCTCCACGCCTCCTTGGGCCCCGCGAGGCTGGACCAGGGAGCCCCGTGGGCCTCCCTTCCCCCAGTCAGAGTTACAGAGACAGAGAGAGAGGGAGAGGGAGAGGTCTTCCCTCAGCTTGGTTTCCCCCACTCCCCTCCGCTCCCAGAAGGGACGCCTCACCTGTGGCCCAGGTAGGGGCTCTGACCTTTTCAATAGGACTGCGCTGGGGGAGCCCGGGCACCGGCCAGCAGCGGGGTCCTGCTGGCCTCCCACGGAAGGGAGACTTGGCTCAGGCAGGGAGGGCGTTGCGAGCAAAAGGACCAGCACGTGCAAAGGGAATCAGATAGGGCGGTTGAGACCTGTGGAGACCGGAAGCTGCTCAGGCCGGGGACAGCATGGCAGGAGGCGTCCCCTCGTGGGGACTGTGGTGCGGAGACGGTGGGAGCCACCGCAGCCATGAGCAGAGGAGAAGCGCGGTTGAGAGTGTCCCGCTGGCTGCAGCGGGGGGGGGGGGGGGGGGACGACCTGGCGGGTGGTCACACCCAGGCGGGAAGCTCACAGGGGCTCAAAGGGGCGGGGGGAGCCCGGATCAGGCGCTGGTTCAAGTCCCAGCTGCTCTGCCTCTGACCCAGCTCCCTGCTAGTGCACCTGGGACAGCAGCTGAAGCCGGCCCAGGAGCCTGGGTCCCTGCCAGCCGCGTGGGAGACTCAGGTGGCGTTCCGGGCTCCGGACTTCCAGCCCTGGCTGTTGTGGGAATTCGGGGGGCGGAGCAGCGAATAAAGATCCCCTCACCCCGGCCGGCCGTTTCTGTCTTCCTCTCTGACTTTCAAATAAATAAATCTTAAAGAGAGAATCCACTGGGACTTTAAAGGGAGAACTTAGGACACTAATGAGAGGAGCAGCCAGGACAGGAGCACCCGCCCCGGGCCAGGCGTGGACACGTGGCCTGGCCGCGCGTGCTAACAACACCCTCGTGAGCGGGCGTGGTCACTGAGCCTGTTCCACAGAGTGGAGACTGCGGCCCGGAGCTGAGATCTGCCCGAGGCTCCCGGCCCCCCGGGGCAGAGCGGGGATCTGAGCTGGGCTGCCCGGCAGGTGCCTCCCGCAGGCCGGCCCCGCCCCCCTCGCCCCCCCCCCCCTGCCGCAGGAAGCACTTCCCGTGGGTGGGGGGCAGCAGCGGCGGCATCCTCGCCACCTGACCCATGGCAAAGGAGAACCTGCCAGGGCGGGAAAGTGGGGCCAGGCACAGAGTGGGGCTGGGGTTGGAGCCTCGAGTTGGCAAAGGTTCTAGAAGCAAGCGGGATGGATGGGTCCTCAGCCCCTGGGGTCTGAATCCAGCCTGTGTGCGCTGTGCTGGGAGAGGCCCCTGCCCTTGTCCCCCCTCGGCTCCGGATCCTCCTGTGGCCGCCCTGTATCTCCAGGATGCCGTTCAGGCTCCCAGCTGTGTCCCCGAGGCCACACCTCCCCACTCCCCACCCTCCCCCGACCTCCCTGGCCCCCCCGCCAACTCTCCTCATTTTGCCTTCAGCTTCAGCCAGTGTCTCACCCCAGGACCTTTGCACGTGCTGTTCTTCTCGCCCCAGAGGCTGCATCTCATCCTGTGGGTCTGAACCTGACTTGGACCTCCCCTCTCCAGCGTGGCCCTTGCTGAGCACCTGAGCTGAAGCCCCCACCCCGTTTTTCCCTCGCCTGTCTCTTGTCTCATTTGAGAGGCAGAGAGACAGACGGAGAGAGCTCGCAAATGCTCACAGGTTCCTTCCCAAATGCCCCCAAGTGTCGGGGCTGGGCTGACGGCAAAGTCTAGAGCGGGGAGCTCCATCCAGGTGTCCGATGGGGGTGGCAGGCGCCCAGTTTGGGCCGTCACTGCTTCCCCGCAGCGTCTGGGTGGGCGGCGAGAGCCGGGAGCCAAAGAAAGCCGGGCATGGAACCCGGGTGCTCGGAGGCAGCCACGGCGAGGCCCAGTGCTGCCCCTGTTTTCTGGTTTTATTTTCATTTTAATATTCTGCTTCCTGGTCGCCTGTTTGTTCCCTGCCTGCTTCGGGGGACTGAGCCCCGTGGGCAGGAGCTGTGTGGGTTCAGTTCGCCCAGTCCCACTGCCCGGCAGACAGTAGTGTTTGTGGACGGAACGCACGGGTGGGTGAGCGCAGGAGGTGATGAGAACGGCCCACTGGTCTGGGGGCCGAGAGGAGGGACGGAGGCTCGGGCCAGGGTCCGAGGCCTCCCCCTTGGGTCTCCCTGGCCTGCAGGGTGGGCGTGGGGGCAGCGGGCAGGGCTGGGCGAGGCGTCCCGGTCCTCCCTTGCTGTTTTCTCCTCTTGGTAATTATGGGCTCAGGCCCGGGTGCCTTCCCGGAATAATAGCCGGGCTGTTATCAGCGGCATCTCAGGGCCTTCTCACAAACAGTCATTAATCAGCTCTCGCCGCCACCCTCGCCCGCCTCCCGCTGCTGCAACAGAACAGAGAGGGGAGACCACTCTCCCAGCGCCACACAGCCGGGGCGGGGGGCCAGGCCAGGGCCGTTCTGCCCCAGACTCTCAGGTGCGGGATGGGGGTCCCTTCCCCAGGGCGCACGGTGGGAGCAGGCTCTGAGCCAGTCGCCCCTGGGGGCCCCTGCCCCCAATTTCGGGCCCCCAGCCCTCCTGGAAGCCCCCAGGGGCCTTCCAAGGTGGCCTCTTAATCATTGCTGGTTAATTACGGAGGTGAAACAGCCCGGCGGGGCCCATGCGGGCCTGCCCGGGACAGCGGCGGGGCAGCGGGCGGCGTTTCCCGGCGAGGCCCGGGCCCTGCAGGTGAACCTGCCTGGCCGGGGGCCGCCTCCTCGTCGGCCGGGCGGGGACCACGGGGTCTCTGGGCCAGGCGTGGGTCTCCGACGGTGCCCTCGAGCCTTCTCTTGGCCGGGCCTCCCCTCCCTGCTCTGGGTGGCGCGTGGGAGGCGCTGGCATCACTTAATGAGGCCCGCGCGCTGCCAAGGGGAGTCGGAGGAGTTGAAACAGGTTCTGGGTGAGGTGAGTTTCGTGGGCTGGGCACAGGCCGTGGCTCCGTGCCATGTGGGCGCTCCTCGGGCGGCGGGGGGCGGGCGTGGGACCCCCACCTGCTCCTGCGCATGCCCCTGACCCGACCCGCAGGCTGGGAGTGGAGGCGGCTTGGGAGCGGACGGCGGGGATGACGGAGGGCAGGGACTGAGCGTGGAGGCCGCAGCCCACACCCCCCAGGGACGGCTGCGGCCCCGGGGTTCCGGGTTCCTGAGACGTGGCTGCCCGCGGCCGCAGCACAGACTTGGACCCGGTTGGTTTCCCGGTGGCCGATTTTGAGCTCGCAGCTTTGGTTTCGGACAGGGCTGACCCTGGGTCAGCTGCGCCCCGCTCTAGGCCCTGGAGCTCGGGCTGGTGGCGGTCACGCGGATGCACGGTGCCAGGGCGGCCTCCACCTGCTCTCTCCCGGGCTCCACAAGGAAGTCACTCGCGGGGTCGCTCCTGGCCCTGGGCTCGGCCCGCCGGCTCCGGAGGACGCGCCAAGGTTGGGCAGCGGCTCCCAGGCCCCGAAGGGCAGCCCCCTCCCCCCAGCGATGCTGCGCCCCCCTCCCCGGCCAGAGTGGGCGGGGCTCAGGCGGGGTTGGCTCAAGGCAGGACCCCCTGCGTGCCCGGGGCCCAGGTGCCCTGTGGGTGCTGGGGCCCAGGTAGTTCTCTGTCTTCCCCGCTTTTTTTTTTTTTTTAAGTCACTTTAATGCGTATGTAATTTAGTACAGTGGATTTCCCCTTTTTTGGTGTAAAATGTTGTGAAATTTGACAAACTCATGTGGCTGGGTAACCAGCACCATGTTAGAGAGACAGAATATTTCTGCCAATCTGGAAAGTTCTCCCCCCACCCCCCGCAGCCCTGACAGCCCCACTGTCTCCTCCCAAGGACCCCTGTGGGTCTCTCCCAGACGCCCCGCTTGTCAGCACGCCCGGGCGCACACGCGGCGCCCGCTCTCTCTCTCTGCGTGGATTTTGCTGGACTGAGTTGAAGACATCCTTGCCCCTCACCCACATTCTCCAGAACATTCTCCCCGGCAACGGGCCGCCGCCGCCACAGCCCCCACGCCGTGCTGGCTCTGCGGGTGCGGCCGGTACCTAGGGCGGCCGAGTGACAGCGCCCGCTCCCAGGCTGCACCTGCTTCCTTTGTTTGGCTTCATTCTCCTGGCTCAGGCGCCCATCGCTGCCCTGCGTTTGGTGGCAAGTCTCCTTTGCGGCCTGTGATCTGGAACATTCTCCCCGCGTTTGCTTTGGAACACACTCCAGGGGCAGCTCTGGGGGGCATCCCACAGGGGCTCTGGTTTGAGTCCCGGCTGCTCCACTTCTGATCCAGCTCTGCTATGGCCTGGGAAAGCAGTAGAAGGTGGTCCAAGTCCTTGGGCCCCTGCGCCCACATGAGAGATCCAGAAGAAGCCCCTGGCTCCTGGCTTTGGATCAGCACAGCTCCGGCCATTGCGGCCAACTGGGGAGTGAACCAGCAGATGGAAGACCTCTCTCTCTCTCTCTCTCTCTCTCTCTGCCTTTCAAATAAATAAATAAAATCTTAAAAAAAAAAAAAAAGGCAAGGGAGAGGGGAAGGGAGAGCCAGAGCGAGGCCGCACAGCTGACGGTGGCGGAGCGACCGGACCTGGGACGCAGTCTCTGGCTGCAAGGGGGGGGGGTTCAAGTGCCGGCTCACCCCACCCACCCTGACCATGAGACCCTGGGTGATGTCACGTCAGGGCCTCAGTTCCCCGCACCTGTGCCAGCAGGGCAACCCCAGTGCGACCCCCCCACCACGCCGAGCGCTAAGCGGTCACCGCCCACAGAGCACGGTCAGTAGCCGCTGGTGTGAGCGGGTCGGTGGGGGTCTCTGCAGCCCCATGGGTGGGCCGCAGGGCTTCCCAAAGTTCCTGGGAGGCTTTGCTGTCTCCTCGCTCCGTTCTCCTGGGATCTTGCTGAAGCCCCTTGTGTGCGAGAAGATGTGGCTCCCTCGGGAATGTGCCAGGCCCTCAGGCACTGCTGGCATCTTGGTTTGGTCTCCGTCCTTTTTTTTTTTTTTTTTTTTTTTGACAGGCAGAGTGGACAGTGAGAGAGAGAGACAGAGAGAAAGGTCTTCCTTTTGCCGTTGGTTCACCCTCCAATGGCTGCCGCGGCCAGCGCGCTGCGGCCAGCGCGCCACGCTGATCCGATGGCAGGAACCAGGAGCCAGGTGCTTTTCCTGGTCTCCCATGGGGTGCAGGGCCCAAGCACTTGGGCCATCCTCCACTGCACTCCCTGGCCACAGCAGAGAGCTGGCCTGGAAGAGGGGCAACCGGGACAGAATCCGGCGCCCTGACCGGGACTAGAACCCGGTGTGCCGGCGCCGCTAGGCGGAGGATTAGCCTAGTGAGCTGCGGCGCCGGCCTGGTCTCCGTCCTTAGCTAATATGGTCACCTGGTGCCAGATACCAAAGATCTCCCCTCGGCTCCACTGCAGTGCCTGGAGTGGCTTTCGGGAAGGTTCTGTGATCACATAAGCGAACGTGTGCTTCCTGTTGGTCCTGCAGATGCGAGGGGACTGGGCACGCGGCTCTGGCATCTTGTTTGTTTTTTCAATTAATTGATTAATTTGAAAGGCTGAGTTGAGAGAGAGAGAGACTCTTAGATCCCTTGGTTCTCTGGGCCAGGCTGAACCAGGAGCCTGGAACTCCATCCGGGTCTAACATGTGGGTGCAGGGGCCAAGCACTTGGGCCATCGTCCACTGCTTTCCCAGGCCATAGCAGGGAGCTGGATCAGAAGTGGAGCAGCGGGGACTCGAACCAGAGCCCATATGGGATGCCGGGGCTGCAGGGGCGGCTTTAGCCCTCTGCACCTTTCTTGTCGGCGGCAGATCCTGGCGATGCTCCCCACCGAGGCACAGCAGCTGCCCCCTGGTGGATGCGGGCTGTGGACGTGGGCCATGGTCTCACAAGGCAGCGCCTGTGCGCTGGCCACTCGGGTGGATGTCAGGGCATACCTTTCGCAAAGGCCGGGCGCCTGTGTGTGGGAACACCCGTGGGACATGTTCCTAGCGGAGGAACTGCGTGTCAGAGGCCACACAGGGTTCAGCTCTGCTCCAGTCCCGGCTCCATGGCCCGCAGACGCCAGGGCGCCGGTGGATGTCCAGGTAGCTGCACTTTGTTTTCCCGTAAACAACGCCACAGTGAACATCTTCGTGCCCTGGCTCGTGTGCAGGACTGGGAGCTTGCGGGGAATTTCCGGGATCAACACGAAGCCCTGGGAGAGAAGATGGAACCGGAGCCGGGCCCCCAGGCCTGTGGCCAGACGGCGGCTGGAGGGGTGCTGGCTCCAGGACCCTGCATGGACTGCCCGGGGGTCTGTTAGGCACACGGAGGCTGCAGCCCACCCGCCACAGCCCTGCCAGTCAGCATCGCGGAGCCTCGCAGGCAGAGAGCCTCCCTCCAGCGAATCAGACTCCTGGGGGTGGGGGCACGGCTCAGCCTCCAGTCTGGGGCAGGTGCAGGGCCATGCCTGGCTTCATTCAGGCCCCGCTGCACGCCGGGAGCGGCTCTCCACGAGTGGCCATTCATAGAAAAGTGTGGAGCCTGGGGCTCGCCCCGGCCAGTGCCTGCCCCAGCCAACGCCTGCCCGGCCAGTGCCTGGAGCCATCTTGCTGTGGCTGAGGTGCGCGGGACCAAGGAGGTGTGGGCTCAGAGCCCGCCCTGCCCGTCGCCACCTCTGCCTGCAGCCCACCTGTCTCTCCATGGCCAGCTGCCCCTCCCACCGTGGTCTCTTTCCCACGGTCTCTCTCTGTGTCTCCCCCTGCATCTGGGAAAATCCTGAAACCCTGGCAGAATGGAGCTGAGCGAGGCAAAGCTGGAACACTGGGGGGTGGTGGGGGGTGGGGGGGTGTATGAGCCATCCTGACAGCGAACACACATGTGTTCCACGGGTTGCTTTCATCCGCTGGGAGGTTGTGCGTGGGCCCCGGGCGCCCCCTTCCCTGTATCCTTGGCACCAGTGCAGCCGCAGATCCTGCCTGCGTGGCCCCGGGGGGCGTGTGGGTGTCCTCTGCTCTCCCAGCTTGGCTGCTGCCCTGAGCCCGGCCAAGAACCAAAGTCCCTGCCTTGGCAGCTTCTGCCCCGCCGGGCACGCACGGCAGGCAGCGTAGAGAATGAGCAAAGCTGCCGGATGGTTTCGCACAGTGTCGGTGAGCAGAGTGCAAGGGAGAGAGCATCGTAGGGGTGGGGTCTGGGGAGATGACTGGGACCTGAGTCTGGAGACAAGGTGCCGAGGAGGCGCTGGGCGTGGGAGTATCTGGGAGAAGGGCCTTCCGAGCAGCGGGAACAGCGTGTGCAAAGGCCCTGAGGCAGGCACAAGCCTGGGGGCGGGTCCTGATGGAAAGGTTTCAGAGGAGCAAGGTGTGCCTGTGTCTTGGATGTCACTGGCTCCTCCGGGGAGAGCGCGGGGTAACCCAGCGGTGGCAGGGACTCCGCGAGCGGCCGTGGGCGGGGGGACTTCTCCTGGGAATGGGGGCACAGCAGAACCACTCTGTCCTTGCGTTGCTTGGGGGTCTTTGGGGGTGACGTTGAGGACGGAAAGCAATGCCCTGGTTTCGGGATGCCCGGCCCCTGATTTCGGGGTTAACAGCCTGCAGCTCCGGGCACCGCGCCCGCCCGGCAGGAGCAAGTCACAGGCTCGGAGGCGGGAATGTCTGGGGCGTGTTTGGGAAAAGCCAGCACAGCAGTGGGCTGGCGGGGAGGGGCGGAGGAGAGGCCGGAAAGACAGGTTGAGGCCCGGGAGGAGGCTCGGAGCGGCGGGAAGGGCGGGCCTCAGCGAGGCCTAGGGAGTTCTAGGGAGCCAGCGAGCGCTCGGAGCGGGGAGGCTGCGCACTTGCTGTCTCCTCCTGGCTTGGCTTTCGGTGAAATCGCTTTGGCGTTCGGAAAAGTGGCAGGATCACTCACAACCTCCCGCGCCGCCCATGACGTCACGCCCTTCTCTTGCTCTCTCTCCCCCCTCTCGCTCGCTCTCTCCGTGTCTCTCTCTCTCCCACTCTTGCTCTCTCTCCCCCCGTCCCTCGCTCTCTCTTGCTCCCCTCCCACTCGTTCTCTCTCGGTGGGTGCGAGCCTGGATGTGGCGCCCCCTGCCCGCCCCGAGCGCCTTCAGCTTGCTGCTGTCCACGACTCGCAGTCTGGTGGCCTAAGGTCACCCCTGACCCAGGACCCGGAGCCCCTGCAGCCTGCCCAGGTCACACCCGTGCCGATTTCTCTTTCCCGGGGGGCCTGTGCCGGTGCTTGAACTTGACGCCGCGGAACCACGCAGGGCTTCCGCTCAGGACCCGTGCTCTGCGCGGTGGGCCCGCTCTGTGGCCGCGGGTTGTCTGGGGCCATGCCCGCCTCTCTGCGCGGTGGGCCCGCTCGGTGGCCGCGGGTTGTCCGCCCAGCACCTGTCGGGAGGACCGTTTCCGGTTCCCCTGTTCCGAGCCGCGCTGCCGGGGCCCTGCTCGCCTCTCCCCTGGTGGACACCGGGGCCATCTTTCTCAGGCTTGTCCAGGAGTGGCGTTGCCAGGCAACGGCGTGCACCTGTTGTGTTTTTGTAGGATGCCTGGGTTTCCCAAAGGGGGTGCCCCTGTGTTCATAACTTGACACTCACCCATCCCCCCAACCCGGGCGGCTGGGGGGCTGCTTTGGCTGCGAGAAGCCGCCCAGGTTGGGACCGGTGCTCCCAGCTGGCGCTGTGTAAACCTGGGCGTGGGACTTTGCTGCCCAGAGCCTCAGTGTGCTCATCTGCGACTTGGGAACATTAGCCCGTGCCCGGCAGGGAGGCAGTGAGCAGAGCTTCAGCCGATGGCACACGGCTCGCGTCCCCTCACTCGGCGATGGCACGGGGCTCGCGTCCATTCACTAGCTGCTTGACCCAGAGCCTCAGTGTGCTCATCTGTAAAGTGGGTGCGCGCCTCCCCGGGGCGTCGAGATTGTGGGCAACGGTAGAAGCGGTAGAAGCGCAGTCACTGGCAGCGCCGTTTGGGTAAAGGTCAGTGGCGTTGGGCGTTGACCTCTCCGCATCAGGTGGGGGTGGGAGGGCAGGGGCCAGCCTCCGCCCCCCTCTGCTGCCCACCGTGGCACCCATCAGGAATCTTTGGAGTCCAACATAGGAGCCGCTGCTGCCCCCCGGGGAGGCGCGCTCTCGGAGCACCCCTGTGGGAGCCTTGGGCTCGTCCTGGGGCCTGGGGCTGAGCGCAGGGCCCACCTGAGCAGGAGGCCCCCCCAGACGCGATCTTGTTGGGGGGAGGAGCGCTACCGCGGTCACGTGGGGCCCTGCGAGGGGGCGGCGCTGCCGCTGAGCAGTGGGGGAAGCCCCTGGGGGGGACAGGGCCAGGAGAGAGGAGGAGAGGCCTCCAGTCCCCGCCGCAAGTGGGAGCCCCGCCTGCTTCTCCGGCCCCTGCGCTGTGCGGCCCGGGCGCCTGTTGCACCTTCTCTGGGCCCTGGTTGCCCCGCTCTGCGCGGCTCCGGGAGGTCCCGCTCCCGCTCCGCCCGCATTTCCGGGCCCCCGCGGCCCCCTGGCCTCCTGGCGGCGGCTGGGGCCAGGGCTCGCGGCCAGGGCTGCGCACCTTGACGACCCGCCCACGCCCGCGACACAAAGGCCCATTGTCGGGGCGGGAGCAGCCGCCGCTCCCCCAGCCCGCCTGTGGTCGCGGGCACTGAGGAGCCATTCACAGAGGCCGCCGCCCCCCGCGCGGGCGCCCGGCCAGACCGCCTCCCCGGCAGGCGCCCTCGCCAAGCAGGGCCGGCTGCTACCCTGAGCCAGGCCTCAGTTTCTCCAGCTGGGCGAAGGGGAGCGGAGCGGTGCCGACGGGGAGAGGGGCCGCCCCGCGCGCGCCAGGCTGTGGCACCTGCAGGCCCGAGAGGACCCGGCGGCCGGGGTCACGCGCGCCTGGGCTAGGATCCCTGCATGCGCTCGTGCCTGGGTCCGTCCAGCCCCTGAGCCTTCCTCTCTCCTCCCCGACTGGAAAAGGACGCTCGGAGGGCGGAGAGAGAAAGAGAGCTGCGCCCCCGGGAGGTCATCCCCCTCCCACGGGGTCAGCCCTGGGCAGGACCCCGCGAGAACCTGGGGTCCAGGCAGGGCCAGCGTTCAACCTAGCGTGGGCCCTCCCGCCTTGACCGCAGGCCGGCCGCTGTCCCACACGAGGTAGTCACCACGACGGAGAGGATTCTGGGCCCTCCTGGAGCCGACTTCTCGGGGTGGGGGTGCCCTCGGCTGCCCCCAGCGCCAGGGGCCCCCGGAGGCTGCTCCTCCTGGGCCTGTTGCTGGCCAGGCCGCTCTGCTGCCCCTGAAGCCGTGGTCCCGGGAACCCCGCGTCCGCTGGGCGCCGTCAGTGGTCAGGACTGACGCTGCTGGGTGCACGGTCGCAACAACTCCCGAGGGACCAGGCCGGGTGGGTGCGCCCTCCAAGAGTGGGCCGTTCAGCTGGCGAGCGCCAAAGGCTGGATTTGAACCCTGGCTTTCCGGCGCCAGGGCCTTAATCTCCCCCTCCGGCCCTCTGCCAAGGGGGCGACCATGGAGGCGAAGGCGGATCGTGTCTGCCTCAGAGGTCCTTCTGGGGCGCGGGAGCGCGGTGGCCCCTGTGTGTGGTCACAGCCCTGGGCCCGGGACCAGGGGCGCACAGGCCGTCAGACCAAGTCCTGGACTGGAGTTTCCATCTCTGCTCGCTGGTGGGGGGTGGGGAGAGGCCCCTGCGTGCGGTCCCAGGGGCACATGTGTGCCTCACACGGAGCCCAGACTCCCCCCTTCCTGCTGCCCTGGGCTGGGTTAGCCGGCTGCTACTGAGCTCTCCATCACCGTGAGCAGTCAAGGCAAGGTGGCTGCCGGGCGCTGCGGAGTGGGGGTGGGGCCTGACAGAGTAGGTGACTTCCGGGATCCTAGACATTCTGTTTTGTGCTTTGTTTTGGAAAATGTTTATTTATATATATATGAGAGAGAGGGAGAGGGAGGGGGAGAGGAAGAGAGAGAGAGTCAGTCTTCCATCTACTGGCTCACTCCCCAAATGCCTACAGTAGCCAGAGCTGAGCCAGGCCAAAGCCAGGGGCCTGGAACTCCATCCTGCGTGTCCCGAGTGGGTGACAGGGGCCTAAGCCATTGAGCCATCACGGCTGTCTCCCAGGGCATCAGCAGGAAGCTGGAGTTGGAAGTGGAGCCGGGCCTTGAACCCAGGTGCTCTGGTGTGGGAGATGGGTATCGCAAGCAGAGTCTTCGCTGTCGTAGGAGCCCCCGTGAGCCAGTGGGAGCCCCTGGGAGCCCCTGGGAGCCAATGGAGCCAGTGGGAGCCCCTGGGAGCCAATGCCACAAAATCCACAGGCAGCAAAGGGCGCGGAGCAGGAGGCAGGTCCTCCAGTTCCCGCATTCCCAGCGTGGACGTCCATCCCCTCGGGCCACCCCCGCAACCCCCATCTCCCAGGCAGGGAGCCGGAGTCAGGAGCCCAAGCTGGGGTGCGGGGGTCTTCACTGGTGGCCTGCGATCTGTTCTGGTCGGGGTCTTCGCCGGTGGCCCGCACTCCGTTTCTGGTGGAGAAGACAAGGGGAACGAGGCCGGGAGACACAGCGAGCTTTCTCCCCACGCCCTTCCACACCAGGTGGCTGTGGGAGGGGACCTCCTGTGGGAGCCAGTGAGGGGTCGGGACGGCCCCCCGGGGGAGGGCTCAGCCATTTGGGCAGGGCCCTGAGGGATGCATAGGAGTTCGCCTGAGAAGTGTGGAGATGGGCCTGCCTTGCAGAGGGAGCGGCGTGGGATCGACCAAGAGCGCCCGTTCGCCGAGCCCCTCCTGCGTGCCAGGCCCTGCACTGGGGCACTGCCCACACCCCGTAGCAGAGGGCCTGGTCTCCACTCCAACTTCCTGCTGATGTGTTCTTGGGAGGCAGCAGCTGGTGGCTCAAGGCCTTGGACCCCTGCCAGCTACGTGGGAGACCCGGACTGAGTTCCTGGCTCCTGGCTTCAGCCTGGCCCGGCCCTGGCTGTTGAGAGCATTTGGGGAGTGAACCAGTGGATGGGAAGGGGTAGGGGATCTCTCTCTGCTTCTCTCTCTCTCTCTGATTTTCAAATAAATCAATAAACTCCTGGCTGGCGCCGCGGCTCACTAGGCTAATCCTCCGCCTTGCGGCGCCGGCACACCGGGTTCTAGTCCCGGTCGGGGCGCCGGATTCTGTCCCGGTTGCCCCTCTTCCAGGCCAGCTCTCTGCTGTGGCCCAGGAGTGCAGTGGAGGATGGCCCAAGTCCATGGGAGACCCCATGGGAGACCAGGAGAAGTACCTGGCTCCTGCCATCGGATCAGCGCAGTGTGCTGGCCGCAGCGCGCTGGCCGCGGCAGCCATTGGAGGGTGAACCAACGGCAAAGGAAGACCTTTCTCTCTGTCTCTCTCTCTCACTGTGCACTCTGCCTGTCAAAAAAAAAATCAATAAACCCCTGACAGTTTTAGACTGTTGTCACCCCATTTTATAGATGAGTAAGCCAAGGCTCACTAAGGCAGCTGACTGTGTCCAGACAGTGCATAGTGTTCGAGCCTGGACTTGAACCCGGCGCCTTGGGTTTGCGGTCCTTTGGGTATTCCTCGATGTAGGAGGAAGAGCTGGAGCGCCCCGGGTGCTCGACCTTGCCCTCTGACCTTCCCAAATCAGGTCTCTGCTTGGGGCCTCTGGACCCACCGGCTGAGGTGGCGAGAGCCGGGGCCAGGGGCCGCGTCGGGCCTTTCCGGGGCTGGCTGGGTGCCCGGGTGCTGCAGCCGGGGAAGAAGCAGGCGTGGTGTGCTGGCCTGTCGCTGCTGCTGCTGCGTTCGGATGTCATCGGCGACACCTTCGGCGCAGCTTTGGTGGCATTGCGGCCCCTTGGTTCTGGGGCAGAGCCTGGCCCCCGACAGCGGCCCCTCTGCCCGGCCTGCACTGCACCGGGACAACGCAGGGTAACACAGCAGGTGGGAGGCGGACCAGGACGTGGACCCAGCCCGGAGCCTGACCGAGAGCCCCCGCGTCCTGGCAGGGGCCCCGTCCCCCCACCTGCAGGAGAGGGGCGAAGAGCCCTCGCCTGCGCCCGCGAGCCTGTGGGCGGCCGTGTTTCTCCCCACCCGCATCCAGACGCGGCCACGCTCCCTCCCCGAAGGGAAGGGGAGGAGAGAATAATAGTGGGTTCCTCTGTCCCTGCTGAGCCGCTGGGGAGACTGGTTGGGCAGGTCTGGGGGAGGGAGTTATACATGCTGGCAAGCAGGCCCCGAGCCGCAGGCGGCGTGGGGGCGCTCACCCTAGGGTCCCAGCCTGGGCCCAGGGCAGCCCAGGCCAGTATGGGTGGGGGATGCAGCACATCCTGGCCTCCTGGGGGCGGGCCATGAGGAGGGGGGAGGAGAGGACCAGCTGTGTGCCTGCAGGCACGCCGGCCTTGTCCTCACCGCAAGCCTGAGACATTGGCCTTGCTGCGGTCCTCTCTCCCTCTCTCCCTCCCTCTCTCAGGAGGCTGAGCCTCAGGGGGTGACGCCGGGGATTCAAATCCCAGGGGTCTGACTGCAGCCGTCTGCCGGCAGCTGCCTCCCTGCGGTGGGGCCCTGAGCCTCAGTCTCCTCATCTGTAGAATGGGCCCAGAGTTCCCTCCTCCGAGGTCAGAGGCAGATGCCGGAGGTCAAGGGGACGCTTGCCACCGCCTGCCTCCACCTCCCTTCCCGAGCCAGCCCCCAGCGCCGCCCTCCAGGAGCCCCCTTCCTGTCCTGCCTGTGGGTCGGACCCGCGGCCGCAGGAGACTTAACATGGGCTTCGGGGACAGGAGGGTGGGGCGTTCTGGGCTGGGGCTGGCTGCCACCTGTGGCCAAGGCACGCCCCATCGCGTGCGGTGGAGCTGGGGGACAGGCGCGTCTTGGGGGGGGGCCTCCAGGGCCTGCCGGGCTGGGCCGATAAGGGCAGGCTTGGAGGAGGCGGCCCTAATTACGGCCTCGCTGGAGGCGGCAGGCGAGTCAGGAGGTGGGGGTGACTCACGACTGCCGTCCGCCCCTCGCCCAGCTGGCCTGCCCTGGCCTGGGCACCCTGGGAGCAGCCGCAGGGGTCTCCCCTGGGGAGCGTGACGCGGGCGCCCTCCCAGGCCTCGGCAGCACTTGGCATCGCCGCGGGCCCAGGGCCGGGCTGGGATTTCCCCTGTGTGTGTCCCGGGCAGCAGCTTCTGGGAAGTGGGGCTCGGCTCCGGCTCCCAGCGGCGGAATCCCGCGGCCTGGACTCCGGGAGCCGCCCCAAGCTGCGGGAAGAGACGGGGAGGGCGGACTCCGGGAACAGCAGAGCCGCCCCGGCTGCGCTCGCGGGTCCCGGCTGAAGGGAGCTTCAGGGCGGCGCAGCTCTGAGGCCACGGAGACTGTCACCAGGGTTCCCGGAGGGTCCGGCTTCCACTGGATCAGACCGGGACAAAACCCTGACAGCTGAAGAAGCAGTGTCTTCAGCTTGCTCCCCATGGGCCAGAGAGAAAAGAAAAAGAAAAGTATAATTACGGGGCGGGCGCTGTGGTGTAGCGGGTAAAACCACCGCCTGCGGTGCCGGCATCCCTTATGGGCGCCGGTTCGAGACCCGGCTGCTCCACTTCCCATCCAGCTCTCTGCTGTGGCCTGGGAAAGCAGTGGAAGATGGCCCAGGTGCTTGGGTCCCTGCACCCACGTGGGAGACCTGGAAGAAGCTCCTGGCTCCTGGCTTTGGATCAGCGCAGCTCCCCATCTGGGGAGTGAACCAGTGGATGGAAGATTCTCTCTCTCTCTCTCTCTCCCTCCCTCCCTCCCTCCCTCTCCCTCTCTGTCTGTCTCTCTCTGTCTCTCTCTCTCCCTCCCTCCCTCTCCCTCTCTGTCTCTATCTCTCTCTCTAACTCTGCCATTCAAATAAATAAATAAATAAATCTTTAAAAAAGGCAAGGTACTTCCGAAGGTTCTCCAGAACGTTCGTGGGCACCTGGATGGGAGGAGCCGCTTCTTCCAGGGCGACCGCTGGGGCGCAGCAGCTGAGCAGTCCCGGGGACGCCCGCACCCATCCCTGAGCGCGTCGGGGCCGCGGCCACCCACGGAGACCCGGTGGAGCTGCAGGCTCCTGGCTTTTGCTGGAGCCCGTCTGGCTGTGGCAGGCAATTGAGGAGTGACCCAGCGAATGGACGACTCGCTCTCTCTCTCTCTCTCTTCCCCTCTCAAATAGATGAAAATAAATATGTATTTTAAAAAGGTAAGTTTATTTTGGTGCAAAAAATATTTACATCCATATACACATGTTCCATGCACTTAGAAAAGACTTATTTATTTATTTGAAAGGCAGAGTGAGAGAGAGAGAGAGAGAGAGAGAGAGAAAGGATCTTCCATCAGCTGGTTCAGTCCCCAAATGGCCACAACAGCTAAGGCTAGGTTAGGCAGAAGCCAGGAGCCAGGAGCAGGGCCCGAGCCCGTGGGCCATCCTCCGCGGCTCTCCCAGGCGCCTTAGCAGGGAGCTGGATGGGAAGTGGGGCCGCCGGGCGGGGCCCTGCAGGCTGTGAGCCGTGGCCTAGCCCGCGGCGCTGCCATGCCGGCCCCTCCTGCGCCCTGTGGAAGCGGCTTCGGGATCCTCCGGTTCTCCGGAGCCCAAGCGCAGTCACGCAGGCCCAGCAGCCAGTAGCTGAGGGGCGAGGTGTTCCTCGTGCGACTGTTCGGACTCTTTACGGGTTTGAAATTGGCAAAGTAAATCACCAGGGAAAAAAGTAAAACCGGAAACGAACCGAGAACATCCGGCATAGCCTTAGGAATGTGGCCACGTAGACTGCACCGCGTCCTGCCCCGCGCGGCGGCTCCCTCCTGCCGCACCTGCCGCGTTCACGCCTCTGCGGCGCCTGCCTCTCACCAGCCAGCCAGTTCCCCGAAGGCGTCACGATCTTCAGTCCCTGAACCTGACAGCAGCCCCGTGGGGCTGGCGCTGCCGCTTGTTCAAAGTGCTATTAAACCGCCGCCGGGCTGCAGCCGACACTGTGGCCTTGCGGGTTAGGGCTCCGCCTGTGGCACTGGCATCCGCATCCCATCCGGGCGCCGGTTCGAGTCCCGGCTGCTCCACTTCCAGCCCAGCTCCCTGTTTATGGTCTGGGAAAGCAGTGGAGGATGGTTCCGACCTCAGCCTGGACATTGTGGCCACCTGGGAGGGGGAACCAGCAGATGGAAGACTCCCCCCTCTCTTTGTCTTCTGTCTTTCAAAGAGAAATGAAAACATTTTTAAAGCCTCCGTGGTGTGTCAGGCACTGTGCTCGGGGGGACAGACGCACCCTCCGTGGGGGCCCTCAGCAAGGGAGGTCAAGGAGTCAGAAGTCTCAGGTTCAGGAAGGAAAGTCCGCCCACTGCCTTGGTGGAGAGCGGGGTGGGGGCCCTAGGTTAAGTGCGGGGGCTTCTTGGAGGAGGTGGCACGCGGGTGGGCATTGCAGATGGGAGCGGCTGGCTCAGGAGACCCGCCTGGCATCTGCCCCGGGCCTGCGGCCTCTGCCTGGAGTGCCGCCCTCCGCTTCCTCGTGCCAAACTCCCACTCCCCGGCCCGGCCCCTCCTGTGGAGGCGGGAGGTGGACTGGGGGCTTCCCCAGCCCGAGGGGAACCCGGTCTCCCTCTCGCCTTTTCTCCTCTCTGTTCCCAGGGCAGACGGAAAGCCTCCATCACCACCCATGTCCTGGGAGCCCAGCCCTGAGTGGGAGGCACGGGGCTCCGAGAGGCCAGGACACTTGCCCGAGGGTGCACAGCTTGGGAGGGTCAGGGCGGGACTGCACTTGGGACCTAGACTGCCTATGGCTAACTGGTCTACCTGCCCCCTTCCTGCAGCCGGGGCCGGGGCCTGGGGTCAGCCCTGGGCCTGTGTAGGAGGCTCAGTGAGGGGCTAGGCCAGCTCCGGGCTGAGCTCCATCCTAAGGGGAAAGCAAGTGTGGGCCTGAGCCACGTGGCCCTCTCCTGCCCACCGTCTCCTCCCTTCGCTGGCCCAGGCGGCGCCCCAGGGCTGCTGTACCCGGCATGAGGCCCAAGCCCCTACCCCCCGGAGGACGCCAATCTCTGGGGCTACTGAGCAGCTGGGGAAACTGAGTCTGAAGTCGGGCCCAGGGTGCGGGGCGAGTGCATGTCCAGGGCGAGGGGTGTGCGTGTGCTTGCGTGAGGCTCGCGGCTGGGGACCCCCGTGCTGTGTGCCTGCTTGGATTTCCACTTCCGTCCTGCTCTGCTGCTTCTCTCTGGTCCTCAGTGCTCAGATCTGAGAAATCGGGGCATGGACAGAAGCGCGGGCGGCTCGAGGCCTGGCGCAGCTCCCTGGCCCCTCCCCAGCCTGGGGCCCGAGGACAGGTTCACTCGCTGGGGTTTGCTGGGCTCCAGTGATCTCGGGGGGCCCACGGCGGGCAAGCAGCCCATCACCCACCATGGCGCTGGGCCGGGCTCTGCTCCCCGAGCTGTTTCTGGCACCAACTGGCAGGAGGCCAGCTGCCCACCCCAGGGGCCCCAGCAGGGCGGTGCCCAGGGGGCTGTGCCTAGCCCAGGTCACGTCGTGGGGTGGGCTTAGCTCCCCCCTGGGTCTCCCTGGGAGCCCAAACACTGCAGTCCCCAGGTGCCTTCAAGGCCTTGGTCTCTGGCACAGAATAGGGTGTGGAGGGCGCCTGCACAGGGGGAGATGCCAGGGTCATGCGGCTGCGCTCACACGGCCTTGGCTGAGAGCTGCCGGGGTCCCGCCGCGCCCGGTGGGAGACGGCTGGGGAGAGGGACTCTGACCGGGGCGGGCGGCCAAGGCCAGTGTCCTGTGGTGGGAAGAAGCTGGTGGGTTCACAGGGCAGCAGGTGGCACAGAGCGGGCGAGGCGGAGAGCACACGAGTGAGCGAGAGAGAGACAGAGAGACGGAGACACAGAGAGAGAGAGACAGAGAGACACAGAGACAGAGAGAGACAGAGAGACACAGAGACAGAGAGAGACAGAGACAGAGAGACAGAGAGACACAGAGAGAGACAGAGACAGAGACAGAGAGACAGAGACAGAGACAGACAGAGATGGGCTGGGCTCTGCCGGCCCCGAGGTGGGTGGGGAATCCGAGTGCCACGCCGGGGCCCTGATGCAAAGGCCGGAGCTGGGAGCGAAGTGCAGACTCGGCCGGGACCCGGAACGTGGCGCTTTGGTCTGGGGGGTTCAAGAACAGACCCTCGGCCGCCTCCCCGTGGCTTCCTCCACGCGAGGGCAGACGGCCAGGAGCACGTGGGACCCGGGGCAGGCGGGCGCTCGCCAGTCCGGGTTGCAACAGCCCCGGTCACCGTGGGGAGGTCTGGCCTAACCCGACTCCACCATGAGGAACTGAGGTGCGGCGGGGGAAGTGGGGCCGAAGGTGGCGCTGAGTCAGCGGGGACACGGGGCTCGAACCCAGGCCCCTGACTCCTCACCCAGACCTGCCAGGAAGTGGGCGTCTCGCCGCGTTCTCGCCCTTTCCTCCTGACAGCGAGCCAGGAAGGAGACATGGAGGCGTGGAGGGGGGGCGTGCTGTGCAGGTCGCTGAGGTCAGGGCCCGGGGGGGGGGGGGTGACTGGGGACCAGAGCGAGCGTCGGCCGCGAGGCCGCGCACTTCTCCCCCGCCCCTTCCCCGCCATGACCTTGCTGGATGCTGACCCAAGCTCGGGCTTACGGACCACGCCGGTGTCCCAAGAGCCGGGGCCCGCGCTCCGGACCCAGTTCCACCACCGCCCGGCAGCACGGAGATGAACCGGGACCGAGCGGCTGCAGAGTGGCAGACGCCAGCTGCGTGTGCGGGGGTCACACCATGAGCCACGAGGGTGTGGAAAACAGCGTGCTGGACCCGGGTTTTCAAGAATGGACTGGGGGGCCAGCGCTGTGGCGTAGCAGGTAAAGCCACTGCCTGCAACGCCGGCATCCCATATGGACGCCGGTTTGAGTCCCGGCTGCTCCACTTCTGATCCAGCTCCCTGCTAGTGCTCCTGGGAAAACAACAGGGGATGGGCCAAGTGCTTGGGTCCCTGCACCCACGTGGGAGACCTGGACGGAGCTCCTGGCCTCCGCCTGGCCCAGCTCTAGCTGTCGCGGCCATCTGGGGAGTGAACCAGTGGATGGAAGAGCTCTCTCTCTCTGTCTCTCTCTCATTCTACCTTTCAAAGAAATAAACAAGTCTTGAAAAAATATTCCTATAGGCAACCATATGTATGTATAGCTAGCTCCACACGGCTCTGTGCTGATGTCTCCAGACTCCATTTTTTAGACACAAGCTTTATTTATTTATTCGAAAGGCAGAGCTGGGGGGAGAGAGAGAACCCGCCGTCTACTTGTTCACTCCCCAAATGGCTGTGACAGCCGAGGCTGGGCCAGGCCGAAGCCAGGAGCCAGGAGCTCCATCCGGGTCTCCCACGAAGGTGCAGGGCCCAAGCACCTGGGCCGTCTGCTGCTGCTCTCCCAGGCGCACGGGCAGGGGGCTGCATGGGAAATGGGGCCGCAGGGACTCCCACGCAGCCCCAGCCCCCTTTCCCGCGTGATTTGAACTCTCTCTGAGTCAGCGCTCCCGCCTGTGGAGCGGCCCCTGGCCCCTCGCAGCTGTGGCCCAGCCCTGGAAGCCGTGGGCTCCTGCACCCGCGCTCAGGGCGGGAAGGGGCGCCCAGAGGGGAGAGGCCTCCGCCTGCAGCCCGGCCCCCGCGGAGTGAGATCCGGGCCTGGCCGTGTCCCACGTGGAAAAACGCCTGCGCTTTGCACGAGGGAGCATTCAGACCCCGCTCCAGGGGCGCACGTGCGGGTCCCAGGCCTCCTCTCACTTCCTCCAGGAAGTCTTCTCTGCCTGTCCCGTCATCCACCGTGTCCTTGTCCCTGAAGTCTCAAGCCGGTGGCCCGCACGGTGCTTTCTAGAATCTTCGTTTGGTTACCGGCTTTCCACAGCCAGAGAGCTCTGGTGAAAAACGCCCACACCCATTTCTGTCCCCAGTGTCGGAAGCCAGGCAGCCGTGGGGCCACGGGCCCAGCGGCCAGCTCAGCCCCCCGCCCTGCGTGCAGCAGGTGCCCGGTCGCTGCTGGCAGCGTGGGCGGACGGGGCGCCCTAGCTGGGACCCCTGGCTCTGGGGGCAGACAGCACTGATCCCCTTCCTGGTCACAGGGCCTGGGAAAAAGGCTTCTTGCTCAGAGAGAGAGAGAGAGAGGGAGGGAGAGAGGGAGAGGGAGGGGGGAGAGGGAGGGAGAGGGAGGGAGAGGGGGAGAGGGAAGGAGAGGGAAGGAGAGATCCCCTACCTGTTGGTTCACTCCCCAGATGGGCGCGGCAGCCAGGGCTGGGCCAGGCCGGAGCCCGGAGCCCGGAGCCCAGAGCCCAGAGCTCAGCCTGGCTTTGCCAGGAGGGGGCGGGGCCTGGAATCCAGGACTCCTGGCTGAGCCGTGCCGGCCTCCTGTTCTTTCTCCTCCTCTCCCTGCCTCGGTCCCTCGGGTCTCCCGGCGACCCCGCCCTCCCCGCTGCATCTGCCTGTTCACTGCACACCTGCCGGCCACGCGCCAGGCCCACGAGGCGCTCCCATTGCATGCTGGGAGCGGATGCAGCATGGGCAGAGCAGAGCAGAGCAGGGTCCCGCCCTCGCGGGCTGCCACTCAGCCTCAGGTGCTGCGAGGGAGGGGTCAGGAAGGGTGGGCGGGAGCCCCGGGGCTGTGCTCTGGGTAGGAACCTCCCTCCCACAGGGAGCAAGTGCAAAGGCCCTGGGGCAGGCGCAGGCCCACGGGGTGGGTCGGAGTTCCTCCCCCTGCCTTCGCGCCCTCATTTTTTTTTTTTTTAAACAGCGAGTTTCCTAATTTTGTATCCAAACACACAATGGCATTTCTTAAAAATAGAAATAGCACCCGGGAGGCCCTCATGCTGTGGCCACCGCTGTGGCCGCTTCTTCCTCTTTCTGGGCGGATGGACCCCTGGCCTCTGAGGAGCCCACCGGGGGGCCTCCCTGCCCGTCACTCCCAGGGTCTCAGGGCTGGGTGGGCTGACTAGGGTGCCCCCCTTTCCGTCTGCAGCCCCCCCCCATGGAAGGAGACGCCTACGGTCGGGAACTCGTGGCCCAGCAAGCCGCTGTGTGAGGCTGGGCTGGGCGTGGCCACCGCTGACCCCTCCCGCCAAGCCAGGCCTCCAGGGACAGGGACTTTGCAGGTGCTGATCCCGCTAAGGACATTCTCCCTTATCTGTGGCTGCAGCGCCTACCGACACTATTCTGATTCTGGCTCAGACATCACTTCCTCCAGGGAGCCCTCCCAGATGTGCCTCGTCAGGTCACCCCGCTAACCGCTTCCCATGAGATGCTGCAGCTGCGGTTAGGTTCTCCCGGCCTCCGGGGCTTCCGGCCCCGTCATCTGAGCCTGGGTCTCTGGGGGGAGATTGGTTGGTCCAGGCCCAGAATCGCCAGGGGTCTGTGTCCCCTCTTGGCACTGTCTAGGTGCAGGGAGGTGGAGAGGGGGGCATGGCCTCCCCCCGAAGCCAGGAGCCAGGAGCTTCATCTGGGTCTCCCATGTGGGTGCAGGGCTCAAGCACTCCGGCCATCTTCTACTGCTTTCCCAGGCCATAGCAGAGAGCTGGATGGGAAGTGGAGCAGCCAGGACTCGAACCCGCACCCATATGGGATGCCGGCACTGCAGGCCAGGGCTTTAACCCACTACGCCACAGCGCTGGGCCCCCCTCGTTCTGGCCTAGGGCGCTCGTCTGCATGGCTGAACGGCGCCTGGTGTTTGGTGCCCGGCTTTGGCCCCGGATCCCAGCTCCCTGCCAACGGAGACCGTGGGAGGCAGCAGGTGATGGCCTCGTCCTTGGGTCCCCACCATCGACGTGGGAGACACGGGCCAGGCCCGAGCAGGAAAGGGACCCCTTGGGAACGGGCCTGGGGCTAACAGAACAAAAGGCTCCTTTCAAGGTGTGAGCGGGGCGGGAGGCCCTGGGCGGGGCTGGGGGCGCTGTCCCCACCAACGTCCCTGGAGCCCACGGGAAGCCGCGCTAATGGCGTCCTGGGCGGGCTCCCGGCCCCTGGGTCTCTCCGGCCCCCACGTGGCCTGTGCTGGGGCGGCCTGGGGGCCTCAGGGCAGGCGTGGTGCGCGGGTCCGGCTGCGGCCTCCTGGAGCCTGGCTTGGGAAGCTTCTGCCGACGAGCGCCCACTCCCTGTTGGGTGTTCTGCTGTCCCGCGGGTGACGCCCTGCCCCACGGCTCCCTCTGCGGCCTCGGGGTGCCCAGGTCCCTGCCTGGGGAGGGGTCCTCGTGCAGCCTGTCCCCAGCCCGGCCGCTTGCACCTGCGGGAATTGAGGGACGCCTGGGCTCCCCCGGCCTCGGCCTGCCCGTCTGGAAAGCAGGCACAGGAGAGGCGCAGGGAGACGCTGCGCGGGGCGGCCCCCGCGGGCCCTGCTGGGTGTCCGATTTCTCTTCGATGCCTCCCGGGGGGCCGGATCCCCAGCGGGAGCGAGGATGAGGCCCCAGGGGCCGGCCCGGGACAATGCGGGGCATTGAGCCCGCGCCAGCCCCGGCTGGGGTTGGACAGAGGAACTTGGGCAGGACTCAAAGCGCCCGGCCGCGGGCGAGGGGCGTCGGGTTACCCCGCAGGTGCGCGAGGACTGTAATTACGCGGTAGGGAGCCGTGTGCGGGCCGGGTAAGGACCCCGACGTGCGCCTGCCCGCGCCTCCTGCCTGCTCCCATTGAGGGGAGGGCAGAGCAGGGCTGAGCCGGGCGGGGCGGGGCCTGCGCGGTGGGGACCCGGAGATGCCGTCTTCCCCGCCCCCACCTCGTCCTCCCAGGGCCGCGCAGGCAGGTGCAGGTGCAGGTGCGGGAGGCGGTGGGGGAGGCTGTGGGGTGGGGGGAGGCGGCGGGGGTGGGGTTCTGGGGGCAGCGCATGTTGTCCCAGGGTCTGGATTTCAGCTCCACCAGGGCTCTGCTGTGTGGGCTCCGCCGCCTGCGGGACCTCTCGGATCTCACGCGTCAGCCGCAGGGGGGAGGTGGGGGGGGTGCGGTGTGGGCACGGGAGAGGAAAACTTCCCGCCCACGCTGCGGCGGGAACCGTGCCGGGTACACACCAATACAGCTCAATAGATGTGAAGTTTATTCATAACCACTTCCTCCAGGAAGCCCCCCCTGACCACCTGGGCTTCCCCACCGCCATGTGAGAAGTTGCCCCACCCATACGCTCGGCTCTCTTTTCCCGACCTGCACCCTCTGACGGGGCCTGGTGAGGGCTGCACCCTGGCACCCAGAGTCCTGCACAGGGGCCGGCGTGTGGCTCAGTGGGCTAAGCCGCTGCCTGCAGTGCCGGCATCCCATATGGGCGCTGGTTCGAGACCTGGCTGCTCCACTTCTGATCCAGCTCTCTCTGCTGTGGCTTGGGAAAGCAGTAGAAGATGGCCCAGGATCTTGGGCCCCTGCACCCGCTTGGGCGACCCGGAAGAAGCTCCTGGCTCCTGGCTTTGTCCTGGCCCAGCCCTCAGTCTCTCCCTGTCTCTCTGTAACTCTGCCTTTCAAATAAAATAAATACGTTTTCTAAAAATAACCCAGTACAGGGGCCGGCGCCGCAGCTCACTAGGCTAATCCTCCGCCTTGTGGCGCCGGCACACCGGGTTCTAGTCCCGGTCGGGGCGCCGGATTCTGTCCTGGTTGCTCCTGCTTCTCTGCTGTGGCCAGGGAGTGCAGTGGAGGATGGCCCAAGTGCTTGGGCCCTGCACCCCATGGGAGACCAGGACAAGCACCTGGCTCCTGGCTTCGGATCAGCGCAGTGCGCCGGCTGCGGCGGCCATTGGAGGGTGAACCAACAGCAAAGGAAGACCTTTCTCTCTGTCTCTCTCTCTCACTGTCCACTCTGCCTGTCCAACAACAACAACAAAAAAAAGTTGGGGAAAAAAAAAAAGAGCCCAGCACAGAGCAGCCACAGGGGCTGAGCATCCTTGTCCCCCGCCCGGCAGGTGCTCGGGGGACAGGCGAGGCCGGGCCCCGCCCGGACGGAGGCTGTGTGGGTGGGTGGGGGCCGCCGGGGTCCGGGCTGTGTCCCTGCCGGCTGCTCCCCATATCGTTCTCATTTCAGAGATGGGGAAACTGAGGCACAGAGCAGAGGTGGTGGTGGGGCTGCCCTAGGATGTGTGCAGCACAGCGCCGCCCCCACCCCTGGACGGACGCCCTGTCTGTCCCTGCGCCCACCTTGCAGATGGACACGGGGGCTCTGAGGAGCGAGCCTGTGGCCGAGGGCCAGAGGCCAGGGCCCGGCGGCCCCCCGGCTGCACCCCCTGCCCCGCCCACCCAGGAGGGGCCTCGGCGCCGCCACAGCTGCTTTCCATTCCCGGCCTTTGTGCAGAAAATGAAAAAGGGAGCGCCTGGCCCCGCCCATCCAGTTCCCGAGGGAGCAGGGTCCAGCAGCCCCCGCCCTGCGCTGAGCCCAGAGACAGCGTGGCTGCCCCAGGCCACACAGCAGGGCCGGGGAGGGGTGCCCAAGGGCCCCTGGGCCTCCTGCATGCTGGGTCCCTGGCTGCCCGTGGGGAAACCGAGGCGTGGAGCAGAGCTGCGTGGGGGCCGAGCTGGGATTCAGGCCTGCGGGACACTGAGTCTGGGTGGCCGCGGCCCTAGGGGGACGTGGGGCTGGGGCAGGGCCAGGCCAAGGAGCGGGGCCAGGCAGGCACAATGGGTCCTCAGAGCCGGCGCTGCCCGGTGGGCGCCAGCTGAGCCAGGGCCCGAGCGTCCACCCCTCCCCTGTGCCCCGTCTGTGGGGACCCCGGGCTCTGGCCGGGGCGGGGCCGCATGGCTGAGCCTCTCTCCTGGGTCCCCACAGCCGCTGGGGGCCCGGGGCAGGGCTGGGTGGGATGCAGTGGGACCCTGACACTGAGGACAAAGAACTTTACCAGTGCACCCGGGGAGCGAGCCCCCCGTCCCGGAGGCGTGTGAGCAGAGGTGCAGGGGACCAGCAGGGTCGCGGGGGGCACGGAGGTGGGGGGCGGCAGAGGCTGGGGAAGGGTCCTCCTCTGGCCCTTCTGTGAATGCGGGGCCGAAAGCTCGCGAGGCCCCCGGGGTTGGGGGAGGGTCCACAAGGGACCTGGCTCGGGGTGGGCGCAGGAGGCCCCTGCACAGAGCACCTGCTGTTTGCAGTGACCGTCACTCACTCACGGGACCTCCGGAAGCAGAACTGAAGCCGGGGGGCTGGCCCCCTGTCTCAGCCCTCCCCCACCTCAGGGTTTGTCCCCATTTGCCTCTCGTCCTGGTTAAGCCCTCTTTGGTGACAGTGGAGACATTTAACTCCACGCAGTGAGAAGTCCAACGTGGAACTGTGCCAGGGTGTGTTACTGGGCCCCGGGGCAGCATGTCTTCCTTTGTCTTTTCCTCGTGCTTCTGAATGGCTGCTGTGGTACCAGACATTGCATCCCACACAATCACATCCTAACCAGGAAGGGAAAGAAAGGAAAGGGAAAGAAGAGGGGACTTTCTCCAGGCGCCCCCCCCCCCCGTCCCGCCCCATTGCGTGTGAAAGTGGAGTCGCATGTCCTGCAAACAGGGAGTTCTCATGGCTGCCCTTGACCATTCAGGACTGGGCCTCTGCAGCTGCTTAGGGAAATGTGGGCTCCGAGGGCGGGGGCGCGGCAGGTGTCTCCCCGACAGCGCCGCCCCTGTGGCCCTGGGGGTGCTGTTGTGGGGCCCCCTCTGCCTGTCCTCTCTTGGGCGGCCCCCAGGACTTTGGCGTCCCCTTCCCAGAGTCCAGAGGCCGCCCTCCGGTCATGGTCATTGCCCCCCCACCCAGGCCTCCTCCAGCCCTGAGCCCCCAGGGCCTCCAGGAGGGCACCTGGTCTCTGTCTCAGGGTCCCTCCAGGGCCTCAGGCCACACGGCCATGGCCCCCAAGGGGGGCAGCCCTCCCAGGTCTTGCTCAAATCAGACACGGGGGGTCCCCAGCCCCGTCTGCTCCGTGTCCCCTGGCTCTGCCACGGAGCCGCCACCAAGCCAGCGGTGAGGCCCGAGACCCCGGCTGTTCTTGGTCAACAGCGGGTCCCCCGGCTCCACCTGCCAGGGGTGCCTGGCCCCCCGCACGCCAAGTGCTCCCCAGCCCCTCTGTCTCCGCCCTCGCACCCCAGGTCCTCTGCACCCTCTGAGGCCGGCTGTGGCTCCCAGCCCCCAGGGCGGCGCACCCTGCCCCTCCGCCCACTCCCCCCCAGGGCTGTGCACCCTGCCCTCCTCCCCCCACTGACTTCCTTCTTCCATGGCACAGCGGGCTTCTCTCTGGGTCTCCCCGTGACCGCCTTGTGGCCTCCCTGGGGCCTGACCACCCCCGCCACGCCTCCCCCACGCCCACTCGTGGCACAGACTCCTTTCCCGAGCACCTGTGGCCCCATGGGGTCCTCGTGGGGGCCGTGGCTCCGCACTGGGTAGGCTGCTCCTAGCCCCTCCTCTGTGTTGGGCTCCGGGCCACGCAGGGTGCGTGTGTGAGGCCGTGCGTGGGTCACATGCGAATCCGAGGCCTTCTTACATGGGGCCTTGGGTTTCTGTGGATTTGGGGTCTGCAGGGTCCCCCCGGTGGCCCCAGACTGCTTATTTACCTGTCTGGCTGTCAGGCACCCACGCGTGCCCGTGACCCCACCCTGGAGGTGAGCTGAGCCCCAGAGGCCGGGGGTCTGGCACATGGGGTGTGCGCCACACCCTGGGCTGGTGGCTGTGGCGCTCAGTGGCTCTGCCATGGGTGACATCCGTGGGCCACCGGCTGGGCCACGGCGACCCGCGGCCGAGGTCCCAGCCTCTGGCCTCCCTGGGGCTGGGCCACGGCGGCGGTGGTGGTGGAGCCAGAGCCACCACGGCCGCCCGTGGGGACCTCAGGCGCGAGGATGAGGCGCTGTGGGGGTGGGGGTGGCCCTCGCCCATCCACCCGCGGTGTCCCTGTGGGAAAATCGGTCTGGTGCTCTCGGCTGCTGGGTTCTTTTTTCCTGGGGCTCAGAGAAAATCCCAGGGCGCTGGCCGGCTCAAGCTGACCGTCAGGTGCCCCAGCCCTCGCCGAGTTCCTCTTGGGGATTCCACAGGAAGGGCTGGGCCCAGCCGAGGCGGGGGTGGACGTGCAGCCGTGATCGCCACCCTCCCGGGCTGCCGCCACCGCCGCCACGCCAGGGCCTGTGTCCCTCGGGGCTGGCGTTGGCGGGGGCGCAGGTGGAACACGGGGCGCGGGTGTCCACACCCCAACCCCGCCAGCCCCCAGCCACTGGTTCCTGCTCGGGTGGTCCTCGGACACTCTGTCCAGGGTGCTGGGGGTCTTGGCTGTGTCAGTGCCCCGAGTAGAGAAAGGGGGACAGCGCCCTGGTCGCTGAGAAGTTGGGGTCCTCCAGCCTCAGTCCCTAATTCAAGGTACCCCAGGCGCCAACGAGAAGGCCAGGAGGGTGGGGTCCGGGCAGAGCCACGGCTGGAGCAGGGCACCTGGGTGGGGGTGGGGCATGTGCCCCCTCCAGCAGCGACCGCATCAGCTCATGGCCGTCAGTGTGTGACCCATGGGACAAGGGGGTTGGAGGACCTTTAACAAAAGGAGGAGGTGACGGTGGTTAGGGCAGTCAGGGGGGCCTCCTGGAGGAAGCGCAGCTGAGAGTGGCCGAGCGGATGAGAAGGGAGAGACGGGAGCTCCGGAGAGTGGACATGGCAGGTGCAGAGGGGGAGGCGTATGGAGCCCGAGGCCACGCGGCTGCAGCTGGGAGCTGAGAGGTGGGCTGGGGTGGCGGGACCAGCCCCCGGGGGGCAGCCCGTCCTTTCCATCGAGGCCAGGAGGGCCTTGGGAGGGGCATGGGAGTCATGGGGGTCACACTGCCCCCTGGCCGGGCGCTGGTCCTTTGACGTCTTTCACCAGTTAGCTCACTGAGTCGCCACAGCCGTCTGGCCCTAACGGGGCCGGGGCTGCGCCCATTTGTCAGATAAAGAAACTGAGTCTCCGAGCTCTTCCCAGGGCCCCACCCGCTTCCTCCTGGCCCGAGAAAAGAGGAACAGGGAACTGATGCCCCATGGTCAGCTGGGAAGGGTCTGGGCCGGGAATGGGGAGGGTGGGGCCCCGGGGGCCTGCGTAGGGCCTGCCAGGGGCCCCTGCTTCCGTTTAACCACAGCCCTGTGACATGCCCCAAAAGGGAAGCAGAGGCTGCCCCGTCCATGTCCCGGGACCCTGAGGCCTGGGAGACCCCGCCCTCCCACCGCAGCCCAGGACACAGGGCTCCTAGGGGACTCGGGGTCAGCTGGGCCCAGCTGGGGGGTCCTGATGGGGTCCATGGAGACCCCAGCGTCCCCGTCTGTAGCCAGAGGCTCGGGCCACTCCCGGGAGGGTCGGAACTGGCGGCCATTGGCTGGATGAGCTGTGGCTGCTTCCTGAAGGGAGGAGACAGTTGGAGCAGGAGCCTGGGCCACCAACACATGATGAGCATTTATTGAGTGCCTACTATGTACCAGACATTGTCCTGGGGGCGAAGCAGACAGCAATGAGCGAGCAGGTCGAGAGCACCTGGAGAGAGCCCCGTCACCTTGCCCACCCACAGCAGACATTACTAATCGACCACTTTTCCTGGTGAAATCAGCATTCTCCCCAGCGTGGCGTGCACCTGCTGGGGGCTGGCATGGAGGGAGGAGCCACCTGTCTCCCCGGGGAGGTCCAGGGAGGTCCCTCTGGGCGACTTCAGCTGTGTGAGGGGCTGCCAGACCCTTCCAAGCAGTCCAAGACCCCCAGCAGGATGGGGCGGAGTCGGGCGGGGGTCTCCCAGGGGCTGGTTTCTGTTTGCGTGCTGAGATCCTGACCCAGATGTCACCACCAAGGAGATCCTGGGTCAGAGGAAGAGCCGGGGCGAGCCGGGGCCAGGGCCTGGTGGACCTGCTTAACAAATGGGTGGGGGGCACTGGTGCTCCTGGGGGCCTGGGAGACAGGTGGGAGGTGGTGGAGAGGAGGCCAGGATGGCCCCCAGTGCTCCGAGGCCGGGGTTTGACCCGGGTGCACTGGGAGCAGAGGGCCTTCCTGCCCTGAGCCCAGAGCCGTGCAGGTGAGCTCTGGGGCGGGCGCTGGACTGGCTGATGGCGGTGCTGAGTGCGGCACGGGGGCAGGGGCCGCTGTGCGCCCCAGGGCCCTGCATTTGGTTTTGTTTTTCCTTTTACACAATCCGGCTGGGTCGGGCTGCCTGGACTTTCCCTGGCTGTGCAGAGGGAGCCCGCAGCCCGCAGCCCCTCCTGGGCCCGCCCACGCCCTGCCCCAGCCTGGACCCCTGCCCCAGGGCAGAGTGGGTTCTGGCCCTGTGCTCTCTGGGAACCAGCCGGCGTGACTGCAAGATGTCGTCTGCAGATTGGGCTGCCTGGGGGGGGGGGGGCGGTTCTGGAAGCCGACGCCCCTTCCTCACCTGCTGGGGCTCAGGCGCTAGGATTGCCAGTGGCTGCAGAGCTGTGCTGAGTAGGATTCTGAGGCTGCATCTGGGCTCCTAGGAAGGAGACTCCTCATTGATTAGTAATGCCTGCTGTGGGCTCAGCACGAGGGTAGGGGTCACGTTGGCCTTGCCTTTGGGGCTCCAGCACCTAGCGGGTCCTCAGGCCTGCCTTCTCTTGTGGTGCCCCCAATCTTCAAGTATGGAAAATCACACTAAGGCCTGGGGTTGCTCACTTGTGAAATGGGGGTGATGGTTACCACGCCCCCAAGGAGAGGAACCCAGGACCCGAGAAAGGCACCATCCCAGGTCACGAAGCTGGTGGGTGGCCGAGCCAGGATTTGAACCCGGGACCCTGGGGCCAGGCAGAGGCCTGGGCTGGGGGAAGGTGCGGCTGGTCTCCCTGTGACCTGGGACTCT